>NC_141879.1:656060875-656366215 GCF_056163025.1 Triticum urartu
CTTGGCTCTGTGCATGCAAGAGGTCGCTGGCATCTCCAAGCATTTGCTCTTTGTATGTCTAGCTTGTTGTATGTGAGCATTGTGAGCTGCTCCCCGGCGCCTCTGTACCTTTCGCCGTTTTTCTGTTCTTTTTCTTTGTTTGGTGTGTGGTTGTTATCTTGTTATGTAATCCTGGCCGGTTGATGGCTTTGTTAATTCAAAGCCGGGCTCCTCTGAAGTCTTCGTTCAAAAAAAACTAAACATGCGACACAAGTTCTATAACTCCCAGTAATATTACCTATTAGTCAACCTATGTGGAAACTGTTACCAAGATGATGCTGTGAGGTAAAATTTGGAGAGTGAGGTAAAATTTGGAGAGTGAAAGAAAATTTCTCGTGCGCTGCTTGACTGGTCGTGCGGGCTTGTGCTCGTTGCCTGGATCTCTCGTCATTGTCTAGATACCAGAGGGCATGGACGCAACGCCGTGGATGTGTCGCCGCCAGCGCAGCTACTCCCGGCGGCTGGTTGCAGGCTCCGCCTCCTCCGCAATGCTCCGTGCGGCTGTGCCATATTTTGCTTCAACGCTGAACAGGGGGGCGAGAGCTCAGAGCTGGATGCGAAGGAAAGGCGCGCGACCATGACTGTAACAGTGATCTCCCTCCAGGTCCGGCCCAATAGCATGGTGGTTGAAGTACAGAGAAACACTGTTTTGTGAAGATACTAGACCTTTTAGTCGATTTTTTTTTCCTTTTTTGTTCTGTCCTTGGTACTGGTTTTCTTTTGATTTTGATTTTTTATCATTTTTCTAAATTCTTTTGGTCCTGATTGTCCGCAATTCCTGAATATTTTTGAATTCAGAAATATATTTTTTTGAAAAAATTGACGAACAATTTTTCAACATGTATGTTTTTTGGTTTTCAAAATATTGGCCGATTCAAAAATTCATCGCTTATCGGTGGTTCAACGCTAAGATTATGCCTTATCTTTAGTGTTTGTGTCGATTTATCACTTTAACAAGCGATTAACTAAGAATATAGCAATTAATTGGGTCGGTCAATGTGGTCAGAATCAGAAACCGCAAAACTGGGCCTCCCCATCGGCAGCCTCGCACACAACATACATCACCTCCCGCTCAATAGGCATCCCTTGTTTGGTATAAAGAACTATGTCTACTAAAAAAACGCCCGTGCGTTACAACAGAGCCACATTAACTTTAAGAGTTCAATATTAATATTCTCATACATATCAAATGACATTGGTGATCTTTTTACCATCAAATCCTCACACACACACTTTCTCTCCCTCTTCCTCACTCTCTCCCCCCTCTTCCTCTCTCTCTTTAACACACACACATATCCATTTTATTGGATACGGGACCATAATTCATCTATTTCACACACACGCTAGTGCATAACAATATGGATTATGTGTATCATATTTGCCATCACAACTGAGGGAATTAATTTCATGTAAATCGGCCGGCCACAGCTCCAAGAATACGTGGAGGAGGTGGCCCGGGTTGGCGTCGGCGCTGTCCGGCGCGAGCCACGGGCCCGCTTCCAAGTGCGTCTGCGCGCCGGCCACCCACGCCGGGTCCTTCAAGTGCCGCTTCCACCGCACCAACTCCCAGGGCCACGGCCACAGCCAGGGCCGGGGAAGCCGCCCTTCTTCGCCCCCTTCACCGGCCGCGGCCAACGCGGTGCCGCGGCACCCGGCCTCGCCGTCCTCGTCCTCCGGCACCGTCACGACCCAGTGGCGCACACTGCCCAAGCATCGGCCTCGAGAATCAAGAACGCTCGACAACGGAGAGGGAAGGGAAGATCATATACATGTCATAAGAAAGGGCGTTTATTTACTGCTACCTCGATGTGTTGTTTCCTTCGTTTGAAGATTGATTATCATCCGTGAGTTAAGGTAAGGTTAATGTGATTGATCGATTTTTCTGAAAATCAATTATTTGTTTTCTAATTAATGTGATTGAGTGATTTAAGATAAAGTTAATTAATTTAGATTTGATCTTTAGAGTTTGTTCGTGATTGATTTTACATTACTAGATAACTTGCGTCAGTATGAAAAGTTCTGATCTGTTCAGATTTCTTTCGTTTGTGTGAGAGGGTGACGCGAAAATAAACCAATGAAGTGGGGGAAGGGGACAAAAAAAATCTACGGAAAAAAAAACAGCGAAGGTGGGAGGAGGTACCAAAAAAACTATGGGAGGTAGGACGAAAAAACCCCTGAAAGCGAGAGTACCAACTGCTTTATTAGGAGTAGAGATTTGCCTTTACTTGGACCTTGTTAGTGTCTTTTTTGTGTTTGGTTGTTTGCTAGCAAGAAGCCGGGAAATATGTTTATTTGTGTTTATTTGGACATTGTTATGTAACATAGTAGTAATATCTATTATTTAATATATGCAATGTTGTTCTATTTGGAACATGCAAAAACATGACATGTGTTGTATTGTATCCCTCCATTTCATAATATAAGAGCATTGGTTTTTCACGCTACACTAGTGTTAAAAACCCTGGAAGCGGATTAGAAGCACGGTGATGACGCACTCGGAAATCACTGCCGATCGTCTGCTGGCTCGGGATGCACGCCACTTTTGCCGGAATGAATTTTTGCGTGTGAATACAGGACCAACTAGTACTATAGCTTAGCAGTGCCTATGTCCTGCTTCATTTAATATGGTTGGACCAGGTAAATTCGCCAGCTAAAGTCAGCATTCATTGATCTATATTGACTGGGTCGGAGACTTTAGCACGTCGCCTTTATGGCCAATTTTGAAAACATAGTATGTAGGTACAAGTGGTACGTTGGAGATTGTTTGTTACCGTGGTAGAAATTGCGTTTATGGATCTCTGCCAATAAATTCAGAAAATGTTTTGCCATACATGGTGGCAAGTAAAGAAAACATGGATGTATGACATTGAATGGCGCGTGTACATTCGGAGATAAAAATTCGTTATACATAATGAAGAATCGAGACGACAAGAATTTCATATGACAACGGTTATATCCGGCATGGAATGGCGCGTGTACAGTCGGAGATAAGAATTTGTTATACATAGTGAAGAATGGAGACCACAAGAATTTCATATGACAACGATTAGGATTAAAACCGATGGTAGGCGTTACAAGTTCACAAGCACTAAGCAACCACATCAGGTGCTTTGTGAGAAGAAAAAATTAGATAGTGGTTGGAAATACTAGTCCGGCCTAGGCGTACAGATGGATCACTGATATCTAAAGACATATCAGCATATTGTAAAAACATCGGGTCTTCATGCCAGATCGGCAGAACAATAAACAAGTATTGGTTGTGCTAACAGTTGCACATTAGGGAAAGAGGTTGCAGTAGTGTAATCTTGGCAAAATACGCGGTTCAAGCGACCTTGCGGCATACGAACAGCATGGCGAGCAGATTCAGTGCCAGAAGGGTGATGATGATGCGGTGTAACTTCCTGTCTTCACGAGAAGGGATGGTGAACTGCCTGGGCCATTTGGCATGAATGACGTTTATACAGTTCTCCTTCCATTTTCAGAAGTTGCACTTGCGAGACTAGAAAAGAAAAATGAAACTTGAAATTTATAGCAAGAAACACAAAAAATGTAAACATGTTAGCAAAGATGCCTGGTACGTACCCACTCGTGCTAGCACTTGTTGAATTGCTTGCCTGGATTGGTGTTTGTGCGGGATACCCAACACTGAACCATGCCATTGTTGCAGAATGGGCAAACCATGAGTGGCAGGGGCGGTTGCTCCTCTAGTGCGACAAGGGGAGCGCTGGAGCTTGATATGGCAATGAGAACCATGTAAGAATGGGACAGAGCATATATGAGGAAGAGCTGAGCTGAGAATGAAACTCCTTGGAAAGATATGGTATGGTGAAGAAGATGGCCTCTTTTAAGCCTAGGAGGTAGGAGGAAGATGACCGTGGCCGTAAATAGAATTGTGCCATTGGGGAGGAAAAGGGTGAGCATGTGCATTTAATTGTAATGGGGTAGTTGGGGGTTGGTAGTTGTGGTCGGATCCATCTCATTTGGACAGGAATTATCTGCGGCGGGGACAGAACGCGTGCAGTGTACTTCTTCTATACACCACAATGAAAAAGATAATACGATTCTGAAAAGCTGGCAATACAATGTTTCTATTATAGTGGGTTCGGATCCCAATGCGAATGGATGCGCATGATTCCAGTGAACGTAGTCGCCGTGTGCTCCTATGAAATATTATGGGACGAAGGGAGTAGTGATTTTATTTTTATTGTATCGATCCATTTTATGTGATATGATATGATATCTAATATGTAGTGTTGTGATTGGCAAAAAATTATACTGTTGCATTGTCATCCTTTTTTTCAAGGATAGTATCAAGATCATTACAACTTAGCCATGGCTCTCAGAGCCATTAATCCACATGTGAATTATTCGCCACTATTCCACCTATATAGTCGTACATGGTAACGATCCTTGCTCTCGAAGCAATCCTGCCGGCCTCTAATCTTGTCCCTCCAACTCAGATCCTCCTAAGCGCGACTTCCGCTGATCCTCCTAAGTAGTCCTGGCCATGAGAAGCCCGGCCCGGCCTGACCCGACGCTGCTCCCGGGCCGGGCTCAGGCCTAGATTTTGAGCCCGATGGCCGGGCCCGTCATTTTTGCGCTTTTCTGAAGAGGCCCGGTGGGCTTTTACGCGTTCGGCTGGGCTTGGGCCCAAAAATCAGGCCCGATGGCCGGGCCAGGCCAGGCTTGGGCCTAGGTTTTTGCCTCGGGCTTGGCTAGGCCCGGCCCGAGGTTTGGCTGGGTACACTCCTAAGCATGACTTCCGCCGATGGTGAAGCTCCGTTGAAGTATGGCCATCCTATTTTGTTTTGAACGACACTTTTGCCGGTCGGTCCTAGTATGGGCCAAGGTGATTCCAGATTTGCAACTGTTGTGCACGTCACCATGGTGGACTCGCAGTCTCGCGGCAAAGCTCTGACACCTCATGTCATGCCACGCGCTAAAATCCAGCGTTGCAGCAGCCATTCGTTGAAACTAGTTGCCTCTTGTCCGGAAGCGGACTAAGAGCACTCGGCGACGCAGCATACTGAAATCACGCCTGCTCCCATGCTAGCTTGGGATGCGTGTGTCTTATGATGAAATGTTCTTTTATATGTGAATACCTGACTGAGGCTAGTCATAGTGGGAGTAACTTAGGTAGTAACATAGCGCACTTCAAGAATTTTTTGCTTATGTGGCAAATAGTTAATAAGAGGTGGTAACATAATATGTTACTGTAACATAGCGCTTCCCGAGACAAGATGAGTCTACAAGTTAATAAATGAAATTATTTATGATACTACTATTATATTACTTTGTATTATGAAGGTAGTAACTTAGACTAGTGTCGTGCATATCACACTAGTCTAAGTTACTCCCCGCTATGACGTGAGACGTAGTACACCTGTATAATTCGTGCATGTGCATTGCCATTTAATACGTGCGCACTGCAAGCAAGGCCACGTCTCATTAATTCATGGAGACTATAGATGCAAACAGGGCTACATTGCATTAATTCATGGAGACTAGATGCAAACAGGGCTACATTGCATTAATTAATTCATGGAGACTAGATGAGCAGGACGGGAACGACCGCCAGTCCATGCTTGACGGCGACGAGGACGAACGACGTACGGGCGGCTGGAGGAAGCGGTCAGCTCAAGTCGTGCTAGAGAGCGATGCCGGCGGTGGTGACACTATCGTTGACCATGGTCACGTGGAACTTGAAGTCGACGCCCAAGGCAGACACAGTGTGCAAACGATGTGCACAGAACGCGCATGCACGGACGACGGCTACCTCGATTTGCTCACCATGGATGTCATAGCCTTCCATCTGGTTTTCTTCTCACATGTTGTCGATGGCCCCTAAAACGCATGACTTGATATCAGCGGACAGGGCAAACATGGTGTCGCCGGGCGCCGGCAGTGACTCCGGAGGACGAGGCAAGCTTGGTGCACGGTTAGGATAGACATGATCTTCCTATTTCATGTATAGCAAGCATAAGTGGGGAAGAAGGTGCAGGAGCTATAGAAAGGAATCAGGGGAAGGATTCAGGCTGGACGGAGCGAGCGGGCTTTTCGGCCCGCTCGTGGCCCGTTCTGGACCGGACCGTCTGGTCCTGGCCCGCTGAAGAATTTCGTGGTCCGGTTACTAAATTTCGAACGGGCCACGAGCGGGCTTTTCGGCCCACTCGTGGCCCGTTCTGGACCGGACCGTCTGGTCCTGGCCCGCTGAAGAATTTGTTCGGTCCGGTTACTAAATTTCGGCCCGAAATTTTCTCGGTCCGGTCCGGTCTTTCCCCGGTCCGACCGAGCGAACCGAAGGTGCAGGCCGTTCTTCTTCCTCATGGCCACCAGCGATGCCCTGGCCGTGTCCCACCGCGTTGTTCATCGGAATCAAGTACTCAATAATTCAATTGACACAGGGACAGGGGCAAGAGGTAGAAGAAGACCCCGATCATGCGCTGCCTTTTTTTCCTTGTATTCAGTTAAACAGAGAATAGAAAGAACAAGAGAGCCGGCGTTCGATCCGATAATCGCGGTGCCATTCATGACTTGCCCCTCGCTGCCGTTTCCTTTTACTAGTAGCGATAATAATGCGCCCATGGCATGCTGCCGTTGGGTTGTTTTCTACCGTTTCCCTTTCCTTTTATTCAACGGAGTAGATACAGAAAGAACGAGAAATATGGGCTCAAATCTGATTCTCATCCCACGACTAATGAAATTGACGCGTCATCTGCGTCCACTACGAGCACGAATAGGACACAGCTCCACGTCAATCTTGATCCACTAATCACGGAAGGCTAGCCCACAAAAACTTATGGGCTCATGCAGGTGTTACCATATTTGCATGCGGCTAAAAAATCGCTAAGGCAAAACAACAAGAGGGCTGGTCGTGGGCTTCTGCCTCCCGGAAGATCCTGGCACGCGCGTTCTTGATAGTGCATGAGAACTTCGCCGGCACGCTGGACGACTACGGCGCGTGAGTTGCTGCTGCCTCCGGTATGTCGTTCGTGGCCGCGACGGCTCGCTCCCGTGCCTCACCGCGTCCATGGTCGCCGCGTAGAAGCTCACGACCACCTCCTCCTCGTCCCGCAGCCGCCGCCATGGTTACCACATCTCCACTTGCCGGTCCTCTCGGCCCGGTCCGGGCTTTCCCGCTGTCGGTCCAGGCCGAGAAATCAAGACCGCCAGGCCGCTCGGTCCGATCGGTCCGGACTGCCGGCGGCTCGGTCAGGGACCGGACCGGCCCGGACCATGTCCACCCGATTGATGGGGAAGAAGGTGAGTGGTGGACTGGTGGGGAGAAGAATGTGGTGGGTGGGAGGCTTGCAAGCATTGATTGGATTACTGGCTTGTTAGGCGCTAGTTGTTGAGGAAATTGACCGTGTGTGGACTGTATTTGACAACGTTAGTACATTGAATACTGTCATAGATACATTGCCCTATATATTTCTAATATTACAGTCTGGCTATGGAAGATGTGGATCCCGATTCCCGAGGCTACTTAATGGGTGAGATTTCGGTGAAGTGACTCGTCGAGTGCTCCTACGACATTTTCGCCTCTTGTCCCCATTTCTCGCTCTCAAACTTTCTATCTGGAACCATTCTCGTGTCCTGTCTTGACGGAGGGGATGCACGAGCAGCACAACTTGACCAGAAAAATGCGCCTGCCTGCCGGGGTCATCACGCATGTGTCGCTCTCCGCCATTCACCTGTAAATTCGGCTGCGCCCCTGCAAACGGAAGCGCTCCACCATCACCATGCCACTCATCGCTGCCACTTTCATGGCCCTTGCCTTGTGCTTCGCCCCGGCAGTGGGTGCGGCGGCGACGCTCTCGGCGGGGCGTCCGCTGCGGGGCAACGACACGCTGGTCTCCGCACAGGGCAGGTTCGAGCTCGGCCTCTTCAGCCCGGCCGGCAGCTCCGACGGCAGGTTCTACCTCGGGATCTGGTACAAGGACATCCCCGGCCACACCGTCGTCTGGGTCGGCAACCGCGCGAGCCCTCTGTCCGGCCTTGCCTCCGCCGAGCTCCGGGTGTCCGCCGACGACGGCAACCTCGAGCTCGTCGGTCCCACCGGCGCCTCCGCCTCGCCGGTCGTGGTGTGGTCTTCGAACCTCTCGTCTTCCTTGTCGCCAGGCACGAACAACACGGCGGAGATCCGCGACAACGGCAACCTGGTCCTTGTCGACGGCGCCAACTCCTCCAACGTGCTGTGGCAGAGCTTCGACCACCCCACGGACACGTACCTGCCGGGGGCGCGGCTCGGGGAGAACAAGCTCACCGGCGAGTACCAGGCGCTGACCTCATGGCGGAACGCCCAGGACCCTGCGCCGGGAATGTTCTACGACACGCTGGACCCCAACGGCACCGCTGAGTTCTTCATGCTGTGGAACCGCTCCCGCATGTACTGGCGGGGCGGCGTCTGGACGGGGGGCCGCTGGAAGGGCGACGTCGGGGCGGCGACCGGAAGGGGCACCAACCTCTACAACACGACCTTCGTCGACACGCCGGCGTTCCGGGGCACCACCACCGTGCTCGCCGACGACGCCACCGTCACGCGCCTGGTGCTCGACCTCAACGGCCAGAAGAAGCAGTTCGTCTGGGTGCCGGCGAGCCGGAGCTGGCAGCTGTTCTGGGCGGCGCCCACCGCGCAGTGCGACGCGTACGCGCTCTGCGGCGCGTTCGGCGTCTGCAACCAGAGGAGCCAGCTGCCGTGCCGGTGCCCGCCCGGGTTCGCTCCGGCGTCGGAGAGGGACTGGGCGCTCAGTGACTGGAGCGGCGGGTGCCGCCGGAGCTCGCCGCTCGCGTGCGCGCACAACGGGTCGACGACGGACGGGTTCCTGGCACTGCCGGACGTGAAGCTCCCGGACGAGCCGCTCGCCATGACCGCCGCCCAGAGCAAAGCGGAGTGTGAGTCGGCTTGCCAAAACAACTGTTCGTGCCAGGCCTACACCTTCTCCGCCGGGGCCGGGGCTTGCTCCGTCTGGCACGGAGACATCCGCAACCTTGAGCAGCTCTTCCCGGACTCCAGCAGCCCCGGGTCAGACTTTTATCTCCGGCTTTCACAAAGAGCATTGCAGGATCTCCATAGCGGACACGGGAAGAAAGGAGGGAGAAAACCATGGCTTGTCTTTGGCATCACGCTGGCCGGCGTAGCAGCATTGGGCGCGTCGGTCGTACTGGCCTGGAGGGTTCTTCTTGCCTGGAGAAGACCGGCTGTGTACATGGAGAACAAGAATGGATCCTCCTTGGCCGTGTACAGCTACGCCGACCTCCGTGCCGCCACCAACAACTTCTCGGAGCGGCTGGGCGGCGGAGGCTTCGGCTCGGTGTACCGCGGGGTTCTGAAGCAGCACAAGGGAGGCAGCACGACCCAAGTCCAAGTGGCGGTGAAGAAGCTGGAGAGTCTTGCGCGACAGGGCGACAAGCAGTTCCGGGCGGAGGTGAGCACGCTGGGGCTCATCCAGCACGTGAACCTCGTCCGGCTCCTCGGGTTCTGCTCGTCGGGCGACGAGAAGATGCTCGTGTACGAGTACATGCCTAGAGGCTCCCTCACCGGCTCCTTTTTCGGCAGCGGTGCATGCCCGAGCTGGCGCGACCGGTACTGTGTCATGCTCGGGGTGGCGAGGGGGCTGACCTACCTGCACGACGGCTGCCGTGAGCGCATCATACACTGCGACATCAAGCCGGAGAACATCCTGCTAGACGAGGACATGTCCCCGAGGATCGCCGACTTCGGAATGGCGAAGCTGGTGGGCAGGGATTTCAGCCGCGCGCTGACGACGATGCGAGGCACCATGGGGTACCTCGCCCCAGAGTGGATCTCCGGGCAGCCAATCAGCGTCAAGGCGGACGTGTACAGCTATGGCATGGTGCTCTTCGAGCTCGTCTCGGGACGACGTAACTCCGAGAGGTACGGCGAGCTGGAGGCGACGTCAGGGACTGGGGCGAGGGAGTCCTTGACCTTCTTCCCAGTGTGGGCCGCGCAAAAGGTTGTGGAAGGACAGGTGGGCGCCGTGGCTGACCCGCGGCTGCACGGCGACGTGATGCCGGAGGAACTAGAGCGGGCGTGCAGGGTGGCGTGCTGGTGCATCCAAGACGAGGAGGCGCATCGCCCAACCATGGCGCAGGTGGTGCAAGCGCTGGAGGGCGCCATCCACGTCCACGTGCCGCCGGTGCCGCGGGCACTGCAGCGCCTCGTCATGTAATTCACGAGCCACAACGACGCGAAAGCGTTTCCTGTGCCAAGGACGACATGATTAAGTAGTTTGGTGTGGCGGGTCTTTCTTTCGGGGAGTGTCATTTCCTGTTACATTACAGTCGGCTAGAAATAAATTGGATTTCAGTCAGAATTTTCATCCAGTAACAACATGACACACGTTTACGTATGTTTGTTTGACAAAGAAACAACGGAATAATGAATGTGCGTGTGTACTTATGTCACGAAACGAAAGAAAAGACGGAAATCAAAATAGTTTCATTAAAAAACAAGACCGAGTAACAAATGCACTAAACCTGGACGTTTCAGAGATTTAGGGACTGTATAAAATTCAAAAATCAGTTGGGCACAGCACCACAGCAAATAAGTTATACAGTGACTTCCAAGTAGAAATCATACAAATTACAAAAAGAAAACATTTAAACTCCACCATTTTGCTGCTGTTATGGGTAGTTATTGGCATTCGCATAGAAGGTAGAAAGCAGCCAGTACCCACAGGCCAATTTACGTTAGCAGTTGCTCGGTGGTTTTAAAATCTCGAAACTTTTATTATGTTTGAGATGCTTTGTACTCTCGTTGAATTTTTATAACAGATTGGATATTTTTGAAGAAAAAAAATCATTTTAATCTCTCAAGCGGTGTTTTTTATTTTGACTTGAACTTTTGTGGCAGGTAGATATACATTTTGTCTGCGCGTTAACTTTTATCGGCAACTTCGCCGCAAAAAAAACAAAGAAATTTTTATCAGCAACTTTTGACTAGTAGACGAAGATGCCAAGCAAGAATGCTCGGCGAATGTCGTCCTCAAACAACTTTTGTTTGACAAACATCGATGGATACACGGAGAGCAGCCGTTGTGGACACGGCGACCGCCGGTCTCCTCAAACAACCTTTGTTCTGACTAGAGCTACATACCGTAGAGCGCAACGTCCGGTAGCAAGACTTTTCACACACGATAGCAAGACTTTTCGAGACGATTTGGTGATGAGGGAAAGCAACGACCGGTCCATGTCAACACAGGCAACATTTATTCGTTTGGATATGGGTACAACTTCTCGTGACGTGATTAAACTAACAGCGGTGAACGTTCGTCACACGCTGCCGGCATGATCAAACTTGAACACTACTCCCTAGTACGTCCCAAAATAATAGTCGCTCCGTTTGCAGATACATCTGTAATCTGTTTGATTGGCATATCTATGTTGAAACTCGCCCTTTGGATCGATCACATTCTATCCCGAACGTATGCGGCACGAAAGATTGATAGCCGATGATACGTTACTCTTAATTTTCTTTATTTCTAGGATAGGACACCAATAGCATGACACAAACTCTTTTACTAACTCAAGATTACCTAACAGTCTAACCATGGTCAGTTTGTGACTGTACAAGCACAACAGCCAGCGTGAGCTCATCTCATTCATAGCTGGTAGAAAAAAAAGTTATGTTATACTAGTACCTTGTGCCAGGACCCAGGAGGTCACATGCATCAAATAAGTCTCTGCCCACACGTCTAAAAAGATTGCCGTCCTTAAATAATACTCCCTCCGATTCACAACTACTCCCTCCGTCTCATAATGTAAGATCATTTTTCAAGCTATGTTAGCTTGAAAAACTATCTTATATTGTGGGAGGGAGGCGGTATAAGACGTTCTAATTTAAATCAGATGTATCGGATGTTCCAACATTTTTCTGAATCGAATTTATATAGACATTTTCTAGTGCTTTTATTCACTCATTTCAATCTGCATGTGGTTCATACTAAGATATCCAAAACATCTTATATTTGTAAATGGAGGGAGTACGTCTGACGCGCCTGTGATACATGCCAAGTCTGAATCTTGACGCCAGTGAAGCTGTCGATAGTCATGCCCAATTGTCGCCGTGTGCAGCCACACATTTCTCCAGATACGCCTGGTATGTTCTCCTCAAACACCATGCATGCTCGGCGAATTCAGCTAGGTAGGAACTGAAATTTCATATGGCGACCACAAGCCTGCAACAAAGCAGACTGTCAGGAACCAAACAAAACCCCAAGGCAGCCAGCACAAAGTTCTGCATTGAAGCAGTTTCCACCCGTCCAATAGAATGCAATGGAAGGAGATGACAACAATTAGCAACCAAGAAATTTGAAGATGCAGGGAAGCAATGCTGTGTGGCCACGAATTCCACAAGTATAACCAAATTTTCAATCAAAATACCAGTAGCGTGTGCTTCAGTGCCGTCGCGGTGCAGATATTGCTCCCACGATCACGAGAGATCATGAGGCGAATATGTGGAACAGCTTTCCAGCTCTCACCAAGGGCAGGTTTTGGAGCTCCATTCCCGGCGACCATATGATTCGTTACCTAGAGTAACACAAAATGGATGGTTGGTTGATCGATAGATATGGTAACTGCATTGTTTTTGTTTCACATCTGACCAAAATTTAAAAATTCTAACATCTAAGCCTAATAATCCGTGAATGCTTGCAGGAAGTCGACTGAGAAAATTAGAAGTGCAAGGCTTTCTTCTTTGATAAGATACAATTACAGGATTTTTTACTGTTCTCTCTAACGAGTATGGCTCTCACTGGGGACATGAAACCTGACAGACAGGCAAATTCAGGGACTACAGCTTAATATAAAACTGGATATGTACATGACAAATACACCCTACTCAGCAGTTCACCCACAAACTACCCTCTGATAAAGTAAACAGGAACAAATTGACAGATGGGATCAAACTTCTCCAAATGCACAGTATAAAGATGAATGACTACCAATCCAAATGAATGAGTGCCAATCAAGTTCGAGCAAGCAGAATTACCAGAACAGATAGATTGTGCTTATGTGCCAACTTCTTAAGAATCATTGCCACTGATATCATCATCGACCGCCCTGTTGAGTTTAATACAGGTTCACAGAAAAGAACATCATTTATTTTAGTTCAGGCTACACTTCAAAGAAGTAATGATGCCCTCTCAGCAAGCAATCATGTCATCAAATAATGTTTTTAGGAACTCAAATTATTGACAAAGACACAGTGCACTATTATCAATGTCAGGCTGCATATTTGTGAATCAGTTGGGCTGTGTTGTTTAAGTTACTGATTGTAAACAATCTATCTTGCACAATCTGATCACTACACCAATTTTCTACATTTCGCAACTCAAGAAATTGTATATGTTATGTCTCTCTTGGGACATTGACCCTTAAGGCGTGAGTTAGTTCTAGTATAACTACTAAAGTGCTAAACTGCATCATATAACGTACAAAAAGAATAATCAATCAGACAAGGCTATGCAAGAACCTTGTGAATTCTTCCCGCCGATAATGGGAGCAAGTAGAGATGATACCGAGTCAATGATAAGCAGGCATATCCTGTTACTGCCATTAGTTACCTATTAAGCTTGTGACATGTGAGAAAAGAGTTTAGGATAATAAAAAGGGAGATTGAAGACAATCCTATATCCCTTCATACTAACCTTTCCATTCAATGAGACTTCAAGTCGATCTAGTACTTCAAACAAAGCAAATATATCAAATACAGACTCACAAATGATACTGCTCATGACCCTCTTAAGCCTCACATCCTTTGGCTGCATGTTGGAAATCGGGTGCTTAGAAATCACATGGTCAAAAAGTTTTAGGGTAATCTAATGATTGCCAAAGCAAATGCCATTCTAGTTATACCACAAGAATGTCAAAAAGATATGATAATCCCCTGAAGAGTGAAGACAATAGGTAGGAGCAGGGCAGGAACATAGATCCCTGGTTTATTACTAACCTCTTTGATCAAAGAGATGGGTAGTTCATCAAGAATGTGAGCAATTCGGCTAGGGGAGAATGAATTACTAGTATCCAAGTAGAGAACAAGACCCATATGCCTGGCTGCAACATGTGCAGCAGAATATAGACAGACCTGCAGTTGATGTGCATAAGTACATAGAGTAAATAACAGCTTCTGCATTACGAGTAACTCTGCAGTTTTTCGACGGCGCAATGTTCACAGGTAAGCACATTAGCCATCTTGGAGTTGAGAAAGATCAATCGTGTTTTCACCTGTGTTTTACCAGAAGATGACTGGCCGGTTATTTCTGTCAACTGGCCTTTGCGCAGCCCACCTCCAAGAAGCGTATCGATGCTGCGAATTCAGGACATGACAAATTACAATATATTCTACTACTTGCTAAGACAGTGTAATTTTCTGCATGATGATGGGGAGGTTCTCTCGACAGAGATCGGCAGGTTCATGACACGAGGCATCAATTGACAGGGAACCAAATGATTACATTCGAGATAGGAGTACCCTTCAAGTCCGGTAGGGAGGAAATGTTTTCCTTCTGCCGCGTCTTTGAGCAGCTGCATCCCATCCGACCATAGTATGCACCGATCTTCAGCATGAGGTTGCTCTTCATTCATGTCCTGTATCATCTCACGGGCATAAACACAGTTGTATCACAAGTCGATCTTGGCTGAAGATTTGAAATTTTCAATGCATCAGTTATCTGTTTAGAGATGGAAATTACCATTGGGGCTCTCCCTTCCTGTCCAAAGCGGAGCAGTAGGCAAGCAGTGCAGCAGGCCAACGACTCCTCCTCCTCCTCCTCCTCCTTGTGTCTCTCTCGGCGTCGGAGCTCGGGTTCGGAGGTGCAGGCGGCAACCACTAGCCGACGGAGGCCAGAGGGTGCCGGGGAGCACTGCCGGCGTGCGGCGCCGTCGCAGGCGGGGGAGGCAGAGAGGGGAACAGGCAGTGGCGGGGCAGCAGTACGGAATGGGGCGCGGATCGCGCGTCGTAGCTTGGAGGCGGGGGTGACGTGAGGGGAGCGGGAGGAGGGCGGCGGGCCTTCGGTCCAATGGCGGCGGGGCGCGGCAGAGGCGGCGGCCGGCGGGGGCGGGGCAGGGGACGCACGGGGACGGGACGGAATGGGATCGAAACATGGAGCGCCTGCCTCTGTCGGCTTAGTGGGCCTCCCAGTGCGTGCCTTAGTGGGCTGTTCTAGTTGGGCTGGAACCCGGGCCGTTTTTATCATTGGACTACTCGCCTTGATATCTTCCAAACCATTATGTTGATAGGTTTCGACAAACCCTATGATACTCATGGGTATCCAATCCACGCCTTCAACCCAAACCTGGCCATGCTTTTGCCAAAATAAAAACCTGACCATGCGGCGGATGCGTGTGGTCACGCAAATCTTTACCTAATAACTAGACAATTGCCCGTGCGTTGTAACGGGAAGTACAAACATTCTAGTAGTTAGTTTGTGACTGCACGTCTATTATTATATTAATGCGCTAAAATCTCAGCAAGTTTTTTTGTATGCAATCATCATGATTTACTTGTCATTTTATTGTTAAGCACTTATTTGGTACTCCCTCTGTAAACTAATATAAGAGTGTTTAGATCACTATTTTAGTGTTCTAAACACTCTTATATTAGTGATCTAAACGCTTTTATATTAGTTTACAGAGGGAGAAAGAATTTAACGACTTATCAAACAAAATATGTTTTTATTTTAGCAAGTTAATAAAATATGAGGCAATTGATTTTATTTTAGGGAGAATGGATGGGAGAAAAATTAGGGATGGGAGGAAAAAATCAAAGAAGAGAAGGAAAGAGTTGGTGGTATATAAGCAAGGTAGGACAAAAGAGAGGTCAAATGGGAACCTTGCATTCTTTTTAAGTAGTAGAGATAAAGCAAATTGGGTTTTTTTCGTCCATCATGGTATTTTTCAGAAAAGTCCCTCTATTTTAAAGAATTTAACCCGCAGTCCTGTTTTAAGTTAAAACAAATCGTTATTTTCATATTTTACACAAAAGTCTCTGTCTTTTCTTGAAATCAACCCGCCGTCCGGATTTAAGTCACACCCGAACCGTTATTTTACATTTGTCGAAAAAAAACTAATGTTTTACGTAATTCATCCGCGTATCATATTTAAGTCAAGAAAATGCTTTTTAAAATCATCCATATCTTTTAAACCGTAACTCTGATTTGAACATGTTATATATGAAATTTGATTATAAAAATATGTAAAATATGAATATGAGATTATTTTTACCTATTAAATATTTTTAAATATTATTTTGGAATATATTTGAGGCAAACAAATGATTTTCTAAATTATCTGTATCTTTTAAACCGTAACTTCGATTTTAACATATTATATATGAAATTTTATTAGAAAAATGTGTGAAATCTAAATATGATGTTAATTTTACCTGTTAAATATTTTTAAAATATTGTTATGAAAGCAAACTTATAATTTATAACGCAAGATCTGTTTTTTTATACCGGCGGCGATCCGGATTGCAAATAAACACCCCACTATAATCATATAGGGGAAAAAATATCGATAACTACACACATGCATACCTCTGAAAAATGTCGCAGGGGAAAATAACAGATTTCTCATCGCGAGAGTGAGAGAAAGCGCGCGAGAGAGAGAGACGCCTTAGGATTAACCATATTCAACACACGTTTTTTGTTGTTTAGTGTGAACACCGAGGCCATCACCGGCGAGGGTTAGAAGGAGGATAAGCGGCAACACAAATATGATGCCTCGCAAAAATAAAGGAGATGGACCTATTGTGGTCTTAAGTGATGGTTGTTGAGTTAAGAGCGTGTGTTATGTTTCTCTCCCGTTGCAACGCACGGGCTCTTTTGCTAGTATAATAAAATCCTGGTGCAACACAACCCATGTCGGACTTTTTATAAAAGAAAGAAGTGTACAAATCACCCCAAAATCCAATCTTTGGAGTACATACCCCCTTAACTCAAAACCATGACAAATCACATCTTCAAATTACTAAAACTAGGTTAATAGCATCCTTTAGTGGTTTCAATCAAATCTTGAGCGATTTTGTCTCCCCTGATGCCGATTAGACGCTGACAGGGCAAAAAAACTTTGAGTGGGTCCCATTAGCCAATTGCTTCTCTCTTCTTTCTTTCCTTTTCCCCTCGCCTTCAGAATTGCTCTTCCATTCGCTAGGGCTCGGTCGCCATCGCCGTCCGCCGTCGTATGCTACTTGCCTGTCTCCGAACAAAACAATGTGTCCAGGTGCGTGCACCTCCATCTCCGCTGCTCCTCTGCTCCGTTTCTGGTGTCGTTCGTCGGTAGAATCGCGAGCGCCGGTGTACGATCGTGTGCACCGCAGAGGTGTGGTTTTGGGTGAGGGGAATGGGGTGTGCAAAATTCTGCCCATTCCGCAGTTAGCCTCCTCACATGAAACTGTAGCTTGCCTACTAATCTTTCAGTGCATACTAATTTCCAAAAAAATACTTGCTCCTACAGACTCGAGGCTACTTGCCCCTGCATACTAATTTTTTAGAGGTAAATACACCACAGGTCTTAGAACTTGCGCACGGCGATCACTTTGGTGCATAAAGTTGCAAAATACGTGTTTGTGGTCACTAAACTTGTGAGGCCGTTTAAATACAGTCACTATCACCATACGCATGCGTATCCGTCAACGCCGGTGTGGCACGGGTCCATTGTCAGCCACTATAAATGTTCTTGTATGATAGATTTGCAGAAAAGCCTTCAATTCTTTTTTTATTTACACACATAGGATGCCCCTCATCTCAGATAAAAAAAGAATAGTGGGGGGGTGGGTTTCGGTCCCATGATGTACTGCTGTGTGGCTCGCTTAGACAATCACCACGTCAAGAGTATCTAATGTTTGATTAGCACGAGTACCTTATATATCCTATCATCGCGGATCGAAAAAAATTAATGAAGAAATCTACTCCCTCCGTCTCATAATATAAGAAGGGAGTATCTAATATAAGAAATCTACTTCCTCCCTCCCATAATATAAAAAGGGTGTAATGTTAAAAACGTTCTTATATTATGGAACAGAGGAAGTATCTAATAACCATACAATGTGCAACCGGCTGGTTCGAAGCTGAGACATGACGATTCATTTGCTAATAAGCTAACAACCAGGCAACTGCGACATGTGATGTAGTTTGGGGACAAATGTTTTTATCACTCTTGTTCTATGCAAGTATGTGACATTTAAAAAAAATGTTTGTGTAATTCAAAATATTTTCATGCATTCAAAAAACAACACGAACAGTTTTTTGAACTATGCGAACATTATTGTACATTGTGTAAACTACACGAATATATATTTATTTATTTTGAAATGTGTCAACAATATTTTAAATGCAATGTACATTTTTTCATTTACACAAATATTTGTTTACAGTGTTTAAACAATTTTATAAATGTCATGTAGTTTTTTTAACGCATTTATATATTTTGAATTGCACAAATAATCTTTTATAAAGTTTAAACATTCTTTTATAATAAATAAATATTTAGTTGATATAATTTAAATATTATCCTGTGCATATTTTTTACTCATGACTTATATTCAACAAAATTATAATTTAAATATTAGACACAATTAAATATTCATACCAACAGATTAGATTTTAAATTATGAATATTGTAAACTATACAAACATTGAACTTTTTTACAAAATGTGCGTATAATTATAGAAATGTTTGTATAATTAAAATACTTTATGAATTTAATTTTAAAAAGTATTAGTACTATAATTATACAAACATTTTTGTTATTCATAAATATTATTTGAAAATGATACATGAACAACTTTTTATGATCCACGGCTTTCTAAAATAAAACGAATAGGTGTAACGATAAAGAACTTTTTTAATTATGAGACCTGGTCGTCGTACACTTTTAGATAAATTATCGCTCCTCCTGACAGGTAGGTCCCATCAGCAGTGAACTATTTTTGCACAAAAAAGAAAAAGAAGAAGGGGTTTTGTGCAATAACACGTCTATGTGTCATTGACAGCGGGCCCGTACCATGCTGGGTTGACGGATACACTCACGTACGGGGAGAGTGTCTGTATTTGAACGGTCTCGCAAGTTTTGTGACCACAAACATGTATTTTGCAACTTTGTGCACCAAAGTGATCGCCGTGTGCAAATTCTAAGACCTCTGGTGTATTTACCTCAATTTTTTAGTAGTACAACCACAAAACCGGGACAAAGATTTTTCAGTGCATACTTGCTCCTACAGACTCGAGGCTAATAGCATAACAAGTGCAAGAAAAAATACCAGCACTTTGCCGTAGTTGTAGTCTCCCTAGGTTCTTCGGGCTCCATGAGATCCATCTCGGGGCTTTCATGTCACAGCGGCAAAACTGCGGCGGCTCTTACTCTATTGGGCCATGTCGGTACGGAACCGGCGACTGCGATGGCGCCTGCGTGCCCTTGCTTCCGCTGGTCGACACCCGACTCGTGGAGGAGATCCTTGAAGACACCATTGCTTGGTTGACGGTGAAAGGCGAGAGGCGAGGCGGGGCGCCGGCGACTGGCAAGGCGGGGCGGGGCGAGAGGCGAGGCGGGGCGGGGCGCTGGTGAAAGGCTTGAGGAGAGGCGAGGTGGGGATTTTCTCTGCATGAGAGACAAAGGGGAACAGAGGACGGAGGAGAAGCAAGGGGACAACTGGCTAATGGGACCCACTCAAAGTTTGTTTTTTGCCCTGTAAGCATCTAATCGGCATTAGGGGAGACAAAAGCCGCTTAAGATTTGATTGAACCCACTAAAGCATGCTATTAACCCGGTTTTAGTAATTTGAGGGTGTGATTTGTCCTGGTTTTGAGTCCAGGGGGTATGTATCCCGAAGATTGGATTTTGGGGTGATTTGTATATATACTTATTTCTTTCTTTATAAAATAGTTGTGTCGTGCCGGCCGAAGGCCTTGGCTCCGGTATCAGCCTGGCATGTGATCAAAAAAGGCCGGCACGGCCTGGCATGCCTTTGGGTCGGCCTTCATTCATTTTCGGCCTTCAGCTCCATTTTGACATTCTGTCTCTTCTACCTTTTAAGAATTCAGGAAATCCAAAAATTAAGAAAATGTAGAAAAAAAATAAAAAATAAGAAATACACCAATATAAGAAATTAAGAAAAAAATACAGAAAATGTAAAAGAGACAAAGTGTCATATGGATAAACATAGCTCTTTTGTAAAAATATTTTAGTTAAACTCCCCTTGAAGATGAACCCGATAAGAAAAAAGAGTACAAAGCTACTCTTTTTAGGGGAAAACCAAGCTTTATTTATCAAAGTCCACAGAAGGTGGGATACATCTTTGGTTGTGGGATTGACCAAACCAAACGTTGTGTCCCGGACCAAGAGTAAGAGAATGCCTGGCTAGACTATGAGCTTCTAAATTTACTCTACGACTCTCGAATTTAAAAATACAATTAAAAGGAGCTGACTGCAGTTTGATTTCTCCATGGCGGGCCGGCCTTCGACCCGGCCTTTTTATCCAGGTGTTGTGTCGGGCCAGAAATTCGTGCCTGTGGGCCGGGCCATTTAGCCAGGTTTCTTCCACCTCGTGGATTCTTCCCGGAGCAAAGACAAACGTTACTCCGGTCTCCCTCTCGGGCCGACCCTCCTCCCTCTCACGAAAAAGGTGGACGCGGCGGCGACGACACCGGCGCCGGCGGGGAGAGGGACGGCGCAACCGGAGGAGGCGGTAGTGGCGTCCCCCCTCCTCCCATTCCCCCTCCCACTGTCCAACCGGCGGCACAGCATCCAACAACAGCGGCCTGAGCTCGGCGGTGACAAGGAGTGGCGACCGCAACGACCCCGTCGCCGGCGTGCTTCTCCCCCGACGCTGGACTGGTCAGTCCCCGCTGCTCCCCCTCTTCTTCATTCCCCCCGCTTGCCCTCTTAATTTCTATTCTCTTTGGTTCATTAATTTGTAGGATTCTTGGTCTGGTTCTTGGATAATTTCTAGGGTTCTTGGTCTGGTGCCAAGATTAGTCATATATGTTAATGCAAATTACCTCATATGGCTGTCAAATCCCTGTTCTAGGATCTGAGCTCTCTCTTCTCTCTGAATTCAACTAAGGCATGAGGGCCAAGGAGGGAGATAGCTATCAGATCCATGTCTTAGTAGTGGTAAACAATTGTGTAGGTTTACTTATCAATTGTTTTGACTCTGAGCTTGAACTACAGGGTTGCAATGTTTTGGCATCTACACTTGTAAAAAAAAATCAGCAGGAGAATGAAGATTATATAAAAAAAATGTCATAGTAGTGGTAAACAAGCATATAATCCCTCCCACGTAGTAACAATAAATTTATTGAGGGGATGGTTAAGCAATGCTAGAAAAATATTCCATGATGAAATTGAAGTTACACAAACTTATGGAGGCGAGGCTGTATCTTTTTTTGAGAAACAGCACAAGAAAAACAGTTTCAGTTCTTTTTGTAGCAATGACAAACATCCTGATGATTTTTTTGGTCATGATTCATAACCAAATAATTCTGCAGCTACCTATAGCGCTGCCGACGCAGTCACATGTTAAGCTAGCTTAAAGCAGAGGGACACTTGAGCTTGCACTAGATTGTGGTAACATGCCAAGCTAGCTTAAACCAGAGACACTTGAGTTTGTGCTAAATTAATGTATGTAGCAGTTTAATTTAAACTACCTGACGCATGCAACCATCAGTATTCTACAATCTACATATGCTTGTGCGGTTGTGTTTGTGCCCATACAACTGAAGATCTGAAATCTTTTTTGTTTAAAGTACCAGCCAATTTTCTACAACTGGTTATTAGGTGTTTCAACGCCCAGCTATTTGTCCCTATGTCATATTATAGGTTATGCATTTCTGAAATCTTTTGTCATTTGCTTCAGGAAATGATCTTGTCTTTGTCAATGGCTCACTGCAGAAAAGAAAAAACTTCTTCTTGCATTTATCACTGCTAAGAAAGATACACTGGAAAAGGCTCTCCCTATATTATGCTTTCTTCCGTTTATCAACAACGGAAAAGATAGGATTGAAGTGCCCTTAGTTTCAGTTGTAGAATCAGTCAAAATATGGCTCTTTGTGTTTGAATGTAGACATATATCCTTTTCTTTGTGTGAGATGACAAATACATCTTTTTCCTTGTGTGAGATGACAGATATGCTTCTTCATGTTAAAAACACCACCTTCCTCTTGGCAATATATTTTTCCGCTGATGCTTGGATAGATCGACTTGGTACCTGTCACCAAGTTCTGTTTCTCTGATGTATATCTTGTCATTATTTCTCTACTGACTTGATTGTTGATTGCAAAAGGAAAGACTGCTATTATATACATTCTTTCTTTGTTCATGTATACATTCTTCTGTGCACTAATTGCCCTTCATTGGCAATATAGTTCATCAATCATCACGGAAGTGCAGCAATCAATACAGATGGACCATATCCAACGCAGATGATGCATCTTTGCCAGATGATAGAAATTTGTATTTGCTTCATCTGCGTTGGTCATGGTCCACGTCTTATTGTAAATTTGCTGGCTGTACTAGCCAGAAAAATTTACACAAAGTTCCATTCTTCACGAGGTTGAAGGATGGAAACATATAAGTTGTTAGTGTACATTCATTTGATACTCAGATTTGTCATGTTCAGTACATTCCTCCCTCCCAGTCATCAGTCTATACTTGCTATTTCCACGTCCATTATGGCACTTGTTATTTTCTGTAGCCCCCAAGACAACAAGGAATTTCAAATGCATATATAAAAGAAAATGTATTGTAAACATGTCCAACATAAACTTAGAAGCGAAAATTCTTATCCTTAGCTCATGCTTTACTATTATGTTCTATGTAGGCAAATCCACAGTTATAGCTAGTATCAACAATGTCAGTTCCTGGTAAGGATAGCAATATGCAGCAGCTAGTCCCAATGGCACCACTGGCAAGGGTTTCTGGTGGTGAACTAGTGGCGAAGGCTTCTGTTGGTGACAGTGGAAAGCAGCTGGTGCTGCTGGAGGATGGAGGAAAGAGCTCGGGAGGGGTCAAGCTACGGGAGGATGAGGAGGACCTAGAGGTGAAGCTAAGGCGCATCATGGAGAATGTCCCCGTCCGTGTCAGCAACACCTCTGGGTCCTCCGCTGGTTCTGGCTCTGGCGACTTCCACCAGGTACTCTTTCTCTCTCCCACCCTCTCACAAGTGGAGAATTCAGCTAAAATGAGTGTCAAATTGAACCAATTTTTTTATCTTTTCCTTATTATGCAGATGGGACTCACATATAACTCTACATTATGGCTATGATGAGATTTATTTGTCAATTAGCACTTGAGTAGATGGTTGTAATGTTTTGGTGCAGTTGCCATTTTATTTAATTTTGTCTTAAAAGGAAATTTTGGGTCTATTGTTCATCTGAACATGAATGATTGATTCTCAATGGTTGCAATGTTATGGTGAAGTTACCATTTTATTGAATTTTGTCTTAAAGGAAATTTCGAGTCTACGGTTCATTTGAACATGAATTATTGATTCTAAATACTCCCTCCGTTTCTAAATATAAGACCTTTTAGAAATTTCAATATGGACTACATACGGATGTATATAGACCATTTTAGAGTGTAGATTCACTCATTTTGCTCCGTATGTTGTTTGTATTGGAATATCTAAAAAAGCTTATATTTAGGAACGGAGGGAGTAGTTCTTTGGTGTCTATATAAGAAAAGGCATGGTCCTTGCGTGTAAAAATGCATGTACACAAGACCTTTTACTTGTTGATGTTCTTAAGAGTACTGACAGTATTGAAAGCACTTGACTAAATTTTGTGTCTGTTGTTATGCAGTTGACTATACCAAAATCACAATATGTTTCAAATTTGCTCGATTCTTGAATATCTAGAATACAAGTTGGTGTGGATTTTAAGGTAACATCACTGAATATGAAAAATAAAATTAATATGTTTTGCTGCATCACTTAATCAATGGGAGTTATAAGGCTGACGAATGACCACAGTTTGATAAAAGGTGAATATCTATTAAGTTATGATGTGATATAAGAGAAGGGGTCAGATAAAAGATCTTTGTATTTGTGGCTTAGGTGCGATCATAGGCATTAGCGCATGATAATCAGAAGTTCCAGTGGCTTATGAGTGCTGAAATAGAACAGAGGCCAGAATTGCTACCAGCTTACCAGGAGAAGATTTGGTGTTTTGCTACTCACAACTCTTCATTTGAGTTATTATTATAAAATGAAGTGCTTCTGTTGACTTGTAGGTACAATTCTAGTTTAACTTTAAAACTGCTATTGGCTTGTGTGTGGGTTCAGATTGATGCATACAATCACTGTCAGATAACGGTTGTCACTATAGTAGTGGAGATTATCTTCTGAGACTGTACACAAGTTCATTCAAATTCTGTTCTCTTTGAGACTCGTGATAATAATAAACTCTAAGACATATTTTGTTCGTCATGTTTGTTCACCAGAATTCTTATCTCACATCCTTGTTTCGGGTAACATCGCAGCAGCTGAAAATCGTGATATATGTATTTGATTCCTCCTGTTCCAGCATTCACAGAGCTAGAGAATTTGTTTTCTTGATGTGTTCTCAACCATCTTATTTACTGATCTTTTTTCTGTACAAATCTAGCTCCAGATTTCTCAAGTTTCATGACATGAATAGTTTTGAGAACTTGAATGGAAATGCATTCATTGGTAATTAGTGATCTGATGGTTTAACTGTAAGCACTCTTGTTTTGACAGTATCGGCAAATGAGGAGAAGGGAGCAGGACCGAATAACGAGGATGGAGCGTGATTACGAAAAGAGGAAACAGGTGGCTGAGTTCAATCTGCGGAGGGAGGAGAGACTAAGAGCAGCCGAGGAGCGTACAGCCAAGAAGCGCCTGAAACGCCAAAAAAAGAAGCAGCGTAAGAAAGAAAAGCGGGCCAAACCAAACGGTGGTGGCGAGGAAGAACCCAATAGCAGAGTATCTAACCGGGTGGAGGAGTCCTCAGACGATGACGAGGGTTCGGATTACGAGGGTGACGACAAGTTTAAGCAGTGCACATGAAGTTGATGTCAGTCATTCCTGGATATTGTTTTTCACCTGTAGAGATTCTGGATGGTGTGGAAGACTGTCAGTCACTCCATGGTTTGGCTGTGGGCATGAACTAACACATCGCATGTAGTAATATAGACTCGGAAACATGCTAGATTGGGGCATTGGGCACTCTGTTAGTTTTCTGGAAACGCTTGTCTGCTGTGAGATGAACAATCGGATGCCAGTGGGCATTCTATTGGACGGTACATGGGGATGGGGCATTGGCTTCTTGTTATCAATTACTCCCTTCTTCCGGAAAAGCTTGTTGCGGTGGCAATTTTGCAATTTAATCCTTGAACACAACCTGCACTCCACTTTTTTCTTCAAAATACTAAACATAATTAACTATACAGTTAACAATTTTGGTAATTTTACAATTTAGTCCTTGTTGTACCCATCTTAGAATTAGTGCAAGCCAGCAGGCTTAACTTTGAGGTTCTTTTCAAATGAGCTTCCGAAAACGAAGGAATTCCTTATTAATATGAGTAGTCTACCGTTCCTATTAAGTCAGGCTCTCACAGCGTTCTACTGCAATGCTGAATTTGTTCACTCTTCAGTTGCAACTCAATTTATTCACTGCAATGCTGCATTCTACTGCCTCTGTGCTTAATTCAGTGTTAAATTTGTTCACTGAATTGGCGATAGAGTACTGAATAAAATTTGTTCAGTTAAAATGGTTTCATAAAATGGTCATTTTGAAATACTCCTAGTAGTTGCACAAGCAGTACTTGCTGTTCAGGAAATGATTCAGCAGTGATCAAACCTCACAAGGAAATGATTCATTTGGTCAAACCTACAAGGAAATGATTCAGCAACGATCCTTATAAGGAAATGAATCAGCAATGATCCTTACAAGGAGTAGTTCATTTGGTCAAAAATACAAGTCTAATCTGCACTAGAAATCCTGTCGGCTGTCACAACACTTCAAGTAGTGACCATGCTTTTCTCAAACCAGAAACGCCGGCACAACAGCACAAACGGGTGCCATGGCAGCCAAACCAGAAATGTAAATTGAAAACTTCTGAGTGCACTTTTTTCCATCAGGCAGAATTATAGTAGTACATGAAAACATGGCCACATAGATCCTAAACATGGTCACATGATTGAGCATCGTCACTATACCTGGCCATGGGAAGCCCGGCCCGGCCCGGCCTGAAAAAGCCCGACCCGGCCCGGCCCGACGCTACTCCCGGGCCGGGCTCGGGCCTAGATTTTGAGCCCAATGCCCGGGCCGGGCCCATCATTTTTGCGATTTCCTGAAGGGACCAGGCCCGAGGCCCGCCAGGCTTTTACGTGTTCGCGCCCGGCTCGGGCCTAAAAACCAGGCCCGATGGCCGGGCCGGGCCCGGGCCTGGGTTTTTTGCCTCGGGCTTGGCTAGGCCCGGCCCGACCTGAGGTTTGGCCAGGTATAATCGTCACATAAAACATGATTGAGCATGATTGCAAGTGTGATAACATAGATCCTAAACACACATGAAAATACTGTTCCATTGTCAATTGTCATAGATCCTAAACATTGTCATTGTCAATTGACTTTACTGAATATACAGCAGTATATTTGATACTGATTACAACAGTATATGCAACTCATATACAACAATATATTTGACTTTACTGAAAATTCAGTTAAGTTTAAATGATTTTTTTTTGTTTTTCTAGCACCGAGTTGCTTCCCTTAGTGTAAAATCAGTTAGCACATTATTTTTCTACTCCTAAAATTCGGGTTAACATTTGTTCAACTGAATTCAGTGTAAATTCAGTTCCTATGGAGTACATTTGGCTATCACCAGTGTAAATTCAGTTAATTCCTAAAATGAAAAATAAATACTCCCTATTTATAGACCTTCTATATATCCAGATGATGCAAAGACCAGGACTATCCCATTTTCGAAAGTATGATCAACGCCTGCACTATGCGCGGGACAACTGTGCTAGTTAGCTGAATGACAAGTGAGCCTAAGCAGATCAAAGCTGTTTCTTACTGAACGTAATTTATAATTTTATCAAGTACAATGACTAAAAACCAGGGAGACAGTCGATTTTGTTAGAAGGGAGAGAAGGATTTGGTGGAATAGTTCATTGTATTGCTTGAGCCTCGTCTATCTCGTCACTAGGAGTACATGATCTACTTGGAGTACATGATCTACTTGGAGTACATGATCTACTTGGAGTACAAGGCAAGCCAGAACAAATCCTAGTCTATCTCGTCTTTCCTAATAAACATTATACTCAACATCCCCCCGCAGTCACAACGGTAGCGACGCAGACGGTGAGACTGGAGAAGAATCCGAAGGCAAGCCGACGGACACTCCCCCACAGTCGTAACGGTCGACGCATCGCGGAGTCGTGGCTGGAGTGGAAACCAACGAGGTTGCTCAAGTAGGCAGTAGCCCTTTGTGCCGTTTGTCGATGTAGCCGAGAGCGTGGGTGGTGGAGCCGTGGTCGAGGTAGCCGTGCGAAGAATGCCGTGGTCGATGTCGAGTCGGGGTGGCCGGTGTCGAGGAAGTCGCCGTGGAGCCGCGGGCGCAAGGGGCGCTGAGTTAGCATGGGCACAGTGGTGTCGAAAAGTGGTGCGCCGGGGAGAAGACAGTGTTGACAAGGCGTCGCGCCGGGGTTGCCAAACCCGAGACACGTCATAGACGAAGGCACGCGTCGGTGTTGCCAGCACCGGGCATGCGTAGACGGTCGAAGACGAAGTTGATGAAGCGCCGCACCAGGCTTGCTAGGCCTAGGGACACGTCGTGGACGAAGGCACGCGGCGGTGTTGCCAGCACCGGGCATGCGTAGACTGGGACCTGCACGAGCTGTACACCATGTCGAAGAGGTCGGAGAGGCTCGCAGAGAAGGACTCGACGACGGTTGTGACGCCAATCGGCGTGGGGCCAATGTCGCCCGCAGTTGTCGGAGTAGATGAAGCGGTCGGGGTAGATGACGACGACGCTGGCGATGAGCTGGTGCTGGACGAAGACGAAGGGGGTGGACGGGCGACGGCTATGGAGGTAGCGGCGGCGGTGCTCGAAGTAGGCGAAGAACCCTGACAGCGTGACGAAGACCGGCGCGGACGGTGGCGTTCCTGCGCCAAGGAAAAAGGCGCGGCGCATACCACGGGAGGTCGACGCGCGGTGACGGCGGAGCGGACCGCGGGCCACGGCGCTTCGGCCCGAAGTGGCGACGCAGCGGCGACAGGCGGGTCGGGGTGACGGCAGAAAGACCTCTGGGCGGTGGCGGGGACCGCGGGCCATGACGCTGCGACCTGAAGGGGCGACACAACGGCGGTTCGCGAGTCGGTGTAACCGTGGGGACGGCCTCGGGGCGGCGGCGGGGACCGCGTATCGCGACACTACGACCCGAAGGGGCGACGCAGCAACCGCGAGGAGAACCACGGGGCGGCGGCGCTGCGGCCCGACGGGGCGACGCAGCGGCAGCCCGATGCTCGGTCGGTGGAGAGGCGCGCTGAACTCAGGGACGATCTTCACGGGACTTGCGGAGGCGCGCGTAACCGACGGGCCAGGTCGGTCACGACGGAGATGAGGCGGATCGCGGCGGCGAGCGGGTGATCAAGCCGATCGTGTGCGAGGTCGGGGACGCTGCTCGGTGTAGGCGCGGTGGCGGCGGAGTCCGAGATGAAGCCCGCGGCGGCGGGCGGCTATGATTGGCCGCCGCATGGCGCGAGGCCGCCGGGTTGGGGTGATGCAGGAGTCCGGTCGGAGCAGGGCGATGACGGCCGGCGTAGATCGACGGACGGGCCGTCGCGCGAACGACGGCGGTGAAGGGCCGCTGCATGACGTGAGGCCGCCGAGTCAGGCTACCGGCGGGCCGACGGGCGGACGTCACGCGAGGCCGCCGGGTTGAGGCGACTGACGGGCATGCGCGGACGACGTGCGAGGCCGCCGGGTCGGTGAAGAAGCCGGCCGATCACCGCCGGTGTTGGAGTAGAGGCGCACGGGGTCGACGGCGGCGGTGGGCGACACAAATCGGATCACATAGACCGGAAAACCAAAAAGGAGACGCTGATCAAAGCGACCGGTGAGAGAGAAAATCCAGATCAAAGGATCGGGAAAAAAGACTCTCTAAGGCAGCCGGCCAACACGGCCAGCAGACGAACCCTAAGTACGGGCGGCGCGGCCTCCGGTGGCGGTCATGGAGGCCGACCGCCCCGGGGGCGGCATGCGGGTGCGGAAGCGGCGGCGGTTAGGGTTTAGGATCGACTTGCGATAGATATCATGTTAGAAGGAAGAGAAGAATTTGATAGAATAGTTCATTGTATTGCTTGAGCCTCGTGGGCATATATATAAGAGTACATGATCTACTTAGAATACAAGGTAAGCGAGAACAAATTCTAATCTATCTTATCTTTTCTAATAAACATTATACTCAACGGATTTCAATGACTCGATCTTTCATATGGACTTTTGAAACAACTACCCACCACCCATATGGTCAGCCGAGCGCTGAGATCAGCTGCCCACCAGTATTCAGTATCTTGAAAATGGTCCCAAGATCTCGCCAAAAGTACTTTTGGAATAAAAGAAAGACCATCTGCCACAGAAAACTTGTTTCTCACGTCTTTCTTCGTCTTGTCTCCGTGAAACCTTCTCATGCCCCTGCTTACAAACTTTTTCTTCCATGGATGACTAAACTAACCGAACATGAAGTTTCTGCTCTCGAGTTCAAATGCATCTTATGAATAAATAAAAACAAATAGCTAAATGAATCAAAAAAATGAATTTTTCTGGCAACAAACATTATTCAGTGTTGTACGTATGTGCAATTTCTGTGAACAAGCACTCCTAATGCTCTAAGAGAAAAAGAAATTGATGCTTTTTTTAAGGGAACAAGCACTCCTAATGTGGGTCGAAAGTTGCGATGGGGGTGAACTAGATGCGATCCTCTTTCGATCTCTGGGAAGAAGATGCTCTGATTATCATATAAGATTATTTGGGAAGCGTAGAACCCTTTTCTCGGGCCGCAGTTTTATTTATACAAGCGATGCCGTGGCTTACAAGTAGATCGATCAGGAGTTTGATCCAGAGTTTCGGTAACGAGAGGGGGAAACAGAAGAAGAGATAGAATAGGTTTCCAGGAGTTTAAACCACCAGTGCTATCCTATTACAATGTATTTCAACAAACAACACTTAACTGAATTTGTATCCCTGATGGCAATATGGACCAGAAGGTGCTCTATATTGAACTAAGAGTAAATTCAGAAAGAACACTTAACTGAATTTATAACACTTAACTGATTTTATACAACACTTCACTGAATTGACAACATGGTCTTCAATGTATAACACTTAATTGAATTTGTACAACACCACTAAACTGAATTATACAACAACACTTTATTGAATATACATCAGTATATTTGACTTCACTGATTGCAACAGTATATGCAACTCATATACAAGAGTATATTTGACTTTACTGAAAATTCAGTATACTGTAAATTCAATTAAGTGTAAATGATTTTGTTTTTGTTTTTCTAGCACCGAGTTGCTTCTCTTAGTATAAATCAGTTAGCGCATTATTCTTCTACTCCTAAAATTTCATAACCGTATTGTACTGGTATATTTTACTGAACGTTTATTTTTTCCAAATACAATGACTAAAATGAGCAAGACAGTCAATTTCAATGAATATCGATCTTTCAGATGAACTTTTGAAACAACTATCCACTAGCTCAGCCACCAACCTAGCGCGCCGTAACATGATCATGCAAACACAGGGTGTCAAGTGAAGGAAATATGCCCTAGAGGCAATAATAAAGTTATTATTTATTTCCTTATATCATGATAAATGTTTATTATTCATGCTAGAATTGTATTAACCGGAAACATAATACATGTGTGAATACATAGACAAATAGAGTGTCACTAGTATGCCTCTACTTGACTAGCTCGTTGATCAAAGATGATTATGTTTCCTAAACAGAGACATGGGTTGTCATTTGATTAACGGGATCACATCATTAGGAGAATGATGTGATTGACTTGACCCATTCCATTAGCTTAGCACTTGATCGTTTAGTTTGTTGCTATTGCTTTCTTCATAACTTATACATGTTCCTATGACTATGAGATTATGCAACTCCCGTTTACCGGAGGAACACTTTGTGTGCTACCAAACGTCACAACGTAACTGGGTGATTATACAGGTGCTCTACAAGTGTCTTCGAAGGTACTTGTTGGGTTGGCATATTTCGAGATTAGGATTTGTCACTCCGATTGTCGGAGAGGTATCTCTGGGCCCTCTCGGTAATGCAAATCACTTAAGCCTTGCAAGCATTGCAACTAATAAGTTAGTTGCGGGATGATGTATTACGGAACGAGTAAAGAGACTTGCCGGTAACGAGATTGAACTAGGTATTGAGATACCAACGATCGAATCTCGGGCAAGTAACATACCGATGACAAAGGGAACAACGTATGTTGTTATGCGGTCTGACCGATAAAGATCTTCGTAGAATATGTAGGAGCCAATATGAGCATCCAGGTTCCTCTATTGGTTATTGACCGGAGACGTGTCTCGGTCATGTCTACATAGTTCTCGAACCCGTAGGGTCCGCACGCTTAAAGTTCGGTGACGATCGTAATTAGGGTTTTTGTGTTTTGATGTACCAAAGGTTGTTCGGAGTCCCGGATGTGATCACGGACATGACGAGGAGTCTCAAAATGGTCGAGACATAAAGATTGATACATTGGAAGCCTATATTTGGATATCGGAAACGTTCCGGGTGAAATTGGGATTTTACCGGAGTACCGGGGGGTTACCGGAACCCCCCCGGGGGTTATTGGGCTTACATGGGCCATAAGGGAGAAGAGGAGGGCCGGCCAGGGCAGGCCGCGTGCCCCCTCCCCCCTAGTCCGAATAGGACAAGGAAGGGGGGGGGGCGCCCCCCTTTCCTCTTTCTCCCTTCCCCCTTCCTTTTCCAACAAGACAAGAGGGGGGAGTCCTACTCCCGGTGGGAGTAGGACTCCTCCAGGCGCACCCCCAGGGCCGGCCGCACCTCCCCCTCTCCCTCCTTTATATACGAGGGCAAGGGGGCACCCCATGGCACAAGTTGATCTTCGTGATCGTTCCTTAGCCGTGTGCGGTGCCCCCTTCCACCATATTCCACCTCGGTCATATCGTAGCGGTGCTTAGGCGAAGCCCTGCGTTGGTGGAACATCATCACCGTCATCACGCCGTCGTGATGACGAAACTCTCCCTCAAAGTTTTGCTAGATCGGAGCTCGAGGGACGTCACCGAGATGAACGTGTGCAGAACTCGGAGGTGCCGTACGTTCGGTACCTGGATCGGTCGGATCGGGAAGACGTACGACTACTTCCTCTACGTTGTGTCAACGCTTCCGTTGCCGGTCTACGAGGGTACGTAGACAACACTCTCCCCTCTCGTTGCTATGCATCACCATGATCTTGCGTGTGCGTATGAATTTTTTTGAATATGCACGAGTAGAACACAAGTGAGTTGTGGGCGATATAAGTCATACTGCTTACCAGCATGTCATACTTTGGTTCGGCGGTATTGTTGGATGAAGCGGCCCGGACCGACATTACGCGTATGCTTACGCGAGACTGGTTCTATCGACGTGCTTTGCACACAGGTGGCTGGCGGGTGTCAGTTTCTCCAACTTTAGTTGAACCGTGTGTGGCTACGCCCGGTCCTTGCGAAGGTTAAAACAGCACCAACTTGACAAACTATCGTTGTGGTTTTGATGCGTAGGTAAGAGCGGTTCTTGCTAAGCCCGTAGCAGCCACGTAAAACTTGCAACAACAAAGTAGAGGACGTCTAACTTGTTTTTGCAGGGCATGTTGTGATGTGATATGGTCAAGACATGATGAGATATAAGTTGTTGTATAAGATGATCATGTTTTGTTGAAGTTATCGGCAACCGGCAGAAGCCTTATGGTTGTCTCTTTATTGCATAAGATGCAAGCGCCAAATAATTGCTTTACAATTATCTCTATGCAATAGCAATAGTTGCAAGTGTTGGAAATATGCCCTAGAGGCAATAATAAAATGGTTATTATTATATTTCTTTGTTCATGATAATTGTCTATATTCATGCTATAATTGTGTTATCCGGAAATCGTAATACATATGTGAATACATAGACCACAACACGTCCCTAGTGAGCCTCTAGTAGACTAGCTCGTTGATCAAAAGATAGTCATGGTTTCCTGACTATGGACATTGGATGTCATTGATAACGGGATCACATCATTAGGAGAATGATGTGATGGACAAGACCCAATCCTAAGCTTAGCTCAAAGATCGTGTAGTTCGTTTGCTGTAGCTTTTCGAATGTCAAGTATCATTTCCTTAGACCATGAGATTTTGCAACTCCCGGATACCGTAGGAGTGCCTTGGGTGTGCCAAACGTCACAACGTAACTGGGTGACTATAAAGGTACATTACAGGTATCTCCGAAAGTGTCTGTTGGGTTGGCACGAATCGAGACTGGGATTTGTCACTCCGTATGACGGAGAGGTATCTCTGGGCCCACTCGGTAATGCATCATCATAATGAGCTCAATGTGACCAAGTGGTTGATCACGGGATCATGCATTACGGTACGAGTAAAGTGACTTGCCGGTAACGAGATTGAACGAGGTATTGGGATACCGACGATCGAGTCTCGGGCAAGTAATGTACCGATTGACAAAGGGAATTGTATACGGATTGATTGAATCCTCGACATCGTGGTTCATCCGATGAGATCATCGTGGAGCATGTGGGAGCCAACATGGGTATCCAGATCCCGCTGTTGGTTATTGACCGGAGAGGGGTCTCGGTCATGTCTGCATGTCTCCGAACCCGTAGGGTCTACACACTTAAGGTTCGGTGACGCTAGGGTTGTAGAGATATTAGCATACGGTAACCCGAAAGATGTTCGGAGTCCCATATGAGATCCCGGACGTCACGAGGAGTTCCGGAATGGTCCGGAGGTGAATATTTGTATATAGGAAGTCAAGTTTCGGCCATCGGGAAAGTTTCAGGGGTAATCGGTATTGTACCGGGACCGCCGGAAGGGTCCCGGGGGTCCACCGGGTGGGGCCACCTATCTCGGAGGGCCCCATGGGCTGAAGTGGGAGGGGAACCAGCCCCTAGTGGGCTGGTGCGCCCCCCTTGGGCCTCCCCCCTACGCCTAGGGTTGGAAACCCTAGGGGTGGGGGGCGCCACCCTTGCCTTGGGGGGCAAGGCACCCCCTTGGCCGCCGCCCCCCTAGGAGATTGGATCTCCTAGGGCCGGTGCCCCCCCTAGGCACCCTATATATAGTGGGGGGAGGGAGGGCAGCCACACCCAAGCCCCTGGCCTCTCCCTCTCCCTCCCGTGACACTCCTCCGTCTCCCTGCGCTTGGCGAAGCCCCGCCGAGATCACCGTTGCTTCCACCACCATGCCGTCGTGCTGCTGGATCTTCATCAACCTCTCCTCCCCCCTTGCTGGATCAAGTTGGAGGAGACGTCTTCCCAACCGTACATGTGTTGAACGAGGAGGTGCTGTCCGTTCGACACTTGGTCATCAGTGATTTAGATCACGTCGAGTACGACTCCATCAACCCCGTTCTCTTGAACGCTTCCGCGCGCGATCTACAAGGGTATGTATATGCACTCCTCTCTCCCTCGTTGCTAGATGACTCCATAGATTGATCTTGGTGATGCGTAGAAAATTTTAAAATTCTGCTACGTTCCCCAACAGTGGCATCATGAGCTAGGTCTATGCGTAGTTACTATGCACGAGTAGAACGCAAAGTAGTTGTGGGCGTCGATATTGTCAATTATCTTGCCGTTACTAGTCTTATCTTGATTCGGCGGCATTGTGGGATGAAGCGGCCCGGACCAACCTTACACGTACGCTTACGTGAGACCGGTTCCACCGACTAACATGCACTAGTTGCATAAGGTGGCTGGCGGGTGTCTGTCTCTCCCACTTTAGTCGGATCGGATTCGATGAACAGGGTCCTTATGAAGGGTAAATAGAAATTGGCAATTCATGTTGTGGTCTTGGCGTAGGTAAGAAACGTTCTTGCTAGAAACATATAGCAGCCACGTAAAAACTTGCAACAAAAATTAGAGGACGTCTAACTTGTTTTTGCAGCAAGTGTTTTGTGATGTGATATGGCCAAAGGATGTGATGAATGATATATGTGATGTATGAGATGATCATGTTCTTGTAATAGGAATCACGACTTGCATGTCGATGAGTATGACAACCGGCAGGAGCCATAGGAGTTGTCTTTATTTATTTAAGACCTGCGTGTCACCATAAACGTCATGTAATTACTTTATTTTATTGCTAAAGCGTTAGCCATAGTAGTAGAAGTAATAGATGACGAGACAACTTCAAGAAGACATGATGATGGACATCATGATGATGGAGATCATGGTGTCATGCCGATGACAACGATGATCATGGAGCCCCGAAGATGGAGATCAAAAGGAGCAAATGATATTGGCCATATCATGTCACTATTTGATTGCATGTGATGTTTATCATGTTTTACATCTTATTTGCTTAGAATGACGGTAGCTTAAATAAGATGATCCCTCGCAATAATTTCAAGAAAGTGTCCCCCTAACTGTGCACCGTTGCGAAGGTTCGTTGTTTCGAAGCACCACGTGATGATCGGGTGTGATAGATTCTAACGTTCGAATACAACGGGTGTAAGCCAGATTTACACATGCAATACACTTAGGTTGACTTGACGAGCCTAGCATGTACAGACATGGCCTCGGAACACGGAAGACCGAAAGGTCGAGCATGAGTCATATAGAAGATACGATCAACATGAAGATGTTCACCGATGTTGGCTAGTCCGTCTCACGTGATGATCAGACATGGCCTAGTTAACTCGGATCATGTTTCACTTAGATGACTGGAGGGATGTCTATTTGAGTGGGAGTTCATTGAGTAATTTGATTAGATGAACTTAATTATCATGAATTTAGTCTAAAATCCTTACAATATGTCTTGTAGATCAAATGGCCCACGTTGTCCTCAACTTCAACGCGTTCCTAAAGAAAACCAAGCTGAAAGATGATGGCAGCAACTATACGGACTGGGTCCGGAACCTGAGGATCATCCTCATAGCTGCCAAGAAAGATTATGTCCTAGAAGCACCGCTAGGTGACGCACCTGTCCCAGAGAACCAAGACATTATGAACGCTTGGCAGTCACGTGCTGATGATTACTCCCTCGTTCAGTGCGGCATGCTTTACAACTTAGACCGGGCTCCAAAAGCGTTTTGAGAGACACGGAGCATATGAGATGTTCGAAGAGCTAAAAATGGTTTTTCAAGCTCATGCCCGGGTCGAGAGATATGAAGTTTCCGACAAGTTCTTCAGCTGTAAGATGGAGGAAAATAGTTCTGTCAGTGAGCACATACTCAGAATGTCTGGGCTGCATAACCGCTTGACTCAGCTGGGAGTTAATCTCCCGGATGACGCCGTCATTGACACAATCCTTCAGTCGCTTCCAGCAAGCTACAAGAGCTTTGTGATGAACTTCAATATGTAGGGGATGGAAAAGACCATTCCTGAGGTATATTCAATGCTGAAATCAGCAGAGGTGGAAATCAAAAAGGAACATCAAGTGTTGATGGTGAATAAAACCACTAAGTTCAAGAAAGGCAAGGGTAAGAAGAACTTCAAGAAGGACGGCAAGGGAGTTGCCGTGCCCGGTAAGCAAGCTGCCGGGAAGAAGCCAAAGAATGGATCCAAGCCTGAAACTGAGTGTTTTTATTGCAAGGGAAGTGGTCACTGGAAGCGGAACTGCCCCAAATACTTAGCGGACAAGAAGGCCGAAAACACTAAAGGTATATGTGATATACAAGTAATTGATGTGTACCTTATCAGTACTCGTAGTAGCTCCTGTGTATTTGATACCGGTGCGGTTGCTCACATTTGTAACTCAAAGCAGGAGCTGCGGAATAAGCGGAGACTGGCGAAGGACGAGGTGACGATGCGCATCGGGAATGGTTCCAAGGTCGATGTGATCGCCGTCGGCATGCTACCTCTACATTTACGTACGGGATTAGTTTTAAACCTCAATAATTGTTATTTAGTGCCAGCTTTGAGCATGAACATTGTATCAGGATCTTGTTTAATTCGAGATGTCTACTCATTTAAATCCGAGAATAATGGTTGTTCTATTTATATGAGAGATATGTTTTATGGTCATGCTCCGATGGTGAATGGTTTATTCTTAATGAATCTCGAGCGTAATGCTACACATATTCATAGTGTGAATACCAAAAGATGTAAGGTTGATAATGATAGTCCCACATACTTGTGGCACTGCCGCCTTGGTCACATAGGTGTCAAACATATGAAGAAGCTCCATGCAGATGGACTTTTAGAGTCTCTTGATTACGAATCATTTGACACATGCGAACCATGCCTCATGGGTAAAATGACCAAGACTCCGTTCTCAGGAACAATGGAGCGAGCAACCAACTTATTGGAAATCATACATATTGATGTGTGCGGTCCAATGAGTGTTGAGGCTCGCGGTGGCTATCGTTATGTTCTCACCCTCACTGATGACTTGAGTAGATATGGGTATGTCTACTTAATGAAACACAAGTCTGAGACCTTTGAAAAGTTCAAGGAATTTCAGAGTGAGGTTGAGAATCAACGTGACAGGAAAATCAAGTTCTGGCGATCAGATCGTGGAGGAGAATACTTGAGTCACGAATTTGGCACACACTTAAGAAAATATGGAATAGTTTCACAACTCACGCCGCCTGGAACACCTCAGCGTAATGGTGTGTCTGAACATCGTAATCGCACTCTATTAGATATGGTGCGATCTATGATGTCTCTTACCGATTTACCGCTATCATTTTGGGGCTATGCTTTAGAGACTGCTGCATTCACTTTAAATAGGGCTCCATCGAAATCCGTTGAGACGACACCGTATGAATTATGGTTTGGGAAGAAACCTAAGCTGTCGTTTCTAAAAGTTTGGGGATGCGATGCTTATGTCAAGAAACTTCAACCTGAAAAGCTCGAACCCAAATCGGAAAAATGCGTCTTCATAGGATACCCTAAATAAACTATAGGGTACACCTTCTACCTCAGATCCGAAGGCAAGATCTTTGTTGCCAAGAATGGGTCCTTTCTAGAGAAAGAGTTTCTCTCGAAAGAAATAAGTGAGAGGAAAGTAGAACTTGATGAAGTATTACCTCTTGAATCGGTAAGTGGCGCAGCTCAAGAAAATGTTCCTGAGGTGCCTGCACCGACTAGAGACGAAGTTGATGATGATGATCATGAAACTTCAGATCAAGTTGCTACTGAACTTCGTAGGTCCACGAGGACACGTTCCGCACTAGAGTGGTACGGCAACCCTGTCTTGGAAATCATGTTGTTAGACAACGGTGAACCTTCGAACTATGAAGAAGTGATGGCGGGCCCGAATTCCGACAAATGGCTGGAAGCCATGAAATCCGAGATAGGATCCATGTATGAAAACGAAGTATGGACTTTGACTGACTTGCCCGATGATCGGCGAGCCATAGAAAATAAATGGATCTTTAAGAAGAAGACAGACGCGGATGGTATTGTGACCATCTATAGAGCTCGGCTTGTCGCTAAGGGTTATCGACAAGTTCAAGGGGTTGACTACGATGAGACTTTCTCACCCGTAGCGAAGCTGAAGTCCGTCCAAATCATGTTAGCAATTGCCGCATTCTATGATTATGAGATATGGAAAATGGACGTCAAAACAGCATTCCTTAATGGTTTCCTTAAGGAAGAATTGTATATGATGCAGCCGGAAGGTTTTGTCGATCCTAAGAATGCTGACAAGGTGTGCAAGCTCCAACGCTCGATTTATGGGCTGGTGCAAGCATCTCGGAGTTGGAACATTCGTTTTGATGAGATGATCAAAGCGTTTGGGTTTACGCAGACTTATGGAGAAGCCTGCATTTACAAGAAAGTGAGTGGGAGCTCTGTAGCATTTCTCATATTGTATGTGGATGACATACTGTTGATGGGAAATGATATAGAATTCTTAGAAAGCATAAAGGCCTACTTGAACAAGTGTTTTTCAATGAAGGACCTTGGAGAAGCTGCTTATATATTAGGCATCAAGATCTATAGAGATAGATCGAGACGCCTCATTGGTCTTTCACAGAGTACGTACCTTGACAAGATATTGAAGAAGTTCAAAATGGATCAGTCAAAGAAGGGGTTCTTGCCTGTATTGCAAGGTACGAGATTGAGCACGGCTCAATGCCCGACCACGGCAGAAGATAGAGAAAAGATGAGTGTCGTCCCCTATGTCTCGGCCATAGGGTCTATCATGTATGCTATGCTGAAGGAAATATGCCCTAGAGGCAATAATAAAGTTATTATTTATTTCCTTATTTCATGATAAATGTTTATTATTCATGCTAGAATTGTATTAACCGGAAACATAATACATGTGTGAATACATAGACAAACAGAGTGTCACTAGTATGCCTCTACTTGACTAGCTCGTTAATCAAAGATGATTATGTTTCCTAACCATAGACAAAGAGTTGTTATTTGATTAACGAGGTCACATCATTAGTTGAATGATCTGATTGACATGACCCATTCCATTAGCTTAGCACCCGATCGTTTAGTATGTTGCTATTGCTTTCTTCATGACTTATACATGTTCCTATAACTATGAGATTATCCAACTCCTGTTTGCCGGAGGAACACTTTGGGTGCTACCAAACGTCACAACGTAACTGGGTGATTATAAAGGAGCATTACAGGTGTCTCCAAAGGTAGATGTTGGGTTGGCATATTTCGAGATTAGGTTTTGTCACTCTGATTGTCGGAGAGGTATCTCTGGGCCCTCTCGGTAATGCACATCACATAAGCCTTGCAAGCATTGAAACTAATGAGTTAGTTGCGGGATGATGTATTACAGAACGAGTAAAGAGACTTGCCGGTAACGAGATTGAACTAGGTATTGGATACCGACGATCGAATCTCGGGCAAGTAACATACCGATGACAAAGGGAACAACGTATGTTGTTATGCGGTCTGACCGATAAAGATCTTCGTAGAATATGTAGGAGCCAATATGGGCATCCAGGTCCCGCTATTGGTTATTGACCGGAGACGTGTCTCGGTCATGTCTACATTGTTCTCGAACCCGTAGGGTCCGCACGCTTAAGGTTACGATGACAGTTATATTATGAGTATGCATTTTGATGTACCGAAGGTTGTTCGGAGTCCCGGATGTGATCACGGACATGACAAGGAGTCTCAAAATGGTCGAGACATAAAGATTGATATATTGGAAGCCTATGTTTGGATATCGGAAGTGTTCCGGGTGAAATCGGGATTTTACCGGAGTACCCGGAAGGTTACCGGAACCCCCCGGGAGCTATATGGGCCTTAATGGGCTTTAGTGGAAAGGAGAAAGGGGCAGCCCAAGGTGGCCGCGCGCCTCCCCCCTTCCCCTAGTCCTATTAGGACTAGGAGAGGTGGCCGGCCCCCCTCTCCCTCTTTCCCCCTCGGGGAATCCTAGTCCAACTAGGATTGGGGGGGGGGAGTCCTACTCCCGGGAGGAGTAGGACTCCTCCTGCGCCCTCTTCCTGGCCGGCGCACCCCTCCCCCTTGGCTCCTTTATATACTGAGGCAGAGGCACCCCAGAAAGACACAAGTTGATCCACGTGATCTATTCCTTAGCCGTGTGCGGTGCCCCCTGCCACCATAGTCCTCGATAATACTGTAGCATAGTTTAGGCGAAGCCCTGCTGCTGTAGTGCATCAAGATCGTCACCACGCCGTCGTGCTGACGGAAATCTTCCCCGACACTTTGCTGGATCGGACTCCGGGGATCGTCATCGAGCTAAACGTGTGCTCGAACTCGGAGGTGCCGTAGTTTCGGTGCTTGATCGGTTGGATCGTGAAGACGTACGACTACTTCCTCTACGTTGTGTCAGCGCTTCCGCAGTCGGTCTGCGTTGGGTACGTAGACAACACTCTTCCCTCTCATTGCTATGCATCACATGATCTTGCGTGTGCGTAGGAATTTTTTTGAAATTACTATGAAACCCAACATATGCTGTGTACCAGACCTGATGTAAACCTTGCCGTAAGTATGGTAGGAAGGTACCAAAGTAATCCCGGCATGGAACACTGGACAGCGGTCAAGAATATCCCGAAGTACCTGAAAAGGACTAAGGAAATGTTTCTTGTTTATGGAGGTGACGAAGAGCTCGTCGTAAAGGGTTACGTCGATGCTAGCTTCGACACAGATCTGGATGACTCTAAGTCACAAACCGGATACGTGTATATTTTGAATGGTGGGGCAATAAGCTGGTGCAGTTGCAAGCAAAGCGTTGTGGCGGGATCTACATGTGAAGCGGAGTACATGGCAGCCTCGGAGGCAGCACAAGAAGCAGTCTGGGTGAAGGAGTTCATTACCGACCTAGGAGTCATACCCAATGCGTCGGGCCCGATGACTCTATTCTGTGACAACACTGGAGCTATTGCCCTTGCCAAGGAGCCCAGGTTTCACAGGAAGACCAGGCATATCAAGCGTCACTTCAACTCCATTCGTGAAAGTGTTCAAAATGGAGACATAGAGATTTGTAAAGTACATACGGACCTGAATGTGGCAGATCCGCTGACTAAACCTCTCCCTAGAGCAAAACATGATCAACACCAGAACTGCATGGGTGTTCGATTCATCACAATGTAACTGGACTATTGACTCTAGTGCAAGTGGGAGACTGTTGGAAATATGCCCTAGAGGCAATAATAAAATGGTTATTATTATATTTCTTTGTTCATGATAATTGTCTATTATTCATGCTATAATTTTGTTATCCGGAAATCGTAATACATGTGTGAATACATAGACCACAACACGTCCCTAGTGAGCCTCTAGTAGACTAGCTCGTTGATCAAAAGATAGTCATGGTTTCCTGACTATGGACATTGGATGTCATTGATAACGGGATCACATCATTAGGAGAATGATGTGATGAACAAGACCCAATCCTAAGCTTAGCTCAAAGATCGTGTAGTTCGTTTGCTGTAGCTTTTCGAATGTCAAGTATCATTTCCTTAGACCATGAGATTGTGCAACTCCCGGATACCGTAGGAGTGCCTTGGGTGTGCCAAACGTCACAACGTAACTGGGTGACTATAAAGGTACATTACAGGTATCTCCGAAAGTGTCTGTTGGGTTGACACGAATCGAAACTGGGATTTGTCACTCCGTATGACGGAGAGGTATCTCTGGGCCCACTCGGTAATGCATCATCATAATGAGCTCAATGTGACCAAGTGGTTGATCACGGGATCATACATTACGGTATGAGTAAAGTGACTTGCCGGTAACGAGATTGAACGAGGTATTGGGATACCGACGATCGAATCTCGGGCAAGTAACGTACCGATTGACAAAGGGAATTGTATACAGATTGATTGAATTCTCGACATCGTGGTTCATCCGATGAGATCATCGTGGATCATGTGGGAGCCAACATGGGTATCCAGATCCCGCTGTTGGTTATTGACCGGAGAGGCGTCTCGGTCATGTCTGCATGTCTCCGAACCCGTAGGGTCTACACACTTAAGGTTCGGTGACGCTAGGGTTGTAGAGATATTAGCATACGGTAACCCGAAAGATGTTCGGAGTCCCGGATGAGATCCCGGACGTCACGAGGAGTTCCGGAATGGTCCGGAGGTGAAGATTTGTATATAGGAAGTCAAGTTTCGGCCATCGGGAAAGTTTCGGGGGTAATCGGTATTGTACCGGGACCGCCGGAAGGGTCCCGGGGGTCCACCGGGTGGGGCCACCTATCCCGGAGGGCCCCATGGGATGAAGTGGGAGGGGAACCAGCCCCTAGTGGGCTGGTGCGCCCCCCTTGGGCCTCCCCCTACGCCTAGGGTTGGAAACCCTAGGGGTGGGGGGCGCCACCCTTGCCTTGGGGGGCAAGGCACCCCCTTGGCCGCCGCCCCCCTAGGAGATTGGATCTCCTAGGGCCGGCGCCCCCCCTAGGCACCCTATATATAGTGGGGGGGAGGGAGGGCAGCCGCACCCAAGCCCCTGGCCTCTCCCTCTCCCTCCCGTGACACTCATCCGTCTCCCTGCGCTTGGCGAAGCCCCGCCGAGATCACCGTTGCTTCCACCACCACGCCGTCGTGCTGCTGGATCTTCATCAACCTATCCTTCCCCCTTGCTGGATCAAGTTGGAGGAGACGTCTTCACAACCGTACGTGTGTTGAATGTGGAGGTGCCGTCCGTTCGGCACTTGGTCATCGGTGATTTGGATCACGTCGAGTACGACTCCATCAATCCCGTTCTCTTGAACGCTTCCGCGCGCGACCTACAAGGGTATGTAGATGCACTCATCTCTCCCTCGTTGCTAGATGACTCCATAGATTGATCTTGGTGATGCGTAGAAAATTTTAAAATTCTGCTACATTCCCCAACATCAAGAGCAATAGTTGGCGAGACGACCATGGGACGACACATTGATATAGATCAAGATGATGGAGATCATGGTGTCATGCCGGTGACGATGGAAATCATGACGATGTTTTGGAGATGGAGATCAAAGGCACAAGATGATGATGGCCATATCATGTCACATATTTTGATTGCATGTGATGTTTATCTTTTATGCATCTTATCTTGCTTTAATTGACGGTAGCATTATAAGATGATCTCTCACTAAATTTCAAGATAAAAGTGTTCTCCCTGAGTATGCACCGTTGCCAAAGTTCGTCGTGCCCAGACACCACGTGATGATCGGGTGTGATAAGCTCTACGTCCATCTACAACGGGTGCAAGCCAGTTTTGCACACGTAGAATACTCATGTTAAACTTGACGAGCCTAGCATATGCAGATATGGCCTCGGAACACTAAGACCGAAAGGTCGAGCGTGAATCATATAGTAGATATGATCAACATAGTGATGTTCACCATTGAAAACTACTCCATTTCACGTGATGATCGGTTATGGTTTAGTTGATTTGGATCACATGATCACTTAGAAGATTAGAGGGATGTCTTTCTAAGTGGGAGTTCTTAAGTAATATGATTAATTGAACTTAAATTTATCATGAACTTAGTGCTGGTAGTATTAGCATATCTATGTTGTAGATCAATAGCTCGCGTTTAGCTCCCCTGTTTTATTTTTGATATGTTCCTAGAGGAAACTAAGTTGAAAGATGTTAGTAGCAATGATGCGGATTGGATCCGTGATCTGAGGTTTATCCTCATTGCTGCACAGAAGAATTATGTCCTTAATGCACCGCTAGGTGACAGACCTATTGCAGGAGCAGATGCAAACATCATGAACTCTTGGCTAGCTGAATATGATGACCACTTGATAGTTTAGTGCACCATGCTTAACAGCTTAGAATCGGGACTTCAAAGATGTTTTGAACGTCATGGATCATATGGATGTTCCAGGAGTTGAAGCTAATATTTCAGCAATACCCGAGTTGAGAGATATGAAGTCTCCAACAAGTTCTATAGCTAAAAGATGGAGGAGAATAGCTCAAGAAGTGAGCATGTGTTCAGATTGTCTGGGTACTACAATTGCTTGAATCAAGTGGGAGTTAATCTTCCAGATAAAATAGTGATTGACATAATTCTCTAGTCACCATCACCAAGTTAGTAGAACTTCGTGATGAACTATAGTATGCAAGGGATGATAAAAACGATTCCCAAGCTTTTCACGATGATGAAATCGATGAAGGTAGAAATCAAGAAAGAGCATCAAGTGTTGATGATTAACAAAACCACTAGTTTCAAGAAAAGGGCAAAGGGAAAGAAAGGGAACTTCAAGAAGAACGGCAAGCAAGTTGCTGCTCAAGTGAAGAAGCCCAAGTCTGGTCCTAAGCCTGAGACTAAGTGCTTCTACTGCAAAGGGACTGGTCACTGGAAGCGGAACTGCCCCAAGTATTTGGCGGATAAGAAGGATGGCAAAGTGAACAAAGGTATATTTGATATACAGATTATTGATGTGTATTTTACTAGTGTTCGTAGCAACCCCTCGGTGTTTGATACTGGTTCAGTTGCTAAGAGTAGTAACTCGAAACGGGAGTTGCAGAACGAATAGAGACTAGTTAAGGGTGAAGTGACGATGTGTGTTGGAAGTGGTTCCAAGATTGATACGATCATCATCGCACACTCCCTATACTTTCGGGATTAGTGTTGAACCTAAATAAGTGTTATTTGGTGTTTGCGTTGAGCATGAATATGATTTGATCATGTTTATTGCAATACGATTATTCATTTAAGTAAGAGAATAAATTGTTGTTCTGTTTACATGAATAAAACCTTCTACGGTCATACACCCAATGAAAATGGTTTGTTGGATCTCGATTGTGGTGATACACATTCTCATAATATTGAAGCCAAAAGATGCAAAGTTAATAATGATTGTGCAACTTATTTGTGGCACTGCCGTTTAGGTCATATTGGTGTAAAGCGCATGAAGAAAATCCATGCTGATGGGCTTTTGGAATCACTTGATTATGAATCAGTTGATGCTTGCGAACCGTGCCTCATGGGCAAGATGACTAAGACTCCGTTCTCCGGAACAATGGAGCAAGCAACTGACTTATTGGAAATAATACATACTGATGTATGCAGTCTGATGAATGTTGAGGCTCGCGGCGAGTATCGTTATTTTCTGACCTTCACAAATGATTTGAGCAGATATGGGTATATCTACTTGATGAAACATAAGTCTGAAACATTTGAAAAGTTCAAAAACTTCAGAGTGAAGTGGAAAATCATCGTGACAAGAAAATAAAGTTTCTACGATCTGATCGCAGAGACAAATAATTGAGTTATGAGTTTGGTCTTCAATTAAAACAATGTGGAATAGTTTCACAAAATCGTGCCACCTAGGACACCACAGCATAATGGTGTGTCCGAACATCATAACCGTATTATTATTGGATATAGTGCAATCTATGATGTTTCTTACCGATTAACCACTATAGTTTTGAGGTTATGTGTTAGAGACAGCTACATTCACGTTAAATAGGGCACCATATAAATCCGTTGAGACGACACCGTATGAACTATGGTTTGGCAAGAAACCTAAGCTGTCATTTCTTAAAGTTTGAGGTTGCAATGCTTATGTGAAAAAGTTTCAACCTGATAAGCTCAAACCCAAATCGGAGAAGTGCGTCTTCATAGGATACCCAAAAGAAAATGTTGGGTACACCTTCTATCACAGATCCGAAGGCAAGATATTCATTGCTGAGAATGGATCCTTTCTAGAGAAGGAGTTTCTCTCGAAAGAAGTGAGTGGGAGAAAAGTAGAACTTGATGAGGTAACTGTACCTGCTCCCTTATTGGAAAGTAGTTCATCACAGAAATCTGTTCCTGTGACTACTACACCAATTAGTGAGGAAGCTAATGATGATGATCATGTAACTTCAGATCAAGTTACTACCGAACCTCGTAGGTAAACCAGAGTGAGATCCGCACCAGAGTGGTACGGTAATCCTGTTCTGGAGGTCATGTTACTTGACCATGACGAACCTACGAACTATGAGGAAGCGATGATGAGCCCAGATTCCGCGAAATGGCTTGAGGCCATGAAATCTGAGATGAGATCCATGTATAAGAACAAAGTATGGACTTTGATTGACTTGCACAAAGATCGGCGAGCCATTGAGATTAAATGGATCTTCAAGAGGAAGACGGACGCTGATAGTAGTGTTACTATCTACAAAGCTAGAATTGTCGCAAAAAGGTTTTCGACAAGTTCAAGGTGTTGACTATGATGAGAGTTTCTCACTCGTATCTATGCTTAAGTCTGTCCGAATCATGTTAGCAATTGCCACATTTTATGAAATCTGGCAAATGGATAAACAAAACTGTATTCCTTAATAGGATTTATTAAAGAAGAGTTGTATATGATGCAACCAGAAGGTTTTGTCGATCCTAAAGGTACTAAAAAAATATGCAAGCTCCAGTGATCCATCTATGGACTGGTGCAAGCATCTCGGAGTTGGAATATACGCTTTGATAAGTTGATCAAAGCATATAGTTTTACACAGACTTGCGGTGAAGTCTGTATTTACAAGAAAGTGAGTGGGAGCACTACAACATTTCTGATAAGTATATGTATGACATATTGTTGATCGGAGATGATGTAGAATTATTCTGCAAAGCATAAAGGAATGTTTGAAAGGAGTTTTTTTTCAAAGAAAGACCTCGGTGAAGCTGATTACATATTGAGCATCAAGATCTATAGAGATAGATCAGGACGCTTGATCAGTTTTTCAATGAGTACATACCTTGACAAGATTTTGAAGTAGTTCAAAATGGAACAGTCAAAGAAGGAGTTCTTGCCTGTGTTACAAGGTGTGAAGTTGAGTAAGACTCAAAACCCGACCACGGCAGAAGATAGAGAGAGAATAAAAGTCATTCTCTATGCCTCAGCCATAGGTTCTATAAAGTATGCCAATGCTGTGTACCAGACCTATTGTATACCCTGCCCTGAGTTTGGCAAAGGAGTACAGTAGTGATCTAGGAGTAGATCACTGGACATTGGTCAAAATTATCCTTAGTGGAATAAGGATATGTTTCTCGATTATGGAAGTGACAAAAGGTTCGTCGTAAAGGGTTACGTCGATGCAAATTTTGACACTGATCCAGATGACTCTAAATCTCAATCTGGATACTTATTGAAAGTGGGAGCAATTATCTAGAGTAGCTCTATGCAGAGCATTGTTGACATAGAAATTTGCAAAATACTTAGGGATCTGAATGTGGCAGACCCGTTGACTAAACTTCTCTTACAAGCAAAACAGGATCACACCTCAGTACTCTTTGGGTGTTAATCACATAGCGATGTGAACTAGATTATTGACTCTAGTAAACCCTTTGGGTGTTGGTCACATGTAGATGTGAACTATGGGTGTTAATCACATGGTGATGTGAACTATTGGTATTAAATCACATGGCGATGTGAACTAGATTATTGACTCTAGTGCAAATGGGAGACTAAAGGAAATATGCCCTAGAGGCAATAATAAAGTTATTATTTATTTCCTTATATCATGATAAATGTTTATTATTCATGCTAGAATTGTATTAACCGGAAACATAATACATGTGTGAATACATAGACAAACAGAGTGTCACTAGTATGCCTCTACTTGACTAGCTCGTTGATCAAAGATGGTTATGTTTCCTAACCATAGACATGAGTTGTCATTTGATTAACGGGATCACATCATTAGGAGAATGATGTGATTGACTTGAGCCATTCCATTAGCTTAGCACATGATCGTTTAGTTTGTTGCTATTGCTTTCTTCATGACTTATACATGTTCCTATGACTATGAGATTATGCAACTCCCGTTTACCGGAGGAACACTTTGTGTGCTACCAAACGTCACAACGTAACTGGGTGATTATAAAGTTGCTCTACAGGTGTCTCCGAAGGTACTTGTTGGGTTGGCGTATTTCGAGATTAGGATTTGTCACTCCGATTGTCGGAGAGGTATCTCTGGGCCCTCTCGGTAATGCACATCACTTAAGCCTTGCAAGCATTGCAACTAATAAGTTAGTTGCGGGATGATGTATTACGGAACGAGTAAAGAGACTTGCCGGTAATGAGATTGAACTAGGTATTGAGATACCAACGATCGAATCTTGGGCAAGTAACATACCGATGACAAAGGGAACAACGTATGTTGTTATGCGGTCTGACCGATAAAGATCTTCGTAGAATATGTAGGAGCCAATATGAGCATCCAGGTTCCGCTATTGGTTATTGACCGGAGACGTGTCTCGGTCATGTCTACATAGTTCTCGAACCCGTAGGGTCCGCACGCTTAAAGTTCGGTGACGATCGTAATTAGGGTTTTTGTGTTTTGATGTACCGAAGGTTGTTCGGAGTCCCGGATGTGATCACGGACATGACGAGGAGTCTCAAAATGGTCGAGACATAAAGATTGATATATTGGAAGCCTATATTTGGATATCAGAAATGTTCCGGGTGAAATCGGGATTTTACCGGAGTACCGGGGGGTTATAGGAACCCCCCGGGGGTTATTGGGCCTACATGGGCCATAAGGGAGAAGAGGGGGGCCGGCCAGGGCAGGCCGCGCGCCCCCTCCCCCTAGTCCTAATAGGACAAGGAAGGGGGGGGGCGCCCCCTTTCCTCTTTCTCCCTTCCCCCTTCCTTTTCCAACAAGGCAAGAGCAGGGAGTCCTACTCCCGGTGGGAGTAGGACTCCTCCAGGCACACCCCTAGGGCCGGCCGCACCTCCCCCTCTCCCTCCTTTATATACGGGGGCAAGGGGGCACCCCATGACACAAGTTGATCTTCGTGATCGTTCCTTAGCCGTGTGCGGTGCCCCCTTCCACCATATTCCACCTCGGTCATATCGTAGCGGTGCTTAGGCGAAGCCCTTCATCGGTAGAACATCATCACCGTCATCACGCCGTCGTGCTGACGAAACTCCCCGTCAACGTTTTGCTGGATCGGAGCTCGAGGGACGTCACCGAGTTGAACGTGTGCAGAACTAAGAGGTGCCGTACGTTCGGTACTTGGATCGGTTGGATCGGGAAGACGTACAACTACTTCCTCTATGTTGTGTCAACGCTTCCGTTGCCGGTCTACGAGGGTACGTAGACAACACTCTTCCCTCTCGTTGCTATGCATCACCATGATCTTGCATATGCGTAGGAATTTTTTTGAAATTACTACGTTCCCCAACATCAAGTAATGCACGGATGTGCGGGCGGAGACGACGCATGGTGGAGCATGGTTGCAGTCGGACAAGGTCGGCTGGGTTGGACTAGTCAGTCTGACGGATCGTCAGGGATGTCGGTTGGACAGAAGACGGCGGTGATTTCAGCGAAGACGACATAGGAGTGTGATGCTAATGGTGGCCGACTTCTGGGGCGTGGAAACACATGGTGCAGGCCTGAGGGCTTGTGCAGCTTCGACAGACTATGGCGCAGGGTTGATTCAAGGCAGTGCGCAGAAGGGAACTTGAAGTCAACAGGGCGCAGGGTAGCACAACCAGCTATATGGAGTCATGTTGAAGGTGGAGCTGAAGTCTGATGGACGACTTCACTCTGTGCTGATGGAGGGGCTACGATGTAAGATCGGAGAATCGAAGACTATTTCAGCAGGATAGTGAGAGACACGTGGATCGGACTGGGGCCCAATGGTCTGATGGAGACGTGATACTCGGCATCGGTCGGTGATGATCGATGGTTCTCTGCAGTGGGGGTTGAGGCAGTGGGGGCTAGCTACCCAGGAGACTCGACCAGGACAACAGAGGCTCGACGCGGTGATATCGGCGAGGCGTGGGTAAGCACGAGACACAGCGACAGACCAAGACACTAAATTGTTTAGGGTGCTGAAGCAGTGTTGACGAGTATCGGATTCAAGTGGGTGACTGGGTCTATCGGTGCCGGAAGATGGACAAGAGTTGAGCATGGAGAATCTGAGAAAAGTGACGGAAAGTCCTAATGTCAAAAGTTGAGAGAGTGCATGGCCGTATGATGTTCAATGCACATGGCAAAGTGCGGATGACAAGTACAGAAGGAGGTAGAGTGCTATAGCGGTGGCAGATGTCAGAGACTATCCGGGAAAAGGATGAGAAAACTGCGAATTTGACTGATGATAACATAGAAAAAGCGATGATGTTGAGTACAGGTAACTCTTATATGTAGCTTCCAATATGTAAGTTGTTCACTTTCACGCAAACAGTAGTCATGTGTGATGGCCTGGAGCGGATACTCCAGGAGTTAAGAGCACAAAATAGAGTAATGAGGAACTTAAATCCGAGTTCCTGTGCTATTATGTTGACATAGGTTACATCATGTGTCTATCCTCTCATTATATAAGAGGTCTAGGATACAAGTGTCCTATTTGGACACGATTGTATATCCTATCTACACACCGTATGGCTCCAAGTCCAACTGTAAGCTACCTTGTATAGTAATATTCGACATAATTCTAACATTTTTTAATATATATTTTTTAAAATATTTTGGGATATTACTGTTTATACAGGAGCATTTGACGTGGAGTATGTGCGTCACCATGGTGGACTCTCATGCCACGGGCTAATTCAAAGCCCTTGCCTTTTTGCGGGGAAATGAACGAGCAGTAGAATTTAATAATAACCAGTAAAACATGCCGGGGTCATCACGCATGTGACGCTCGCGAGAAGATGGTTTTTCTTGCCACCCGTCTCCGTCGTTCACCTGCCTCTAAATTCGGCTGCATCCCGCCTCAGAATTCACCGGCAAACGGAAGCGCTCCACCATCACCATGTCACTCTTGACCACAGCCACTTTCATGGCCCTTGCCTGCTTGTGCTTCGCCACTGCACCTGCAGTGGGTGCAGCGGCGACTCTCTCGGCGTGGCGTCCGCTGCGAGGCAACCACACGATGGTCTCGGCACAGGGCAAGTTCGAGCTCGCCCTGTTCAGCCCTGCTGGCAGCTCCGGAGACAGGTTCTACCTCGGGATCTGGTACAAGAAAATCCCCGGCCAGACCATCATCTGGGTGGGCAACCGCGCGAGTCCGCTATCTGCTGTCACCTCCGCCGAGTTCCGTGTCTCCGCTGACGACGGCAACCTCGAGCTCGTCGGCCCCGCCGGCGCCTCCACCTCGCCGGTCGTCGTGTGGTCTTCGAACCTGTCGTTTGCCTTGTCGCCGGGCTCAAACAACACGGCGGAGATCCACGACAACGACAACCTGGTCCTTGTCGACGGCCGCAACTCCTCCAACGTGCTGTGGCAGAGCTTCGACCACCCGACGGACACGCTGGTGCCGGAAGCGTGGATCGGGGAAAACAAGCTCACCGGCGAGTACCAGGCGCTCACATCGTGGCGGAACGCCCAAGACCCCGCGCCGGGGATCTTCAGTGGGACGCTGGACCCGAAAGGCGCTAGCGAGGTCTTCTACATGTGGAACCGGTCCCGCGTGTACTGGCGGACCGGCGTTTGGACCGGCCAAGCCTTCGCGAAGCTGCCGGAGGCGACCAAAAACACCATCTACAATGGGACGTACGTCGAGACGCCGGCATACCGGCGCGTCATCAACGTGCTCTACGACAATGCAACCATAACACGCAGCGTGCTCGATCCCACCGGTCAGGCACAAATGTACATTTGGATGCCCACGAGCCGGAGCTGGCAGCTCTTGTGGACCGGTCCCATGTTGCAGTGCGACGTGTACGCGCTCTGCGGCGCATTCGGCGTTTGCGACGAGGGAGGCAAGCTACCTTGCCACTGTCCGCCCGGATTTGCCCCGGTGACGGAGGGGGACTGGACGCTCAACGATTGGAGCGGTGGGTGCTGCCGGAGCTCACCGCTCAGGTGCGCGCACAACGGATCAAGGACGGGCGGGTTCGTGATGCTGCCAGACATGAAACTTCCAGATGACTCGCTCACCGTGGGCGTTGCCCAGAGCAAAGTAGAGTGCGAATCGGCTTGCTTAAAGAGCTGCTCTTGCCAGGCCTACGCCTTCTCTGCCGGGGAGTGCATCGTCTGGTACGGAGAGCTCCGCAACCTTCAGCAGCTCTACTTGGAATATGACAGCCCCGGGTCTAACCTATACCTTCGGCTTTCAGAAAGAGGATTGCAAGATCTCCATAGCGTAGACAGGGAGAAAATGGGAAGAAAGTTATGGTTTGTCCTTGGCATCATATTGGCTGGTGTTGTAGCAGTGGGGGCATCGGTGTTACTAGGCTGGAGGATTGTTCGTACCCGAAGGAGACTAGTCAGTATGGCAAATGAGAATGTATCCTCCTTGGCCGTGTACAGTTACGGCGACCTCCATGCCGCCACGAAGGACTTCTCGGAGCGGCTGGGCCGCGGTAGCTTCGGCTCGGTGTACCGCGGTGTTCTGAACCGGCATAAGGGAGACAACTCAATCAGAGTCCAGGTGGCAGTGAAGAAGCTTGAAAGTCTTGGGCGGCAAGGCGACAAGCAATTCCGGACGGAGGTGAGCACACCGGGCTGTATCCAGCACGTGAACCTCGTACGGCTCCTCGGGTTCTGCTCGTCGGACGACGATAAGATGCTTGTCTACGAGTACATGCCCAGAGGCTCCCTCGACGGCCTCCTCTTCCGTGACGGTGCGTGCATGAGCTGGCGCGACCGGTACTGCATCATGCTCGGTGTGGCTAGAGGGCTGGCCTACCTGCACCATGGCTGCCGCGATTGCATCATACACTGCGACATCAAGCCGGAGAACATCTTGCTGGACGAGGACATGTCCCTGAGGATCGCCGACTTTGGGATGGCGAAGCTGGTGGGGAGGGACTTCAGCCGCGCGCTGACGACCATGCGGGGCACCATCGGGTACCTGGCACCGGAGTGGATCTCTGGGCAGCCTATCAGTGCTAAGGCCGACGTGTACAGCTTTGGCATGGTGCTCTTCGAGCTCATCTCGGGAGTCGGGACGACGTAACTCCAAAGGGTACAGCGAGCTGGAGGCGGCAGGGACTGGTGGGAGTGAGTCCTCCTTGACCTTCTTCCCAGTGTGGGCCGCTGCAAAGGTTTTGGAAGGTGAGGTGGGCGCCGTGGCTGACCTGCGGTTGCGCGGCGATGTGATGCCGAAGGAGCTGGAGCGGGCGTGCAGGGCGGCATGCTGGTGCATCCAGGACGAGGAGGCGCAGCGCCCAACCATGGCGCAGGTCGTGCAGGCGCTGGAAGGCGTCGTCCACAACCAAGCGCCGCCGGTGCCACGAACGCTGGAGCACCTTGTCACCCTCGTGTAATTCTCACGTCGCGGGAATCTTTTTGACTAGGGAGTACCTAGAACTCATCTAAATGAGACGTAATTTGGTCTCATTCATCTGAAAAACAAGAACGGATACAACCCACGTCAGCACACACGCATCTTATAGCACCACATCCAATGGCTATAAAAGGTGAATGAGACCAAATTAAATCTCATCTAGATGAGTTCTAGCAAAACTGTTTTGACTAATGAAATAATTTTTTAACAAGACAACTGTACGCGCGTACACGTCGACTGCCGACCGAAATTACTAGTTTCGAATTTTGACGCTCCATGGTTTTATAATATCTTTTTTGCAATTATTTAAAGATAGCTGCCTTGTATAACAAAAACCATAGCAAAAATGCCTAATGAAGACCGAGCTCCATGGAGGCCTTAATTTGAAAACTTTTAATTCAATTTTTGTAGTTCCAAAAATTATGAAAAAATACACATATATCTAGAGACATAATGTACATTTGTGTGAATTTTCATGTCGAGACGTGTTAAAATGAGAGCTACAAAAAAGGAAAAATATATGTCTTGTTAGCATATGTATTGTTCATCCTAAAAGTCCATGATTTTTTTTGTGTAGCTCGCAATTCAAAATATTTCATCCTAAAACTTTACACATATACACATTACATCCGTGTGAACATGGGTATTGTTTCAAAAAAAAATTTGAAAGCGAAAGTTTGAATTTGGATATTTTTTTCAAAATTAAGGCCTCCATGGAGCTTGGACTCCAAAGTGCCATACTCAAACCACAGTGTCTTACAAACTCTACCAGCAGAAAATAAAGCATGACATGTAAGCTAGACACCTAGAGCGAACAGGTGAACCTCATGATTTTTGTGCACCCATGATTCGAACCGTCAAGCATCACAAGACGAGCATTCACACTACAGGAATCACTGGCTATGCCGTCGGCTAAGCGGTCAGCAAAGGGCCGATCCCCGTCGGCATAGATAGCGTTGGCTGACCTCCCGTGCCCATCAGCATAGTAATGCCGTCGGCATGGAAGTGGAGGACAATTTTCACCCGTTCGTGAGATGCCAGTTTGGACGCGACCTTTACTTGTCCATGGCAGAAGTGTGGAGTCTACCTGCTCTAAGTTCGTTTCAACACAGTGGGAAGGAGTGGCTGCTTCATGCACTTGGTGAGCTGAGTGATATTCAGAGATGCATGGTATTATTAATTTTCTGGAGAAGCTGGTATATTCGAAACGAAGTAACACATTCTAAACCTGCCCCGCCCATGGCTGTCTCTATAAGCTTTTTGCAAAATTATTTGGATACACTTCTTGGTATCAAGCTCAACTCCCACTGTGACCCAGCCAAAGGAAAGTGCAGTATTTCTTTTCTCACTGCCACACCTCTTGTTAAGGCTCCAGTTCGTGAATCTGAGTGGAGGCCGCCTCAACAAGGATGGGTTAAGCTAAATACGGATGGTTCCTATTCTTCTGGTGGTGGTGCGGGTGCCGGGATGATCTTGCGTGATGTTGCGGGTTCGGTCATCTTCTCATCTTGCAGAGCCCTGTTCTCGTGCAGAGATGCTCTAGAGGCGGAGTTGTGTGCATGTATGGAAGGATTGTCTTTCGCACTTCAGCATTCTGATCGTCCAATCGAAGTCGAGATGGACTCGAGTACGGCGGTGGCTATGATTTCCTGTGGTGAGGTGGATCGATCGGTTTATGCTTCTATGGTTGGTGAAATTAAGTTACTGTTGAGTCTTAGGCAATCTTGTATTACTCTTGTTTCTCGTTGTCAAAATAAAGCGAGTGATAGACTAGCTAGTTTTGCTAAAGTAGAGGGTCGAACAATTACGTGGGTCGGTTCGGGCCTGAGGATGTTTTGAAGTTTGTCCAAGAGGATTGTAAGGACCCGGTAATTGAGTAATACAAGTATTATTCCGCAAAAAAAAAGCATAGTAATGCCATCGGCATATGGCTGCCACATGGCAGCAGCTGGTGTCCCCTGTGGCTTCTCCATGCCAATGGTATAACCGTCGGCATACCTGGGGCAGCTTGTGTCCCCTGTGACGACTATTCTTCTACTCCTAAAATTCAGTTAACATTTGATTAACTGAATTAAGTGTAAATTTAGTTAACATTTGGTTAACTGAATTCAGTGTAAATTCAGTTCGTGTGGAGTACATTTGGTTATCACCAGTGTAAATTCAGTTAACTCCTAAAATGAAAAATTAATACGCCTTATTTATAGACCTTCTATATATCTAGATGATGCATAGATCAGGACTATCCCATTTTCGAAAGTATGATCAATGGCTGCACTATGCGTGGATTACTGTGCTAGTTAGCTGAATGACAGGTGAGGCTAAGCTGATGGATGTTCAACTTTTAGATCAGACAGATACAATTAGTTGGAAGTTAACCATAAATGGAGTATTCTTTGTCAAATTCATGTATTTGGATTTAATTGATTCCGGGCCATTGTCGAGGTCTTTGCACATATCGAAGATTAAAGTTCCACTCCGCATCAAGATCTTTATGTGGTTTGTCCACAAAGGAGTCATCTTGACCAAAAATAATTTGTTGAAAAGGAATTGGGTCGGTCAATCTAGATGTTATTTTTGTGATCAAAACGAGACAATTAAACACCTCTTTCTCGAATGTCTACTTGCAAAACTGTTATGGCGATCCATTCATATAGCTTTTAACGTTAATCCTCCAATGAGTATCAACACGTTATTTGGGACGTGGCTTAATGGAGTAGACATACACACAGTTAAACATATTCGGATAGGAATATGTGCACTATTATGGGCTATATGGAACACTTGAAATGATATGATTTTTAATGGGACAAAATTCACTAATTTTTTGCAGGTTGTCTACAGAGCTACAGTCTGGATCCGTATGTGGTTGTTACTCACTCATGCGGACTACAGGGAGATTATGGTTATTGGGTGCAGCCGATGGGAGACGGTAGTATGGGCTATCTTCAGCCAATTTGGATGGCGAGCTAATAATAGGCTAGCTGTGTAGGTATCATAGCCTACTTTTTATAGCCGGATGTGGCGCTTTCTCGCCGGGTGTGGCGTTTTACAGACTTGTTTATCTTTCTTACTCAGACTTGGAGTTTCTGTGAAACTTAAGACCTTGTTTTGATTTTAATAATATGGCTGCATGCATCGATTGATGCAGAGGCCAGAGGTAAGTCATCTTTTTTTTAAAAAAAAGGTGAGGCTAAGAGCATCTCCAGCCGCGCCTCCAACAGGCCCCCCAGGCCATTTTTTCGGCGCCGGCGCCAAAAAAACGCCCCAGTCACGCCCTCAGGATGACGAAAAGCGCCGGTTTGGCCCTTTTTTCCGCCCGGCGGCCGCAGGCCGAACCCGGCGCACTGGGGGGCGATCGGGGGCTCCGGCGCAAGGGAAAAGCGCGGCTGGGCCCACACCGTCAAGCGAAAAGCCAAGATTTTCTTCCCCGACCCGCCTTCCACCCCCGCGCCCTCGGCCGCCACTAGCTATATCCTAGCGCCGCCCGCCGCCCTTCACCGCTAGATAGCCATTCCCCGCCGGACAAATAGCAGAGGTTCGCCGCGGTAGCCCCTCCAACAACAGCTGGGCGTTTCCGGCCGCAGAGGGGCAGTTCGGCGGGTGCACGCCTACCGGGCGCAAGGTGTTCGGCGATTTGCCTGCCTCGGCGATGGACTCGGATGACGAGGAAGCGCTCGCCGCGCTGCTGGAGGAGGAAGCCGAGACCGACGTCCAGGAAGAAGAGCATCTGATGGTGCTCGTCGCCCTCACCCAGCTGCCGGCGAGCAATGAAAAGCCGTGGCGAGGTGGCTCGGCGCCGGGGCGGGTGAAAGCAAAAAACCGGCATCGTCTCAAAGGCTACTGCATGCTCTACTCCGACTACTTCGTCGATGCTCCACTTCACGACGACAAAACATTTCAGCACCGTTATCGGATGAGCCGAAAGCTCTTCCTCAGGATTGTGAATTCCATCCGGGAGTTCGACAACTACTTCAAGTGCAAGATGGATTGCACCGGCAAACTTGGATTCACCTCGATCCAGAAGTGCATGACATCGATGAGGATGCTTGCATATGAAGCTCCCGGTGATTCACTGGACGACTATGGGCGCATGGCCGAGTCCACCAGCATGGAGTGTTTCTACAAGTTCTGTCGGGCAGTGGTGGCAGTGTTTGGACTGCAATACTTGAGAACACCCAATGTGGAAGACACTGCTCGGATCCTAGCACAGAATGCAGCAAGAGGATTTCCTGGGATGCTTGGAAGCATCGACTGCATGCATTGAAAATGGAAGAATTGCCCATTTGCTTGGCAGGGGATGTACAAAGGCGCCAAAGGCGGTTGCAGTGTGGTACTTGAGGCAGTGGACACACAGGACCTCTGGATTTGGCACTCCTTCTTTGGTATGCCAGGAACTCACAATGACATCAACGTGCTGCAGTGCTCTCTTGTCTTTGCCAAGCTTGTTGAAGGTCATTCTTCTCCGGTGAACTTCGAGATCAATGGGCGGCACTACAACAAGGGGTACTATCCAGCTGATGGCATCTATCCGAGATGGTCACATTTGTGAAGACGATCTCAAACCCTCTGCCAGGAGGTAAGAACGCCTGGTTTGTGAAGGTTCAGGAGGCTTGCAGGAAGGATGTCGAGCGGGTATTTGGTGTGCTCCAATCTCGATTTGCTGTTGTCCGGTACACCGCTCAGACCTGGTCGAAAGATCAAATGTGGGAGATTATGACTTGCTGTGTCATCTTGCACAACATGATCATCGAGAGTGAGCAAGAAGACCCAGTGTTTGACACTGAACCATACTACAGGCAGGGTCCTCTAGCCGAAGTTGATCATCAGCTACCGGCAACCTGGACTGCCTATCTCAGTATGCGTCAGGAGATCCGAGACCCACAGATGCATCATCAACTGTAGCAAGATCTGATAGAGCACCTATGGAGGCTCAAGGGCGACGACGGGCGCGACGTGTGATGAAATATGACTTTTTATTTGTTGAACTATATAATTTGTATTGAACTATTTGTTGTTGTACTATTTTTTGAAGTATTTGATATTTCTGTGATGAAATATGTGATAAAAAAATTTATGTGGATAATTGAATGCCGAACAACGCCGAACCACGTCGAATATGGGCCTATTGTCGCCCATATGGGCTGAGGCAGTCCTGGATTAGGGGGTGTTCGGATAGCCGAACTATACCTTCAGCCGGACTCCTGGACTATGAAGATACAAGATTGAAGACTCCGTCCCGCATCCGGGGGGACTTCCCTTGGCGTGGAAGGCAAGCTTGGCGATACGGATATGAAGATCTCCTACCATTGTAACCGACTCTATGTAACCCTAACCCTATCCGGTGTCTATATAAACCGGAGGGTTTTAGTCGGTAGGACAACATACACATCAACGATCATACCATAGGCTAGCTTCTAGGGTTTAGCCTCCTCGATCTCGTGGTAGATCTACTCTTGTACTACCCATATCATCAATATTAATCAAGCAGGACGTAGGGTTTTACCTCCATTGAGAGGGCCCGAACCTGGGTAAAACTTCGTGCCCCTTGTCTCCTGTTACCATCCGGCCTAGACGCACAGTTCGGGACCCCCTACCCGAGATCCGCCGGTTTTGACACCGACATTGGTGCTTTCATTGAGAGTTCCTCTGTGTCGTCGCCATTAGGAAGGATGCCTCGCCCCGTCTTTAAAGACGGCACCGTTGCTAAGGGAGCTTTGGCTGTCGGCCAAACCCTCCGGTTAGGTGGCTTTCTTATGACCGCCTGTTCGGCTTCTGCGCCGACGATGACCTGTCGATCCATCGAAAACAATCTTCATGTCAACTCGGAACTCGCCGAGAGTTAGATCCAATAGAGCTTTCCTCCATAAACGAGCTCTTGGATCGCTTCGCCGCCCTGGTAGTCGCTACGGATTACGACCAGATTGGGCCTAAAACCGATCTGAGAGATATTAACTCTCCCCAAGTCACCCATCACGTTGCCGTGGTAGAGGGACAGTGCGGCGACCCTTCATCTATCTTAAGGACTCGCTACGTCCGGATTCCCGATCCCTCCAAGCCGGATACCCGTGGAGGGGAGGATATCACTCAAGACCTGAACTTAGAGTCAGGCGACGGGCTGGATTCATTAGACAACATCCAGGAATCCAAATTGTTGAGTTCAGAAATTCCTCGGCCTTTGAGCCTTATATGGGGTGAGGCTTCGGATTTAATTCCACCCACCCACCCCAACATATGCGATCTATCCAAAATCAGGCAAGACCCCGACGAAACAGTACATCATTACTGGGCCAGATTCCTCTTAGTTAAGAACATGCTAAGGGACTGCCGCGAGGAAGATGCAATCTCAATCTTCTGCGAAAATTGCATGGACAAGGGAATACTCAACGCCATAAGTCGCCGTGATATTACACGCTTCGCTGACTTGGCGTCCATCGTATGAAAGTACTGTGCGATGGAAAGCGCCTGGAAAACCGAAATAAAATTTTGGGACAATCCGGCCCTGAATACAAACCCAGTCCAAAATAAAAGGGTGCATCATCACCAATCACCCGGGTCAAGCACTAAAAAGCAAAAACCCTCTACAGGGCATGGAACCGTACTGAAAGGATGGCTTAATGGACCCTGTAAAATTCACAATACAGAGGACGCCACACCAACTCACAGCCTCAGAGCATGTTGGATACTCCGGCAGGTGGCCAAAATTGGCGAAAATCTCCTAATTCCGGAGGCCACAGAAAGCCACCCCAGAGACACCAATACGGTATTAACAGTCTTCGAGACATTCGCATCAAATAATATGCGAAAAAGGACACTCCGCAGCCTTGCCGAAGTCTACCAAGTAGCAACAATAAACCCATGGAATGACACGGCTATTACCTTTAACGCCAGTGATGAACCTAAATTCCGAACAGCCCGAGCACCAGCCGCATTGGTCCTCAGTCCAATAGTGGACGGCTTTCGTCTTACCAAGGTACTCATGGACGGCGGCAGCGGATTGAACCTCATTTACGAGGAGACTCTTCAAAAAATGGAAATAGACTGGAACTGCATTGAGCGAAGCAGCACAACCTTTCGAGGAATAATCCCCAGTCGGGAAGCGCTCTATACAGGAAAAATCACACTAGATGTGGTGTTCGGCACGCCAGATAATTACAGGTCCGAAGAGGTCACGTTCCAGGTAGCTCCGTTCAGCAGCGGTTATCACGCTCTGCTAGGGCGGGAAGCATTTACAATCTTCCAAGCAATACCCCATTACGGGTACATGAAGCTCAAGATGCCCGGGCCTAACGGGATCATCACTCTCGCTAGTGATCCGGACATAGCACTCCGCGCCGAAAACAAGACAGCCGCACTGGCCCTTGAGGCACTATCCAAAGCCCTAGCGGCTGAGGAGCTGACTGCGCTGCGCTCTACGGTGAACAGGGATGATGTGGTACTCGACAAAAGATCCAAGTCCACCTACTTTAAACCGGCGGACGAAATAGTCAAATTCCAAGTCCATCCAATGGACCCCAATAAAACAGCTTCCATCGGGGCACAGTTAAACCCTGATGTCGACGCCGCATTGCGAGAGTTCCTATGAGAGAACTGGGACATTTTCGCCTGGCACCCTTCAGACATGCCAGGAATCCCACGCAGGCTGGCCGAGCACAGCTTAAATATCCAAGCAGGATTCAAACCTGTCAAACAGGCTCTTCGGCGTTTTTCCGAACCTAAGAGACAGGCCATGGGAGAGGAGCTAGCAAAGCTATTGGAGGCCGGATTCATCAGAGATATAAAACATTCGGACTGGCTAGCAAACCTGGTGATGGTACCAAAGAAGGACAAATCCTGGCGCCTGTGTGTTGATTTTAAAGACCTTAACAAGGCTTGCCCAAAGGATCCCTTCCCCCTCCCCTGCAACGACTAGATTATCGATGCTACCGCAGGACACGATTCGTTGTGTTTCCTCGACGCATATTCTGGCTACCATCAAATCAAGATGGCAGAACCAGACCAAGCCGCAACGGCATTTATCACACCATACGGGCCATTTTGCTTCAACACAATGCCCTTCGGGCTCAAAAACGCCTGCGCAACATATCAGCGCATGATTCAGACATGTCTGGCAAGCCAGATAGGCAAAACAGTGGAGGCATACGTAGATGATGTGGTCGTCAAAACAAGACATGTTGAATCTCTAGTAGACGACTTGCGGCTCACATTTGATAACCTCCGAACATACGACATCAAGCTCAACCCGGAAAAATGCGTTTTCGGCGTTCCAGCCGGAAAGCTCTTGGGCTTCATTGTATCCGGTAGAGGAATTGAAGCAAATCTAGCCAAGATCCGAGCTCTGTCGCAACTGGATATCCCAAAGGACCTCAAACAAATACAAAAGTTAACCGGATGCGTGGCGGCTCTAAGCTGCTTTATCTCCCGCTTGGGAGAAAAGGCCCTACCCCTTTACCGCCTCCTTCGGCGCACCGAACACTTCAAATGGACGGATGCAGCCACGGCCGGACTCGACGAAATAAAAGCCATACTGGCAACAAACCCAGTCCTGGCCGCGCCAAACATTGGCGAACCAATGCTATTATACATTGCAGCAACACATCAGGTTGTAAGCGCAGTGCTCGTCGTCGAACGAGAAGCGGACGGACACAAATTCCCTCTTCAAAAGCCGGTCTATTATGTGTCCACCGTCCTGACTCCCTGCAAATCACGGTACCCGCATTATCAAAAGATTGCGTACGCGGTATTCATGGCGTCCCGGAAGCTACGACACTACTTTCAAGAGTGTTCAATAACAGTAGCCTTGGAAGTACCACTTAACGATATTATAAAGAACCGTGACGCAACGGGCCGGATTGCAAAATGGGCCATTGAGCTCCTCCCGTTCGACATAACTTACAAGCCACAACGAGCCATCAAGTCGCAAGTCTTGGCCGACTTCGTCGCAGAATGGACGGAGGCCGAGTTCCCTAAAGAGTACGGCACATATTACAATTGGATCATGCATTTCGACGGCTCAAGATGTTGGCCGGACTGGGGGCTGGCGTCGTTTTGACGTCCCCCCACAGAAGACACAGTTCAATACGTACTACAGATTATGTACACGGACTCCAACAATGCAGCCGAATATGAGGCCCTTTTACATGGTCTCCGCATGGCAGTATCCATGGGCATCCAACGCCTAGAGGTGCGCGGGGACTCGAACCTCGCAATATCCCAAATAAATGGAGACTTCGATGCCAAGGATTCAAAAATGGCAGCTTACCGCAATGCCGTCCTAAAAATGTCAGCTCGGTTCGAGGGGCTTGAATTTCACCATATAGCCCGGGAAAATAATCAGGCGGCAGATGTCCTGGCACGCATCAGCGCAAAACGCGATGTAGCCCCCCCAACATCTTCTTGGAGAGGCTGTTCAAGCCATCCGTAGTATGGGAAGGGGAGCCAAACAATAATAGCCCGGACCCAACCGCACTGCCCGACACCGAGCATTCTGACACAATCGGAGGCTCTGCCAATGAAATAACACCCTCAGCCCACATAATAATGGCCGTCATCGCCCCATGGACAGAACCATTCCTCGCCTACCTTACTAGACAGGAACTCCCCGAGGACCAAAATGAGGAACGCTGCATAGTGCGGCGATCCAAAGCCTACAAAGTCCACGAGGGAGAGCTTTATAAGAAAAGCACTACCGGAGTCCTTCAAAGGTGCATCTCCGAAGAGGAGGGGCGGAACCTCCTGGCTGAAATTCACGCCGGACTCGGCGGTCATCACGCTGCAGCCCGGTCCCTTGTAAGCAAGGCCTTCCGTACGGGCTTTTATTGGCCGACGGCCCGGGCAGACGCTCAGGACTTAGTCCAACGATGCACCGGTTGCCAGCTCTTTGCAAACCAAAGCCATATGCCACCCACCGCCCTCCAAACTATCCCCATTACTTGGCCCTTCGCGATCTGGGGGCTTGACATGGTCGGACCCCTTAAAGGCGGAACCCACAAGCAAAAATACTTACTGGTCATGGTGGATAAGTTCACCAAATGGATAGAAGCCAAGCCTGTTAAGACGGCCAAATCCGGACCGGTGATAGACTTTATATCCGGGGTTGTACACCGTTATGGCGTCCCCCACAGCATCATCACTGATAACGGCACGAACTTCACGGCCAACGAGGTAAAACTCTGGTGCAAAAACATGGGCATCAAGCTCGATTATGCTTCCGTCTATCACCCACAAACTAACGGCCAGGTCGAATATGCAAATGGTCTTATCATGAGCGGCATCAAACCCAGATTAGTGCGGTCCCTCAAGAAATCTAACACGCACTGGGTAGAGGAGCTCGACTCCGTACTCTGGGGGCTGCGGACCACGCCGAATCACACCACCGGATACACACCATTCTTTATGGTGTACGGCGCAGAGGCAGTTTTGCCTTGCGACATAATTCATGACTCACCTCGAGTGTGCATGTACGAAGAAATAGAAGCCGAGCTCGATCGGCAGGACAGCTTGGACGCATTGGAGGAGGAGCGTGACGTGGCAAAAGCCCGTTCCGCATTCTATCAACAGCAGGCTCGAAGATACCAAAGCAGAGAAGTACGGGCCAAAAATTACAACGTTGGTGAATTAGTTCTACGACTACCGGACAAGAAAAAGGACAAACTCAAGCCCAAGTGGGAAGGTCCTTTCATAATTGACCAAGTCCTGACTGGTGGAGCGTACCACCTGCGGGATGCATCGGATTACCGACTTGAGCCAAACCCATGGAACGCAGCCCGTCTCCGAAGATTCTATGCCTAGCGCCGGACTCTGTGTTCGTCTACTTCCTCTGTCCATTTTTTATATCTTCTGTCTTACATTTCTCTTCTCTCTCTCTCTCTCTCTCTTATAGCCTCTAAAGGCTCATACAGCGACGCGCTATCCGCGCTCATTAAACCTGGGGGCTTCTTTAAACAGAAGTTTATTCATGCGGGCTTCATGCCCAACACATGTGTCACACTTCCACATGTACCTTTTATTCACCATTATATGCGTCAATATGACTTAAGTTTTGGCCAAGCTGGGTTGCCTGGCTCCTGTGCTTACCCCTATGTTCCTGATTGTTCAGCTAGGTGGTAAAGGGAGCACCTCTGCGATTGTTACTGCCGGGTCAGCCGGACGTGTACCTCAGACTGGGTGAAGCCGAAAGCTAGTGTTCTTGAGGGAATATTCGGTCGGTGAACTAAAGATGATCTTTTTTTATTTTTATCTATACGCCCCCAGATGTTTTTCCTGCGTTTCTTTTCGCAGCCTGGACATGCACCTTAGGGCATGCCTCCCAGGGAAAGGAACCCCTAACGGAACTATTCTCCCTGGAAGATGTTTCTTACTAACCATGTAATATAACATACCTAGTCGGGCACTTGTCTGTTCACGCCCTAATGACCCCTACGCCTGGTCTCCATGCATTCCCCAGTTCCTATATAACCGCATGGGAATTCGGACACACTCCGGACCGTCAGGTCCCGAGGCTGAAGCAAAAAGGTCGGCCATGACAAATGATCTACAATCCAGCTAGAAGGCATTATACATGTCAATTAAATTACATAGTCATTTTGACTGGTTATATTCCTCTTCAATACCATCTAACAGGCTTTCTAATTTACAGTCCTGCTAGGAATACTTTGCGGCCAACTCTACTTGGACGTATACTAAGCTTACAGGGATCTCCTTCCCATCGGGCCCTACAGGACCGACCTCGGCCATGTGGTTGGGGTCAGCCTTTGCGTACCGCGTCTTTACCATGGCCCAGGCCTCCTTAGCGCCTTGAGGCAGGCTGATATCTTCCACAATCGGAAGCGCCTCCGTGCTCCCTTTAGCTGCTCCGCAAGCTCTCGAAGACCTTCGGGCATGGAGACGGACGGCCACAGGGCCTGGGCGACGCCTCGCATCGCCTGCCGAACTCGATCGAGCAGTTGCGAGAGCTCGGGAAGAAGGTCACCCGTCGAACCGGGCATCTCCTCTGCAGGACGACCTGTTAGCATACCTACAGACATTGCTCTGTTAGTCGACTTCCCCGACGAACTTTTTTTCAAAAGGTTCGCTCAAGCACTTACTAAATATGCCGCGCCGAAGCCGTTGATTCTCCTTCACGGAGTATGACAGCTAGGCACGAACATCTTTCAGCTCGACGTCCAGCTTGGTGTTGGCATCTTGGAGATTGTTCTTCTCCCCCATCACCTTTAGCAGCACCCTCTCACCAGACTTTAGCTGGCGTAGGAGGTGTTGCCTTTCCGGATTCAATCCGGCGCCATCTGCAATTTATTTGTCAGATTCGCACCAAAGCCGTGCTTCACAAAATACCTATCTTTCGAAGTGTATATTACCAGAGGGGGTCTCCTTAGGCTCCCCTGCCGCGGCTAGTGCGGCCTCAAGTTGGGCTTTGCACTCTTCTAGCTCCTCGGACAGTAGGGAATTCTTTTCCGTAAGAACCTGCATCACAAATGATCCTTAAATCAGTTATTCTAACCGTTTCAAGTCTCGGGGGCTACTGGTATATATATATAATTACCAAAATTTTCTTACCCGTATGTCTTTTACATATTGCTCCGTGGCTCTGGCTAGACCATCTTGAGCGGCACGGAGGTATGCATCTCCCGACTTAAAGGCATCTAACGCCTCTCGAGAGAAACAAGCGTCGCAAAGAATTGTCCGACGACGCCTGTGGTTCATGGCACTCTCCACCTCAGAGTTGGTGGCAGACAATCCGTCCACATCCTGCATTGGAGGAGCGTCCGGTGCGCGCCTTGTGTTCGGCCCCGCTTCCGGGCCAGGCTTTGGAGCCTGGCTGGTGGAGGGGCGATTGGCGGTCTCTCCGAATATAGTTCGGCGAGGTCTCTTTGTTCTGAAGAGAGCACAAGTGTTAATATGCCTTGAAGGTATAACACCTGGAATAAGGGGGTGCGCCATACCTTTGCGCTGACGCCCCGGTCCGGACTGCACCTCTTTTCTGCCCACGGGGCCCTGCGGTCCCTCGTTGGCTTGTCGTCGCAGGTTCGGCCTCCCGTTTCTGGGAGGCCGGAATTAGCCCTGGATAATCAACCGTAATGGCCACCAGGGCGTTTTCCTTGCTCAATTGATGGAACACTCCATCAATCAGATCCACTGAAAGGTCCGGGTCCTCTTGAGAGTCTGGGTCGAGGGACCGTTCTGGGTCCTCGGGTTGTGGAGGAGGGCTGTTTCTGCCTTTGACGGCCTGGCGCAGTTCCTGCGTCGAAATCACTAAGATTGAATATTTAACAATGGGGATATAAAACGGATGGGCAAGATGTGACCACTCACCCAGCTTGGAGGATTATACATGGAAAATTCACCCTTTGGGTCGACGCGGAGAAAATCCTCCTCTTCTCCCTTGTACAAAGCGGACAAGGTCTTTATTAGAGCCGCAGCCGAATCCGACCCCTTACGGCCGTAGCAGGTGGTGTCGTCCTCCCCATTGAAATCCCACATGGGGTGGCTTCTATACTGTAGCAGCTGCACCCCTCGCATGATGCATGCGGCCATGACCCCGATCATGGTTAGTCCGGAATGAGCTAGCAATCTTATTCGGCCCATCAGGTAAATGATGTCCCTGTCACTTTCCGTCTGAGGGCTCCGTGGGCGCCAGCTCAGGCGCTTCTTTAAGGGAGCACCGTTGAATTCAGGGAGGCCGATCCGGACAGGATCCGGCAGCGGGACGTCTTCTATATAGAACCATTCTGAGGGCCAGTCTTCGGACGCCTTCTTTGGGGTTCCGGACAGATATCCGGTTCCGGCGATGCGCCACACTTCGGCTCCGCCCACTTGATACATTGACCCCTTCTTGGAACGGGGCACGAGGCAAAACAGCTCCTTCCACAGTCCGAAATGAGCTTCAACACCCAAGAACAGCTCGCAGAGGGCCACAAAGCCCGCGACGTGCAATATTGAGGCAGGCGTGAGATGATGTAGCTGGAGGTCGTAGAACTCCAGCAGCCCCCGGAGAAACGGGTGGATTGGAAATCCGAGCCCCCTTATTAAGTAAGGGACAAGGCACACCCATTCTCCTTTGGAGGGATTAGGGGCATTCTCTACTTGCTCTCCGCCGTTGTAGACGGCAAGACCGGCTCGAACCGAGACCATATAGGCCGGGGGGGGGGAGAAATCCCTTGGTCTGGAGCGTCACTAGCTCGCTATGCGGGGTTGAACATTTCTCCCAATATCCAGGCTTAGGGCTGGAAGGGCGAGGGGAGGAGTTGCGACGGCTGGCCATGGTGGAATGGACCTTTGTCGGATGCGCTCTGGTGAACAATCGCGGAAGGGAGGAGGTGTGGATTGGATCTAAATCCTCGTCCCCTTAAATAGGACGGCTCATTTACGCGGCTAGGGGTGTGAATGTAAAAACACTCAGACTTTTCATATTCGTTTGACACGTGGGAAGCGGCCATTATTGGGCGTAGAAGCCGAGGAGCGCAACATCTACAAGAAACCGGACTTTATTCAAACAGGTGCACGGAATTTGGAGGAGAACCCGCCTTGCAATGCCGAAGACAATCTGCGCGCCGGACTCATCGTCATTGAAGCCCGGTTCGGGGGCTACTGAGGGAGTCCTGGATTAGGGGGTGTTCGGATAGCCGAACTATACCTTCGGCCGGACTCCTGGACTACGAAGATACAAGATTGAAGACTCCGTCCCGCGTCCGGGGGGACTTTCCTTGGCGTGGAAGGCAAGCTTGGCGATACGGATATGAAGATCTCCTACCATTGTAACCGACTCTATGTAACCCTAACCCTATCCGGTGTCTATATAAACCGGAGGGTTTTAGTCCGTAGGACAACATACACATCAACGATCATACCATAGGCTAGCTTCTAGGGTTTAGCCTACTCGATCTCGTGGTAGATCTACTCTTGTACTACCCATATCGTCAATATTAATCAAGCAGGACGTAGGGTTTACCTCCATCTAGAGGGCCTGAACCTGGGTAAAACTTCGTGTCCCTTATCTCCTGTTACCATCCGGCCTAGACGCACAGTTCGGGACCCCCTACCCGAGATCCGCCGGTTTTGACACCGACATGGGCCCTTTTATTCGCCGAAATGGGGCTGAAAAGTGAGCCAATATCGACGCCTGGAGGCGAGATGGGGGCGACGACTGGGCGCAAAACCGGCACAGCCCGGATTGTATCGCCGGCTCGTCCCCAGGGAGCGATTTTTATGCGCCCTGGGGGTGGGAGGGGGGGGGGAACGGCTGGAGATGCTCTAAGCTGACCAAAGCTGTATACAAAAGCAAAATAGTATAAGAAACGAGCCGGTAACCGTATTGTACTGCTATATTTTACTGGATGTAATTTTTTTCTTCAAATACAAGGACTAAAATGAGCGAGACAGTCAATTTGGATGACTATCGATCTTTCAGATGGACTTTTGAAACAACTACCCACTAGACGATAGCAGTCAGGCGACCGGTGAGCTCAACCACCCACCCACCAGTGTTCATTATCTTGAAAATTGTCTCAAGATCTCGCCAAAAGTATTTTTGGAATAAAAGAAAGATCTGCCTCAGAAAACTTGTTTCTCACGGCTTTCTTCGTCTTGTCTCCGTGAAACCTTCTTATGTCCCTACTTACAAACTTTTCCTTCAATGAATGAATGAACTAACCGGACATGAAGTTTCTGCCCCCGAGTTCAAATGCACATCGTGAACAGTAAATAGAAGCAAATACCTAAATAAATAAATCAAATCTAATTTTTTTTCTGGCAACAAACATTATTGAATGTCGTACATATGTGCAATTTCCATGAACAAAAATAATTCCTAATGCTCTGAGAAAAAAATCAATGCTTAAAAAGACTATTTTTGACAATAATTTTGGAGCGCTGACTTTGTTACCTTTTCCCCAGACCTTCATGAATGTGATTTCATCACTAAAATTTGCACGCGGACAGAAAACTAAGCAATGTTTATTGAAAAAAATCAGAATTTCTTGAGTTTTTTTATTAATATTTTTGGATTTTACAGTTTATGTAGGAGCATCAAAATTTACAGTTTATGTATGTGCGTCAGCATGGCAGACTCGCAGTCTCGCGCCAAAACCTCTGAGTGCTCATGCCGCGGACTAATTCAAAGCCCATCACTCCTTTTTTGACAGACAAATGCACGAGCAGCAGAACATAAAATATAAAATATACATGCCGGAATCATCACGCATGTGTCGCTCGCGAGATGATTTTTCTTGCGAACATTCACCTGCCTGTATATTTGACTGCACCCCCTGATAATTCACCACTCACCAGCAACCGGAAGCGCTCCACCATCGCCATGTCACAGATCACTGCCACTTTCATGGCCCTTGCCTTGTGCTTCGCCCCTGCAGTGGGTGCAGCGGCGACTCTCTCGGCGCGGCGTCCGCTACGGGGCAAGGACACGCTGGTCTCGGCACAGGGCAAGTTCGAGCTCGGTCTCTTCACCCCTGCTGGTAGCTCCGGCGACAGGTTCTACCTCGGGATCTGGTACAAGAACATCCCCGACCAGACCATCATCTGGGTGGGCAACCGCGTGAGTCCCCTGTCTTCTCTCGCCTTCGCTGAGCTTCGTGTGTCCGCTGAAGACGGCAACCTCGAACTCGTCGGTCCAACCGGCGCCTCCGCCGCGCCGGTCGTTGTGTGGTCTTCAAACCTGCCGTCTCCCTTGTCGCCAGGCTCAAACAACACGGCGGAGATCCGCAACAACGGCAACCTGGTCCTTGTCGACGGCGGCAACTCCTCCAACGTGCTGTGGCAGAGCTTCGACCACCCGACGGACACGCAGGTGCCCGAAGCGTGGGTCGGGGAAAACAAGCTCACCGGCGAGTACCAGGTGCTGACGTCGTGGCGGAACGCCCAAGACCCCGCACCGGGGATGTTCAGCGACACAGTGGACCCCAACGGCACCAGCGAGATCTTCTTCATGTGGAACCGGTCCCGTGTGTACATGCGGACCGGCGTCTGGAACGGGCGCGTCTTCGCGAGGATGCCAGAGGCGACGAAAAACACCATCTACAACACGACATATGTCGAGACCCCGGCGTACCGGCGCGTCATCAACGAGCTCTACGACAATGCAACCATAACGCGCATCGTGCATGATCTCACCGGCCAGTCGAAAATGTACATCTGGATGCCCACGAGCCAGAACTGGCAAATCTTGTGGACTGGTCCCATGTTGCAGTGCGCCGTGTACGCGCTTTGCGGCGCGTTCGGCGTTTGCGATCAGGGAGGCAAGCTGCCTTGCCATTGTCCACCCGGGTTTGCTCCAGTGTCGGAGGCAGACTGGATGCTCAGCGATTGGAGCAGTGGTTGCCGCCGGCGCTCGCCGCTCACTTGCGCGCACAACGGATCGACGACGGACGGGTTCCTGACACTGCCAGACGTGAAGCTCCCCGATGACTCGCTCGCCGTGGGCGCTGCCCAGAGCAAAGTAGAGTGTGAATCAGCTTGCCGAAAGAGCTGCTCTTGCCAAGCCTACACCTTCTCTAACGGGGAGTGCACTGTCTGGCACGGAGAGCTCCGCAACCTTCAGCAGCTCTACATGGACTCCGACAACCCCGGGTCAGACCTGCACCTCCGGCTTTCAGAAAGAGGATTGCAAGATCTCCGTAGTGTAGACAAGAAGAAAATGGGAAGAAAGTTATGGCTTGTCCTTGGCATCATATTGGCTGGTGTTGCAGCAGTGGGCGCCTTGGTTATACTAGCATGGAGGATTGTTCTTGCCCGGAGGAGGAGACTGGTCAGTATGGCAAATGAGAATGTATTCTCCTTGGCCGTGTACAGCTACGGCGACCTCCGTGCCGCCACCAAGAACTTCTCGGAGCGTCTGGGCCGCGGAAGCTTCGGCTCGGTGTACCGCGGGGTCCTGAAGCAGCATAAGGGAGACAATTCAATTAGAGTCCAAGTAGCAGTGAAGAAGCTTGAAAGTTTTGGGCGGCAGGGTGACAAGCAGTTCCGGATGGAGGTGAGCACGTTGGGCTGCATCCAGCATGTAAACCTTGTCCGGCTCCTCGGGTTCTACTCATCGGGTGATGAGAAGATGCTCGTCTACGAGTACATGCCCAGAGGCTCCCTCGACGGCCTCCTCTTCCGTGACGACACGTGCCTGAGCTGGTGCGACCGGTACTGCATCATGCTCGGCGTCGCGAGAGGGCTGGCCTACCTGCACCACGGCTGCCGCGAGTGCATCATACACTGCGACGTCAAGCCGGAAAACATCCTGCTGGACGAGGACATGTCCCCGAAGATCGCCGACTTTGGGATGGCGAAGCTGATGGGGAGGGACTTCAGCCGCGCGCTGACGACGATGCGGGGCACCGTCGGGTACCTCGCGCCAGAGTGGATCTCTGGGCAGCCAATCAGCATCAAGGCCGACGTGTACAGCTTCGGCATGGTGCTCTTCGAGCTCATCTCAGGACGACGTAACTCCAATGGGTACAGCGAGGTGGAGGTGGCAGGGACTGGTGGGAGCGAGTCCTTGACCTTCTTCCCAGTGTGGGCCGCTGGAAAGGTTTTGGAAGGCGAGGTGGGCGCCGTGGCTGACCCGCGGCTGCGCGGCGAGGTGATGTCGGAGGAGCTGGAGCGGGCGTGTAGAGTGGCGTGCTGGTGCATCCAAGACGAGGAGGAGCAGCGCCCGACCATGGCGCAGGTCGTGCAGGCGCTGGAAGGTGCGGTTCACATCCAAGTGCCGCCGGTGCCACGAACCCTGCAGCACCTTGTCACCCTCACGTAGTTCTCACGCCGCGGGAACCTTTTGACTAACGAAATGGTTTTTGAACAAGATTGTACGGGCTTACACATCAAGTGCCGACCGAAATTACTAGTTTGGACTTTCGAGGCTCCATGGTTTAATAAGATCTTTTATCCAATTATTTAAAGAGAGCTGCCTCTACAATTTTATATAACAAAAACCACAGCGAAAATACCAAATGGAGACCGAGAGCTCCATGGAGGTTTTAATTTGAAAACTTCAAAAAAAAATCAGTTTCATAAAATTCTGAAAAATAAACATATACCTAGAGACATACTCCCTCCGTTCCTCAATATAGGGTGTATAGTTTTTGGCACGGAAATTAAAGAACGCATGTGGAGGGAAAATTTCACAAGTTTTGGGAGAGATTGCACCTGACTAATTGACATGAGAAAATAGGGGAGCTTGCCCTATATAAGGAAATGTAATCAAATCCCTTAAAAAATTATCCAAACGAGTGGTGCAACGCAATAAACCTTATATTTCGGACTTTTTCTTAAAAATCTATACACCTTATATCAAGGAACAGAGGGAGTAATATACATGTGTGTGAATTTTCAGGTCAAATGCGTTAAAATGAGAGCCACTCAAAAAAGATAAATCTATGACTTTTTAGCATATATAATATTCATCCTCAAAGTCCAAGATTTTATTGGTGTGCTCGCAATTCAAGGTATTTCATTCTGAAATTTTACACAAATACACATTACATCCTTGTATACATGGGTATATTTTTCAGATTTTCTTAAAATGAAAAGTTTGAATTTGGAAATTTAAAAACTAAAGGCCTCTATAGAGCTTGGTCTCCAAACCGCCCTACTCAAACCACAATGTCTTACGAACTCTACCAGCAGAAAATAAAGCATGACAGATAAGCTAGGCACCCTAGGGCGAACTGGTGAACCTCATTATATTTGGGCACCCACACAAGTCGAACCCTGACGCATGAGAATGAGTAGAGTTATAACTTGTTCTCACAATTTGGAATTTCTCTTACAATAGTGAAGGGCGAGATGGTGATGGAGATGAAAGGACTATAACTAAAAAGATCTCCAAAGGTTCTTCAAATCTCCTCCTTTCTGTTGTGAACGTGGTGGCGGCGGCTAGGGTTCTGCTCCTCTCCTGGTGCCTTCACGAAAGTGTCTTGTATAAACGGGTTGGAGCTGCTGGCACCTCATACGACCGCTCATGCGAGCGTTGGCGGTCGAATGGAAGGTCGTCTTTTGCTCTGGCGTGCATGATGACTTGGCTCTCCACCTGGAAGTTGTTCCATTTGACTTGATTTTCAGTAATCCTCCTTGGTTTCCTTCCATAAATGGTATTTTGTGCCAAACACTAGAAACATTGATTTTCTTCTCTTTTGAAGGATTAGCGTTAGAAATAACTGTGATGTGGCAAAGATCTGATGAAAACCAAATAAGAATCACTAGAAAATGATCACAAATTCTCGAGCTATCACTCCGCGCCACCTCTCAAGTGCCATATTCCTCTCGGCGCTTGAATCCCACCCGTCGACTGACCACCATCACAACCACGTCCACCCATTGGCCGGGCTTAGCACTCTCCCAACAGTTTGTGGGCTAGTTGTTGCCGGTCATGAAGTGTGACCATTGCCTCCGGCTGATGTTGCGCCTCATTTCAAGCATGCCAAAACATCCCGGATTGGTGTTCTACATGTATGAAAATGACGGAGTGAGTGCCATGTTGTACATTTATTCTTAGGATTCGTCGCAATTTAAAACTTATTGTTTTTTCAAAATTTTATGTAGGAAGGATGCAAGCTTTGGTATTGGAAGAAGAGTACAATGATCTATTCATAGCGAGGAATTTCCTAGATGTTCATGCACTACATGCTAAAGATGAGACCAGTCCAAATTTGAGGAACAGAGAAGAAAGAAATGTGCAAGCTTGGGAAGCCAATAGTTAGAAGCAACAATGTAGGCAACGAAGGCATAGAGAAAAGATTAATTGGGCTAGTAGGAGCAGTTAGGGAAGTGGTGTTTTCATTGAAGTGTGTAATTTTTTTAGTAGTTTCTTTGGATCAGTTCTCTTAGCAAAGAACTGGCGAAGTATGTGACCAAGATGTAATTTGATAAAATAATTTAGTAGTGAAGTTTATCTCGGTGGCCCAAATTTAAACAAATTTGGCAAAAAGAAATAAGTACTCCGTTAAATTTTGGAGATCGGTTAGAAATGACACTTGTTTAGAGGAGCAAATATACTTCTCTAAAGGATACTCCACAATATCTTCTAAATTACAGGAGATCTATTAAAGTTGGCCTAAGCACGCACTACTAGGGAAAACCTTATACACAGAAATTTAGCAGTAGCACTGGGCAAGAAGAGGCGCTACTGCTAATTAGCAGTAGTGCGGGCAATAAACAGGCGCTACTGCTACCAACTTAGCAGTAGGGCGGCTCGGTAGAACCACGCTACTACTAAAATTGACCGACCGTTCCGGCCATGCTAGGTTTAGCAGTAGCGCGCCCACGTTGACCGCGCTACTGCTAATAAAATAGTAGTAGCACGCTTTTTTTGCAGGTCGCTACTGCTAATTTTGAACCTGGCCACATGGCGGGCCCTGCTTAGCAGTAGCACCTATGCCAGAAGCGCGCTACTACTATCTTATTAGCAGTAGCGCGTTTTACGCCCAGCGCTACTGCCAAACCACAGTCATACCACCTTTTTCCTCCCCCTCCCCCTCCCCCATCCTCTCCTCCTTCACTTTCCCCTAGCTCCCACCCCCTCTCTCCCCCACTTTGCTTCTTTCTTACTACTTCTTCCCCATTATTCTCCTTCTTCTACCTATCTTTCTCTCCCTTTATTACTCCTGGCTAACTACATCACCTCCATTAATGTATCTCCTTTCTCTTTTTCCTTCCCCCTCCACTAGTTGAACTTGTCTCCTCCCAAACTAGCTAGCTAGGTAGATCTAGCTAGCATTTAGTGACCTATATACCTCCCTAACTAGATCTATAGCCTTGTCAAGAAGACCTTTATTATTCCATAGGTGTGTGTGCCGACACCTATCGACATCAACATCACCATGCTCGATCTCGAGACAGGTGATTAAAAAATTATGCTTTTGTAAGAATGGAAATATGTGTTTGTGTGCGATATGACATAATTGGGTGATATGATGGAAATTGTGTGTGTGGCATGAGTTGCCGTCGAATTGTGATTGTGAGTTGCCTATGTTTTGACGAAATGTCGATTTATTTCTGTTTCGGCGAATTCCGGGCAAACTCTCTATGTCCTATTTTCAGGGAAGGTCATGCCGAATTTTTGTATGACTTTGATGCATGCATGCATTTTTATAATCATTTTTTATTATTACCATGCAGGCGTTCATGATGGTCAGTGGAACGATGGTGGACAGGTGGTTGCGGTCGGCTAGCCCCGATGAGCCTCCCAAGTACCTAAATGATGTTCTTCCCGCGGGGAATATGTGTCCTACTAGTGTGGATGAGGCCAAGAAGATTGTGTGCCCTCTTGATCTGCTGCACGTTAGATACCATGCATGCATCAACGATTGCATAATTTATTGGAAGGAGCACGCGGAAAAGACAAGATGTCCGGTGTGCAATGCTTCTTGATACAAGAAGGCCGGGAAGAAATCTCCCCAGAAAGTTGTATGGTACTTACAGATCACTACCCGTTTACAACGGTATTTCGTAGATCCTAAGGAAGCAAAGCTCATGCGCTGGCACACGGAGAGGAAGAAAGCCCGATGATAGAGATGAATCGAAGCTGAGACACGTCGTGGATGGAAGACAGTGGAGAGCGTTCAACGGTGAATATCAATATTTTGCATGTGATGCAAGGAACAATTTCCTACGCTCACGCAAGATCTATCTAGGAGATGCATAGCAACGAGAGGGGGAGAGTGTGTTCACGTACCCTCGTAGACTGAAAGCGGAAGCGTTTGACAACGCGGTTGATGTAGTCAAACTTATTCTCGTTCTGACCGATCAAGCACCGAACATACGGCACCTCCGAGTTCTGCACACGTTCAGCTCAATGACGTCCCTCAAACTCTTGATCCAGCAAAGTGTCGAGGGACAGTTCCGTCAGCACGACGGCGTGGTGACGGTGATGGTGAAGTGATCCACGCAGGGCTTCGGCTAAGCACTACGTAGATATGACCGGAGGCATAAACTATGAAGGGGGGCGCCGCACACGGCTAACAATTGTTGGTGTGTGTTCTAGCGGTGCCCCCCTTTATATATATAGGTTGGAGGGGAGGAGAGGCAGCCAAGAGGGCGCCCCAAGTAGGAGGAATCCTACTTGGGGTCCTCCCAATTCGGCCTCCCCCCTTTCCTATTCCTATTCGAAGTAGGAAGGGAAGAGGGGGAAGGGGAATCATATTCCCTTTTTCCTTTCCTCCTTCCCCTTTTCTATTCCAATTTGGCCAGCCCATATGGAAGGGGCGCACCAGCCCCTTAGGGGCTGGTCTGTGCCCCTCTTGGCCCATTAAGGCCCATGTAGTAGCCAGGGATGCCCAGAACCCCTTCCGGTGACCCGATATGCACCCGGTACCCCCAGAACACTTCCGGTGTCCGAATATCATCGTCCAATATATGAATCTTTACCTCTAGACCATTTCAAGACTCCTCGTCATGTCCGTGATCTCATCTGCCACTCCGAACAACATTCGGTCACAAAATCACATAACTCATATAATACAAAATCCTCATCGAACGTTACGCGTGTGGACCCTACGGGTTCGAGAACTATGTAGACATGACCAAGACACCTCTCCGGTCAATCACCAACAGCGGAACCTGGATGCTCATATTGGTTCCCACATATTCTACAAAGATCTTTATCGGTCGTACCGTAATGACAGCATGCGTTATTCCCTTTGTCATCGGTATGTTAGTTGCCCGAGATTCGATCGTCGGTATCTCCATACCTAGTTCAATCTCGTTACCGACAAGTCTCTTTACTCGTTCCGAAATGCATCATCCCATAACTAACTCATTAGTCACATTGGTTGCAAGGCTTATTATGATCTGCATTACCGAGAGGGCCCAGAGATACCTCTCCGATACTCGGAGTGACAAATCCTAATCTCGATCTATGCCAACCCAACAAACACCTTCGGAGATACCTGTAGAGCATCTTTATAATCACCCAGTTACGTTGTGATGTTTGATAGCACACAAGGTATACCTCCGGTATCCGGGAGTTGCATGATCTCATAGTCAAAGGAATATGTATATGACATGAAGAAAGCAATAGCAATAAAACTTAACGATCATTATGCCAAGCTAACGGATGGGTCTTGTCCATCACATCATTCTCCTAATGATGTGATCCCATTCATCAAATGACAACACATGTCTATGGTTAGGAAACTTAACCATATTTAATTAATGAGCTAGTCTAGTAGAGGCTTACTAGGGACACGGTGTTTTGTCTATGTATCCACACATGTATCAAGTTTCCGGTTAATACAATTCTAGCATGAATAATAAACATTTATCATGATATTAGGAAATATAAAATAACAACTTTATTATTGCCTCTAGGGCATATTTCCTTCACATAGCACATGGCTCGTGTTTGTATGGATGTACAACCTCCTCCCTTGGCTGTGCATGAAGTCGAAGTACATACACATGAGCATGTCGATTCAAGGGTCGAAACAACCGTGAAATAATATTATTCTGTATCTGCGGCTACTTCAAGAGGAGTTAGACACGTTATGGAAAACACTGGCCAAGACATGGGACGCCAGCAAAGGCAAGTATTTCTATATGAGAGCTGCGTTGATCATGACGGTGCACGACTATCTCGGTTACGGATATGTCACAGGTCAGGTGTGCCATGGATATTGCGGATGCACACGGTGCATGGATGATACGACATCTCAGCAGCTAACGTCAAGGAACGGGTCTGGGAAAATCGTGTACATGGGGCATCAAAGATGGCTCGAGAAGGACGACCCGTGGAGAAACCGTGGAGATCTATTCAATGGTGAGGCTGAGTATCGAGGACCTCCACGTAAGCGGAGCGGCGCCGAAATCGATGAGTTGTTGAAAAACTAGGAATAGTGCCCCACACCGAGAAAGACGATGAAAAAGGCGCCGGAGCCGCTACTGAAGGTATGGAAGACGAGGTCTGTTTTCTGGTACTTGGAGTACTGGCACAAACTCGACACACCTCATTGCCTTGATCAAATGCATATATGTAAGAATGTCCTTGAGAGCTTGCTTGCGACACTGATGAACATGCTAGATAAGACCAAGGATGGGCCAAAGGCAAGAAAAGACTTGCAAGATTTGGAGATCAGGGCAGATCTACACATGCCGCCCCGTAAAAAGTCAGAGGAGACAGAGATGGAGACAGAGGCGAGGGAGAAGAAGGGCAAAAAAGTAAAGGAAGAGGATTATTGCCCCCTTCTTGCTTCACCTTAAGTCCGGCTGAGATCGATCAATTCTTCAAGTGCCTTACCGGAATCAAAGTTAGTTCTGGTTACTGTGTCAAGATAAGCAAATATCTGGACACGAAGAAGAAAAGGTTCAGCGAGATGAAGTCCCATGATTGTCATGTGATGATGACGCAGATACTACCTGTTGTCCTTAGAGTGATAATGGACAAGCACGTCCGTGACACGCTTATTGGTCTCTGCAACTTTTTTGACATCATCTCTCGAAAGTCGATCAGTGTGAAGCAGCTCCGAAGGCTACAGGAAGAGATCGTTGTGATACTAAATGAGCTTGAGATATACTTCCCACCCGCGTTCTTTGACATCATGTTGCATATGTGTGTCCATATTGTGGACGGCATAATAGACCTGGGGCCGTCATTCCTGCACAACATGATGCCGTTTGAGAGGATGAATGGGATCATCAAAGGATTCGTTCGTAACATGTCCCGTCCGGATGGAAGCATCGTCTAGGGCTATCTGGCACAAGAGTGCATCTCTTTCTGCGAGAATTTTCTATATGGCGTAGACTGGCCGTCTGGTGTTGGTTTGCCCGTTAACAAGCATGATGGGAGTTTCGAAGGAGATGGTCACTCCAACGGTCGCAGGGAACTGCATGTGGCCTACTCATATCGACGCAACGACTTTGATAGAGCAAACTTGGTAGTGGTACAACAACTAGACCAGGTAAATCCTTTCGTGGAAATGCACAAAGAAACTATCGCAAAGAAGTATCATGACCGTGGGGTATGCAGGACAGACGCCGAAGTTACTAGAGAGCACAACTCCACTTTCCTGCATTGGTTCAAAGAGCATATTATTGCTAATACCCTGAAAGAGGGCTCTAACGACGGATTGCTCATATACAACTTAGCACATGGCCCCTCGCCCAACCTCATCACCTATCAGGCATACGATATCAATGGATACACGTTCTACACGGAGGCCAAAGATATGGACAGTGATGATCAGAACTCAGGGGTGATGATGGAATGCATGACCAACAGCAACGACGGCGCAACTGAGAGATTTTACGGAAGGGTCAAGGAGATCTGGGAGCTTGACTACTCTGGACTGCACAATGCGACGATGTTCTGTGTCAGATTGGCTAAGAATGTCGAAAGAGAAAACCGGTATTTCACTACCATGACTATACCCGACGCCAAGAGTGATGAAGCCATGTACCTAGGGTAGGGGCACGGACCTGTCCAAAAAGCCCTACCCTAGGACATCCCTAGAAGAAGTCACCTTTCAATCGACTTGAAGGTATCCCACTCGACGGGTTCAAGACACTCGACCACGAAGCAATCACTCGACCATGGAGCCAACCACTCGACCGCCAGGAGACCTAAAGTCACTCCGCAGGCAAACGGTCGGCTATCAAGTAGTCTTTATGGCCATTATAGCACTTTATTAGGGGCGTTACCAGTAACGCCCAACCTTAAATGTACCTTAAACCCTGCATTACTGAGGGCAGGAGGGGGCCGGCAAACTCTATATAAGCCACCCCCTCCTCAGTATGAAGGGTTCGCACCCCTGTTATTCACACGCCAGTAATCCAGTCGACCGCCTCCGGGCACCGAGACGTAGGGCTGTTACTTCCTCCGCGAAGGGCCTGAACTCATACATCTTGGTGTGTTTACAACTTCCCAATAGCTGAGATCTAGCCTCTCCATACATACCCCCCTACATCAATGTCAGAGTTGGAACCACGATAGTTGGCGCCCACCTTGGGGCAGGGATCTTAGCACCTGATTGGAGAAGTTGCGATTTTTCCGATCCCTTTGATCATGGTTTCGTGCGGAGTTTTGGTGGAGGGCCGCGAGATCCACCTCGGCGCACTCACGTTCATCGCCAACGACTCCGCCTGGCTTCAGGAGGCGCCACTCGACATCGACGCGCTCTCTGTCCGCGGTGCGACGCATTTCCGCGCATGCGTTTGTGGCGTCCTCCTGCGGCAGCCGTCGACCCAGTATCGGTCGGCCCCCGTATCGTCTCCCCGCTCTGTCTCCCACCGGCGCAAGCGCTCCGGTCGGTCGAGACTTCAGAGGTGGGTGAGGCATGCCGTGGCTCGCCAGTCGGCCGCCCCGCAAGTCGCGGCAATCGAGCCCGACGAATCCCTTTGCGGCCTGTTCGACCTGTCGACTGGCTCCGCGGAGACCGCGTCCGAGTGCGACAGCAACGACCCAGCGGCTGAGATCCTGGCGGTCGATGGAACGCACAGTCCTCCCGGTATCCCTCGCGCTGATGGAGGCGCGGGTGGGGGCGACCCGTCGCATCCCCACGATGAGTATCTCCCCGAACCTCTCACGTCATTACAGCGAGAGGAGCTTCGCCGCCGGAACACGGACGCACTCCGCACTCCTATCGTCGGAGAGTCCCCCGAGGCCCGGGCCTTGGAGGACGCGCGCTTGGCTAATTTGGCCGAGCGCACTTGACTGGAGAATCTCCAGTGAGCACTTGACGAGCAAGCGCGTCAGCGGGCTCCCGAGTCTAGTCGACGCCAGCTCTTCCCGCCGACGCAGGTATACCGAACCCCAGTTCAGAATTTGGCCGCCGCGGCCCGTATAGCAGAATCGATTCAGCCCTCCCAGTCGGAGGCTGGCAGGGGCTTGTTACAGATCAGAGCGTTGCTCCGGGCGGCGGGAAACCAGAATTCCGCTGTTTCTCAGTCGCGGAATAGGATCCACAGTCGATCCGTTGCAACAGATACAGTCCAGTCGGCTCACAGCCCGCGGTCGCCCCCGAGGCGTGAGGGACGTGGCGACCGGCATGATTAGTACAGAAGGAATGAGCAGTATGATCACCAATCCGATCGTGATGATCGATGTCGAGTGCCAACCCCTCCCCCGAGGAGTGGGTCATATGCGCCTCGACATCGAGATGACAGGCGCCCTCATAGCGTTGGGCAGAGGATTCCCGTCGACCCCAGGGACCCAGGCTTTGACGCGAGATCTGTCCTCGTTCAAGGCTTGGTTGACAGGAACATGGCTCATCGGGAAGGCCAGAACAGAGATGCGCTCGCCAGCAGCAGAATACGTGTTTCAGGGCCAGAGTGTTTCAGTCGAGCCATCAGGGCCGCGGTGATTCCCCCCAACTTTCGGTTGGTGACTGGAGTCAGCAAGTTCACCGGTGAGTCTAAGCCTGACACTTGGCTCGAAGATTACCGAGTGGCTGTACAGATTGGCGGTGGCAATGATGAGGTGGCTATGAAGCATTTGCCTCTCCAGTTAGAGGGCTCGGCCAGAGCATGGCTGAATTAGTTAGCACCCAGCAGCATCTACACTTGGTAGGATCTCTCTCGAGTGTTTGTCACAACCTTTGAGGGAACATGCAAGCGACCCGCAGGCCTTACAGAATTGCGGTCTTACGTGCAGAAGCCGAGTGAAACTCTGAGGGATTACATCCAGAGGTGGATCACTTTGCATCACACAGTTGAGAACGTACCGGATCACCAAGCAGTTTGTGCCTTTAAAGAAGGCGTCAAGAATAGAGAGTTGAACCTGAAGTTCGGTCGGACCGGAGAAATGTCCCTGAATCGGATGATGGAAATTGCCACCAAATACGCTAACGGAGAAGATGAAGATCGACTCCGGAGTGGCAAGCAGAAAGCAGTCGCCCAGGAAACCGGGGGCAATTCCAGTCGGAAGCAGAAGCGGAAGGCCGAGCCAGCCTCCCCTGGGGAGGCCCTGGCCGCAACCCAGGGAAATTTCAAGGGAAAACCCAAAGGCCCCTGGAAGCCCAAGAAAGTCAAGGATCAAGATGGAAATGATGTTTTGGACCTGCCATGTCACATCCACACCAAGAAAGATGAAGAGGGTAATTTCATTTACCCAAAGCATACCACTCGACAGTGCCGGCTCCTGATCCAGCAGTTTTAGGGCAAACAGCCCAAAGATAAGGAAAAAGAGTCGGGCAGAGTCGAGGACAAGGAAGATAGCGACGACGGATACCCCCAAATCAATTCCACCCTGATGATTTTTGCTGATGTTGAAAGCAAAAGTCGACTGAAAGTCATTAACCGTGAGGTGAATATGGTTGCTCCGGCGACACCCAGTTATCTGAAGTGGTCTCAGACTGCCATCACATTCAACCGATCCGATCACCCTACGCACATTGCCACCCCTGGGAGGCAAGCTTTGGTGGTCGACCCAGTTGTCGAGGGCACTCGACTGACCAAAGTCCTAATGGATGGTGGCAGTGGCCGGAACATATTGTATGCTGAAACATTGAAAGGGATGGGCATTCTGATGTCCAGGCTCAGTGCCAGCAACATGATCTTCCATGGAGTCATTCCTAGAAAGAAAGCCGAGTCACTCGGCCAGATTGCTCTCGACGTGGTTTTCGGTGATTCAAAGAATTACCGCAGGGAAAAGTTGACATTTGAGGTTGTGGACTTCCAAAGTGCTTATCATGCTATTCTGGGCCGGCCAGCTTATGCACGCTTCATGGCTCGACCGTGCTACGTGTATCTCAAGTTGAAGATGCCCGGCCCCAGAGGTGTGATCACCGTTACCGGCAATCGGAAGAAAGCAGAAGAGTGTTTTCAGAAAGGATCGAAGATTGCTGACGCTCAGATGGCAGTTGTTGAGCTACAAGAGTACCAGAAGACTGCTGATCCGAGTGAATTGCTACGAGCCAAGAAGCCTGCTTCAGAATCTGCTTTTCAGTCGTCCGGTGAAACTAAGCCAGCTCACATTCACCCGACCGACCCCGACGCTGCTCCGACTCACATCTCGACGACGCTCGACTCCAAATAGGAAGAAGCGCTCATCCAGTTCCTCTGTGAGAACTGGGACGTCTTCGCATGGAAGCCTTCTGACATGCCTGGAGTTCCCAGGGGGCTGGCTGAGCACCGTCTACGAGTCGACCCGAAGTTCAAGCCTGTGAAAGAACATCTTCGACGGTCCGCCGTCCAGAAGAGGAAAGCTATTGGCGAGGAGGTGGCTCAGCTCTTAGCAGCGGAGTTCATCCGAGAGATTTACCACTCCGAGTGGCTCGCCAATGTAGTCATGGTCCCCAAAAAGGACAAGTCACTTCGCATGTGCATTGACTTCAAACATATCAATCGGGCCTGCCCGAAAGATCATTTCCCTCTCCCTCGCATCGACCAAATAGTCGACTCGACTGCGGGGTGCGAGAGACTGTCTTTTCTAGATGCCTATTCCGGGTACCATCAGATCCGTCTGTATGGACCCGACGAGATCAAAACAGCTTTCATCACTCCATTCGGATGCTTCTGTTATGTCACCATGCCGTTCGGCCTCAAGAACGCCGGAGCCACGTTCATGAGAATGATTCAGAAGTGTTTACTCACTCAAATCAGTCGGAATATGGAGGCATACATGGATGATATAGTGGTCAAGTCACGCAAAGGTTCTGACCTGCGGACTGACCTTGCTGAAACCTTTGCCAACCTCAGGAGGTACGATATCAAGCTCAATCCATCAAAGTGCACATTCGGAGTTCCAGGTGGAAAGTTACTCGGTTTTCTCATTTCCGAACGAGGAATCGATGCCAATCCCGAGAAAGTTGGCACCATACTCCGGATGAAGCGCCCTGTGCGTGTACACGATGTCCAGAAACTTACAGGTTGCTTGGCCGCTCTAAGTCGATTCATTTCTCGTCTCGGTGAAAAGGCGTTGCCTCTTTACCGACTGATGAAGAAGTCTGACAAGTTCGAGTGGACTCCAGAAGCTGACGCATCGTTTGCAGAGCTCAAAGCTCTGCTCTCCACCCAGTGGGTGCCTGCTGCCCCAATCAGTAAAGAGCCTCTGCTGCTGTACATCGCGGCCACAGGACAAGTTGTCAGTACAGTACTCACGGTCGAGCGGGAAGAAGAAGGAAAGGCCTTCAGAGTTCAGCACCCAGTATATTATGTGTCTGAAGTTTTGACCCCTTCGAAGCAAAGATATCCCCATTACCAGAAGCTTGTATATGGGATCTACATGACCATGAAGAAGGTTGCACACTACTTCTCTGACCATTCCATTACAGTCGTCAGCGATGCCCCACTGTCAGAGATCTTGCACAACAGAGATGCAACTGGCCGAGTGGCTAAGTGGGCGATTGAACTCCTCCCCCTAGATATCAAGTTTGAAGCAAAGAAGGTTATCAAGTCCCAAGCAATTGCAGATTTCGTCGCCGAGTGGATTGAACAGCAACTCCCGACTCAAGTTCATTCGGAGCACTGGACCATGTTCTTCGATGGATCTAAGATGCTGAACGGTTCCGGTGCTGGGGTAGTATTGGTATCCCCCCGAGGAGATAAGCTCAGATACGTTCTCCAGATTCACTTCGATTCCTCCAACAATGAAGCAGAATATGAAGCACTCTTGTACGGGTTGCGCATGGCCATTTCACTCGGCGTCCGGCGCCTCATGGTCTACGGCGACTCAGATTTGGTGGTTAATTAGGTGATGAAGGAGTGGGACGTCAGAAGCCCAGCTATGACTGGCTATTGCAATGCAGTAAGAAAGCTAGAAAAGAAATTCGAGGGGTTAGAGCTTCATCACATCCCCCGACTGAAAAATCAAGCAGCAGATGATCTGGCAAAGATAGGCTCCAAGAGAGAAGCCATTCCCAGCAATGTGTTTTTGGAGCACATCCGCTCGCCGTCAGTCCAGGAGGATCCCTTCGCAGAAGAAGCCCCGCAACCGAAAAGTGCCACAGATCCGACTGAAGTCGAAATTCCTGCTGTGGTCGAGCTAGTCATGGAGGTCTTGGCTATCACTCCTGACTGGACGGTACCATACATCGCGTATATCTTGAGGAAAGAACTCCCGGAGGACGAGGAAGAGGCTCGACAGATCGTCCGCCGATCCAAGGCCTTCACAGTCATAAAGGGACAGTTGTATAGGGAAAGCGCGACTGGAATCGGTCAGAAATGCATAACACCAGAAGAGGGTCAGATGATCCTTAATGATATCCACTCGGGGACCTGTGGTCACCATGCGTCCTCTCGGACCATTGTGGCTAAAGCATACCGAGCAGGATTTTACTGGCCAAGAGCAAATGAGATGGCAAAAGAGATAGTCGACAAGTGTGGAGGTTGCCAGTTCTACTCCAACATGTCACACAAGCCTGCATCAGCCCTGAAGACCATTCCACTCATCTGGCCCTTTGCTGTCTGAGGACTGGACATGGTCGGTCCACTGAGAACAGGCAGGAGCGGATTCACGCATGTGCTTGTGGCAGTCGACAAGTTCACCAAATGGATTGAAGCCAAGCCTATCAAGAATCTCGATGCTTGCACTGCTATCAGTTTCATCAGAGGGCTGACGTTCAGATATGGGGTCCCGCATAGCATCATCACCGACAATGGGTCAAACTTCGATTCAGACAAGTTCAGAGCTTTTTGCGCCTCTCAAGGCACGCGAGTCGACTACGCGTCGGTCGCGCATCCTCAGTCGAATGGACAAGCTGAAAGAGCAAATGGTCTGATTCTCAAAGGATTGAAGCCTCGATTGATGCGTGATCTCAAGCATGCAGCATGCGCTTGGGTCAACGAACTTCCGTCGGTTTTGTGGGGGCTGAGGACCACCCCGAACCGATCAACCGGAAGAACGCCATTTTTTCTAGTTTACGGAGCCGAAGCCGTCCTGCCGAGTGATCTACTTCACAACGCCCCCAGAGTCGAGCTTTATAACGAAGATGAAGCAGAGCAAGCCCGGCAAGACGCAGTCGACCTCCTAGAGGAGGAGAGGGAAATGGCTATGGTCAGATCAACCATCTATCAGCAAGACTTGCGTCGATTCCATGCCAGAAATGTGAAGAGCCGAGCCTTCCAGGAAGGAGATTTGGTCCTCCGAGTGGATCAACAGAAACCACACAAACTTGCTCCTACTTGGGAAGGTCCCTTCATCGTCACCAGAGTCCTCCACAATGGAGCATATCACCTCTACAATGTTGATCACCAGACCGACGAGCCACGAGCTTGGAATGCGGAACTACTCCGCCCCTTTTACACTTGAGTTCTCCCTTGGACGAGATGTAATAAGAAAAAATTTCTGCAGTTCATTTTTACCAAAGACAAGAGCGTCCCAATAATTGCTGTCACTGTTGTTTGCATACGAAATCCCCCAGTGGGTGACATAGCTGCGAATCCGTTTCGCCTAAGTTTGAAAAAATCCTACCGAGTGGAGAGCAATCCTCCCACTCGGGGGGCTTAGCTGCAGTCCAGTACTCGCCTAAGTTCTCTCACTTAGAGGCTTAGCTGTAGTCAGGCGCTCGCCTAAGTATATAAAAATCCTACCGAGAGGAGAGCAAACCTCCCACTCGGGGGCTTAGCTGCAGTCCAGTACTCGCCTAAGTTCTCTCACTTAGAGGCTTAGCTGCAGTCAGGCGCTCGCCTAAGTTTGAAAAAAATCCTACCGAGTGGAGAGCAATCCTCCCACTCGGGGGCTTAGCTGCAGCCCAGTACTCACCTAAGTTCTCTCACTTAGAGGCTTAGCTGCAGTCGGGCGCTCGCCTAAGTATATAAAAATCCTACCGAGTGGAGAGCAATCCTCCCACTCGGAGGCTTAGCTGCAGCCCAGTGCTCGCCTAAGTGTTTAAAAATCCTACCGAGTGGAGAGCAAACCTCCCACTCGGGGGCTTAGCTGCAGGCCAGCGCTCGCCTAAGTGTTTAAAAAGCCTACCGAGTGGCGAGCCAGACTCCCACTTGGAGGCTTAGCTGCAGCCCAGTGCTCGCCTAAGTGTTTAAAAATCCTACCGAGTGGAGAGCAAACCTCCCACTCGGGGGCTTAGCTGCAGCCCAGCGCTCGCCTAAGTGTTTAAAAATCCTACCGAGTGGCGAGCCAGACTCCCACTCGGAGGCTTAGCTGCAGCCCAGTGCTCGCCTAAGTGTTTAAAAAATCCTACCGAGTGTAGAGAAACCCTCCCACTCGGGGGCTTAGCTGCAGTCCAGCACTCGCCTAAGTTCTCTCACTTAGAGACTTAGCTGCAGTCCGGCACTCGCCTAAGTTTGAAAAAATCCTACCGAGTGGAGAGCGATCCTCCCACTCGGGGGCTTAGCTGCAGTCCAGCACTCGCCTAAGTTCCCTCACTTAGAGACTTAGCTGCAGTCCGACACTCGCCTAAGTTCAAAAAAATCCTACCGAGTGGAGAGCGATCCTCCCACTCGGGGGCTTAGCTGCAGTCCAGCACTCGCCTAAGTTCTCTCACTTAGAGACTTAGCTACAGTCCGACACTCGCCTAAGTTTGAAAAAATCCTACCGAGTGGAGAGCGATCCTCCCACTCGGGGGCTTAGCTGCAGCCCAACGCTCGCCTAAGTGTTTAAAAATCCTACCGAGTGGAGAGAAAACCTCTCACTCGGAGGCTTAGCTGCAGCCCAGTGCTCGCCTAAGTACAAGACACAACCCAATCCGCGAGTCGACTGCTACCTTCCCCTTCGGAGCTGCGCCGCAAATACAAGGTTATTCCGAGTGAAGATCAAGATCCACTCGACGAATCAAACCATGAAGATATTCAACGAGAAATCAAGATCAGATAAAGCCTAAAAGGTCCCAGACCTCAGGCCAAAGTAATCGAGCCCTCAGCTCGACGGAGTTTAACGGTTACAAAATCCACTCGGCATTCCGAGGCAAATTCAAAGTGGAGCTTAAAAGTTTTTCACTCCTCAGGTGGAGGACTGGAAGGGGCGACGAACTCGTCCAAGTCGATCCCGTGTGCAATACGGGTGGCAGCAGCGATGAAAGTCTCCATGAAATCTTGAAAGTTGTGCTTCCTGGTATTGGCAACTTGGATGGCGGCCAGCTTCTCTTCTCGCGCCTCCTTGCAATGGACGCGGACCAGAGACAGAGCCACATCAGCGCCACACCGAGAAGAAGACTTCTTCCACTCCTGCACTCGGTCGAGGATTCCGTTAAGTCGAGTCATCAGAGACTCGAGATCGTTTTGGAGCGTAGCCTCTGGCCAAAGTGTCGGGTCGATCCGTGACATGGCAACCTTCAGTCGAGCCAAGTAGTCCACGACGCCGTCAATGCGAGATTCCAGTCGGAGCAGATTCATGGCAGCTTCATCTTTCACGGGAGAGTTGATTGGATCCAAACCTGTTTCGATCTGCCCAGTCTCCTCTTCAAAGTTCTGGCAAAGCTCTGCGTACACAATCCAAGGATAAGTCAATTTTCATAGACTGAGTCGACACAAAAAAACCAGTCGGAACTGAATGTGCACCTTCAAGCTTGATGTACAACTTCTTGGCGAGGCTCCTCAAGTAGCTCTCCAGGTCGTCCCTCCTGCGAGCGATGCCTTCCACCTTCTCGCTCAGGGTGAGGTTCTCCTTCTTCCAACGTGTACACTCCCGGTTGGCTTCATTCAGAGCGGTCTTCAGCTTGGCATTCTCTTCTTCCAATTGGCCGACCGAAGCCAGCTTCTGTTCGGCCAGAGCGGTCTTGTCGTCAGCCTCCTTACGGGCAGCAGCCAAGTCCTGATCCTTCTTCGCCAGAGCTTTGCTCAGTTTTTCTACAAAGAAGTGATGATTGACTCGGAAATAGCAGAAGGGTACTCAAGCCTAAAAACTAACCAGTCGACAAAGTCGTCTTACCTGCGGCGCCGTCTCTGACCTTCTGCAGCTCTGTTCTGGCCAGCTCCAGATCAAGGTTCAGTTGAATCTTCTGCTTCTCCAACTCAGTATAGCGAGCTACAAGTTCGCAGGATTTCTGTAAAAGAAAAATCAGTCGACAGACGTCCAAGATAAGTTGCTTCCGAGTAACTAAGAGACAATGACGATGTTTCTAAGACCACAGCCGAATCAAAAACATTCGACAGTAGTCTCAGGGACTACACCCAGTGGGTGCACTCAGCGTGCCCCCACTGGTTCGACCAAAAAAAAAGATCTTCGGGGAAAAACCGAGTGAAGAAATACAGCTACAGCAACACAATGTAAAGACTACAGTCGACTGCCAGCAGTCCACCGTAGTCTCGGGGACTACACCCAGTGGGTGCACTTAGCGTGCCCCCACTCGTCCAAGAATTGGCAGACACACCCAGTGGGTGTATAGATACAGATACAAAAGATCTTCAGAAAAGAGACTCTTCAAACAGCATATCATAACAGACCAAGTGTTGAGTCGACTGACTTGGACGTTGCTCTGAAGAGCCGAACTCGCGTCATAGGCTGCTTGGCTGGCCTCCCGAGCCATCTTCACTTGCTCCATCATGATCCCCGCCTGGCGTATAGCCTCCTTTGCAGCAGCCGCTTGGTCCTCAGGGACTGGGTACGCAGCAAAAAGCGAAGGTGGATCCGCAGTCGACGCCGAAGGCCGCACGCTCGTCAGAGGAATGGCGAAAGTCACAGAAGCCCGAGTGGTGTCACCACCATCCCGAGCCATGGCCTCAGACGCCGGAGCAGGTTGGGGGGTCTTGTCAGCCGTCGACCTCTTGTTCCTCCTCATTCTCAGCGGTTCGTTGTCGTCGTCATCCGGGAGGTCGATAACATGAGGAGGGGCTACAAAGGAAACGTTCAATCGACCAGGGTTGCAATAAATGTTTAGTCGACTTAAAGCGGAACGTCAGTAATCGTACCAGGGTTGGAGGTAACAACATCCTCCATCTCTTGGTCGTCGTCCTTGGCAGAGATCTCAGAGGTAGCAGCACTGCAAGCCTCGAAAGTCAGTCGGTTGGCTCAATGGATCGACCAAGGATCCGTCCACAGTCGACAAAGGATAACAAGTTTTATTATTACCCAGAAATGGTGGGGACGGCCATCTTCATCTTGGGCAGAGCCTTGGGCGGCTTGGAAGGCGCTGCACGCAGGTGCTTGGGAGCCTTTCTAGTCGGCGTAGGAGAAGAGGTCCGAGGGCGTTTCGACGACTGCCCAACAGGAGCAGTCGCACTACCACGCTCCCGCGCTGGGTCGTGTGTGAGCTTGGATCGCCCCTCCGGGCGGGGGGGGGGGGGGGGGGGGTTCAAACTCCTCCTCCTCTTCGCTGGAGTCGACGTCGTCGCCTCCCTCTCCTTCACCGTCGGACTCCCACTCGCCTTGATCGTCCCCGCTCTCACCTCCGCTCGCCTCCCCTTCCTCAGTTGGCCCCTGTGCCCCATTGGGCGTTGAGTACATTTCAGTAGTCGCCTGAAAAACAACAGACAAGACAAAGGTCAATCGACCAACTCAAAGAAGACCAATGAAGAAAAACAAGACCTCAGTCAGGAGCATAGAGATATACCTGGTCCACGTCGTACGAGTTGTCGAGTGGAATTACCCTCCTGGCTCCTCGGGGGTTGTCCTTGTTTCCTGTGATGCTTGACAGCCACCCCTCCAGCATCTCATTAGTGACCTCCTCCAGGTGGATCCGAGTGGTGTCGTCGAGACCCTAGTACAGCCACATCGGGTGGTCACGAGCCTGGAGCGGTTGGATGCGCCTCCGGAGGAAGACCTCCAGCAAATCCATGCCCGTCACGCCCTCACGGACAAGCTCAACCACTCGACCGGCCAGCACTTTGACTTGAGCCCTTTCCTCCGGTGCCACTTTCAGAGAAGCAGGTTTTTCAGCTCGGTCGAGGGAGAAAGGAGGAAGACCAGTCGACTGTCCTGGGGTCGCCTGGTCCTGACAGTAGAACCAGGTCGCCTGCCAGCCACGGACCGACTCCGGGAAAGTAATGGATGGAAAACAGCTCTTCCCCCTCGTCTGGATCGCCAAGCCCCCGCACAACTGGATCACCTGCGTCCTCTCGTCACTCGACTTGGCCTTCTTGACCGATTGAGAACGGCAGGTAAAGATGTGCTTGAAAAGTCCCCAATGGGGGCGGCAACCCAAGAAAGCCTCACACATGGAAATGAAAGCGGCAAGGTATACAATGGAGTTGGGAGTAAAGTGGTGGAGCTGCGCTCCGAAGAAGTTCAAGAAGCTCCGAAAAAAAGGATGGGGCGGCAGAGAAAACCCTCGGTCGATGTGGGTGGCTAGGAGCACACACTCACCATCGCGGGGTTGAGGTTCGATCTCTCTCCCCGGAAGACGCACAGCCTCGTGGGGAATGACTCCCCCCTCGACCATGTCGTCGAGATCCTCTTGCCGGATCACTAACGGCATCCAATCGCCCTAGATCCAGCCCTTGGGCAGAGCGGACCTTGAGGAGGATCCACCCCGAGCAGATCTTTTCCCCTTCCCCTGCGCCGCCGCCTTCTTCACGCGCTCCAGAGCGGAGGTCTTGCCCTTCGTCATCGTCGCTGGCGAAGTCTCGCACGGGCCTGCTGCGCCGGGGCGAGAACGGAGGTGGCGGAAGGACTTGCGAAGGGAGAGAGGAAGAAGAAAGGAGGAGAAGAGAGCGCACTGCTTGGAAACCCCGAGCCGGCGATTTATAAGGGGCCGCTCCCGAGTGGCTGACTGGTAGGCCCAAACTATCCAGTCAAATCCCGCAGTGGACGCGCGCGCAGTACGTGGCGAAAAAGGCGACGCGGGGATCGAGGGGCTTCCGCTTTATCGCTTCCGATTACTGCGGCCGCTCCCGTCCCGCGCGCTTCCCAAAATCCGAAATCCCACGATATCCGCGGGCTGCAGAACAACTTGTCAAAACGGAAGACCCCGCCCGTGCCGATGCTCGGTATGTCACAAATAAAGAAATTCACTCGACGAAAGGCCTGGAATGGATCAAGGCGACTGAAAAAGGTTGGCAACGTCATCCGTGATGATTGACCCAAAACGAGGCACTCACATAGCCCAAAGAACCAGTCGGAAAGATCTCCAACTCTTTCCCCACTCTAATCTCGATCCATTCGGGGGCTAATGATGAAGCCATGTACCTAGGGTAGGGGCACGGACCTGTCCGAAAAGCCCTACCCTAGGACATCCCTAGAAGAAGTCGCCTTTCAATTGACTTGAAGGTATCCCACTCGACGGGTTCAAGACACTCGACCACGAAGCAATCACTCGACCATGGAGCCAACCACTCGACCGCCAGGAGACCTAAAGTCACTCCGCAGGCAAACGGTCGGCTATCAAGTAGACTTTATGGCCATTATAGCACTTTATTAGGGGCGTTACCAGTAACGCCCAACCTTAAATGTACCTTAAACCCTGCATTACTGAGGGCAGGAGGGGGCCGACGAACTCTATATAAGCCACCCCCCTCCTCAGTATGAAGGGTTCGCACCCCTGTTATTCACACGCCAGTAATCCAGTCGACCGCCTCCGGGCACCGAGATGTAGGGCTGTTACTTCCTCCACGAAGGGCCTGAACTCGTACATCTTGGTGTGTTTACAACTTCCCAATAGCTGAGATCTAGCCTCTCCATACATACCCCCCTACATCACTGTCAGAGTTAGAACCACGACAAAGAGCGCTACCGTGAACGCTATCGCAAAAAACGAGCCATGGGTACACGCTAAGCACGTGGCATAATGTTTCTTCATAACCGACTCATGCAATCCCGGCCTTGTTGTCGTGAGGAGAGGCAAAAGGAACATCATTGAAATGGATGGAGTCGGCAACGAGGAAGACTACGACCATTATGACAACCCAATGAGGGAAGATGACGATGACGATGTAGTATACGTCAAAAGAAAAATCAATACTACATTACCTAAGAATGATCGTACTCCACAGAAAAGGAAAAGTCACAATGAGGGGCTGAATTATTCTTCAACGAACAAGAAGGGAAAGAAGCTCACTCAAAAATGAAAATGTCGACACTGAGAAACCGTTATTGGTCAAATGATGTAATATATAGGTTCCTATTTTGTGTACTGCTACCTCTTGAGCATGCGTTGGTTTTCCCTTGAAGAGGAAAGGGTGATGCAGCAAAGTAGCGTAAGTACTTCCCTCAGTTCTGAGAACCAAGGTATCAATTCAGTAGGAGACTGCACACAAGTTGCTTAGTACCCGCACAAACAAACAAGAACCTCGCAACCAACGCGATAAAGGGGTTGTCAATCCCTTCACGATCACTTACGAGAGTGAGATTTGATAGAGATAATAAGATAAATATTTTTGGTATTTTTATGGTATAGATTGGAAAATAAAGATAGCAAAATAAACAACGATAGAAATAGCAAGTTGATAGGAAAATAATATTATGGAAGATAGACCTGGGGGCCATAGGTTTCACTAGTGGCTTATCTCAAGATAGCAAATTCTATGGTGGGTGAACAAATTACTGTCGAGCAATTGATAGAAAAGCGCATAGTTATGAGAATACCTAGTCATGATCATGTATATAGGCATCACATCCGCGACAAGTAGACCGAAACGATTCTACGTCTACTACTATTACTCCACACATCGACCGCTATCCAGCATGCATCTAGAGTATTAACACTACAAGAAATATGTCAACTAGTGACCTTCTGTCAGTGACCCTGGAAGAAACGGTCATAGATCTATGACCATTTCAGACCAATTGGTCAAAAGCTGTTCGGGGGGCTCCGAACCCTAAACCATTGCGACCATTTTGGTCAGAAAGGTCGTAATTTCCTTACATGAAATGGTCATAAAGCAAACAGCGCTAGTCCGCTGCCTTATTTCTAGTTGTTAACGACCAATATAGATGGTCATAGCCTTGTAAATTGTGGTGGGTTGCGATGACTAGGCGCCATCTCATCAGTTTTGCCTATGTGCCATGTCCATGTGGCATTTTTTCCCTAGGTTGTGAAGCAACCTATATTTCTGTCATTCCCAAAATTCCCAAAAAATATCTCAAAAATTCTTTGGGTCATATCTTCGTCAAATATGTAAAAACCTTCCTTGCCTAGTTCAAAAATAATTCAAAAATATTCATTTTCCTATTCTGTTCAGAACAACAGTTTGTGAAGGAAGTACCACTTTGGCATATCCAAATAGCATCCATTTTCTATAGTGCTTTCCTATGCCCAAATAACCATCCTCCACCAAATGCCAGCTCAATCCATTCATTATTTTGAGCCGAGCTTCAACATTCGTAGTTATGTCCAGTGTGGTAGTTTGCAAAGCAAGTACCACCTAGGCTCCTCCTTTTGAGCTGAAAATTTGTGAACACGGTCTTCTTAGTAACTGATCATCCTCAGCCAAAACACACGCCCATTAGCCATGTACATTACCCGTACCGCTAATCAAACACTTGGCTGCTAATTCATGTTTGAGCATCGATCGGTCTCCTCGTGAGAATCTTATGTTGTAATTTTCTTCCTAGCACAAACTTGGGGAGTGCCCAACCCACTAGACATGCCTAGACCACCCAGAACACATGGCAACGCCACGGTCACGCTGCGGGCATGCGAGTTTACGCGCTCTAGAGTTGGGGCCCTCGGCCATCGCCCAAACCTCGACGTATCGCCACCAAACCATGTATTTATGATTAAATAGGTCCTTATGTAACTAGAAATGATTTTTGGAAAAAATAAATAGCAAACTATGAGGCAGCTACAGTTCAAATTTGACCCGCTTCCAACTGAATCGGCGGAAATTTGTCTTTTTCACGAGAGGTGGATCAAAAAAATTTACACCCAACCATTTTGTCAATTGTGCATTAAATATGGCCTAGCATTTTATAAAAATGATTTGGTCCAATTTTGCAACAATTATTTGGTAGTTCCTTCACAAAAAACCTCCTTTCGGGCACTCGAAAAATGGAGAATGGTTTTTTTGTCCAACGAAAATGAAAACTTCCTTAGGCAACATTGTTTGCCATTCCAACATGCACCGTTGTGCACAATATGAGATCATTTGAACAAACTATGCCATGAATGTGGCCATAAGATTGATCATTTGGCTTGAAAGCCATGAATCTTCACACATGATAGCTCATTTCTGAGAACATTTTTTTAAAATAATTATCGTATTACAAGTTTATTATTTTTCCCGTAAACTTGGTCATATATAATGACACAATGCGAAGGTTTTCCAATTTTTTTATTTTTTTATTTTTTATGCCCGTTTCAAAATATGGTCAAAACGGCGGGCTTGACCGTTCCTAGCTAGCGGTTGAATCTTGGAATTTTTTGGTGTTTCTCTTATTAAATAGATACTTATGTACCTAGAAATGATTTTTGGTAAAAATAAAGAGCAAACTACGAGGTAGCTACAGTTCAAATTTGACCCGCTTCCAACTGAATCAGCGGGAATTTGTCTTTTTCACCAGAGGTGGATCAAATCTTTTGACACCCAAGCATTTGGTCAATTGTGCATTAAATATGGCCTAGTATTTTACAAAAATGATTTGGTCCAATTTTGCAACAATTATTTGGTAGGTCCTTCACAAAAAACCTCCTTTTAGGCACTCGAAAAATGCAAAATGGTTTTTTCGTCCAAAGAAAATGAAAACTTCCTTAGGCAACATTGTTTTCCATTCCAACATGCACCCTTGTGCACAATATGAGATCATTTGAACAAACTATGCCATGAATGTGGCCATAAGATTGATCATTTGGCTTGAAACCCATTGATCTCCACACGTGATAGCTCGTTTCTGAGAACACTTTTTTAAAATAATTGTCGTATTGCAAGTTTGTTATTTTTCCTGGGAACTTGGCCACATATAATGACACAATGCGAAGGTTTCCCAATTTTTTGAATTTTTTATGCCCATTTCGAAATGCGGTGAAAACGGCGGAAATGACCGTTCCTAGCTAGTGGTTGAATCTTGAATTTTTTTGGTGTTTCTCTGATTAAATAGATACTTATGTACCTAGAAATGATTTTTGGAAAAAATAAAGAGCAAACCTCAAGGCAACTACAGTTCAAATTTGACCCGCTTCCAACTGAATCGGCGGAAATTTGTCTTTTTCACGAGAGGTGGATCAAAACTTTTTACACCCAACCATTTGGTCAATTGTGAATTAAATATGGCCTATTATTTTAGAAAAATGATTTGGTCCAATTTTGCAACAATTATTTGGTAGGTCGTTCACAAAAAACCTCCTTTTAGGCACTCGAAAAATGAAAAATGGTTTTTTCGTCCAAAGAAAATGAAAACTTCCTTAGGCAACATTGTTTGCCATTCCAACATGCACCCTTGTGCATAATATGAGATCATTTGAACAAACTATGCCATGAATGTGGCCATAAGATTGATCATTTGGCTTGAAAGCCATTGATCTCCACACGTGATAGCTCGTTTCTGAGAACACTTTTTTAAAATAATTGCCGTATTACAAGTTTTTTATTTTTCCTGGGAACTTGGCCACATATAATGACACAATGCGAAGGTTTCCCAATTTTTTCATTTTTTTGAATTTTTTATGCCCGTTTCGAAATGCGGTTAAAACGGCGGGAATGACCGTTCCTAGCTAGTGGTTGAATCTTGAATTTTTTTGGTGTTTCTCTGATTGAATAGATACTTATGTACCTAGAAATGATTTTTGAAAAAAAATAAAGAGCAAACCTCAAGGCAGCTATAGTTCAAATTTGACCCGCTTCCAGCTGAATCGGCAGAAATTTGTCTTTTTCACGAGAGGTGGATCAAAACTTTTTACACCCAACCATTTGGTCAAGTGTGCATTAAATATGTCCGAGTATTTTAGAAAATTGATTTGGTACAATTTTGCAACAAATATATGGTAGGTCCTTTACAAAAAACCTCTTTTCAGGCACTCGAAAAATGGAAAATGAATTTTCCGTGCAAAGAAAATGAAAACTCCCTTAGGCAACATTGTTTGAAATTCGAAGATGCACCATTGTGCACAATATGAAATCATTTGAACAAATATTTGACAGGACTTTCACAAAAAAACTCATTTTGAGCACTGAAAAATGGAATGTAAAATTTATATCTTGAATCGATCATGACCAATTTATATGGTCATAAGGTCATCAAATGGTTTTCTGCGTTCTGATTGGACCATGGGCATATCACGCAGATCATGCATCAACCACCGTCGGATGCTTCCGGATCCAATGGCCCAAACTCACCCGAGCCGAAACCCTAGGTTTGTCCTCATGGACATTTTCCACCCACCCCCGCCTCTATTCTTTCTCTCATTCCTCCCTCCCCCGCCTCCATTCTTTCGCTCCAGATCCGCCACCCACCCCAATGCCTCTCCCTGATCCAGATTGACGACGACGGCCCCCCGTCGCCGCCTCTCTCTCCCAGCCACCCTGATCCATCCCCTCCCCCGGCGGGATTCAAATCCCTAGCCGATCCAGGCCTCCGTCTCGATCCAGGCCTCCGTCTCATCCCCTCCTCTCCCCTCAACCGGCGGCTAGATCCGCCCCACCTACTCATCCAACTCCCTCTCCGTCGCCGCCATCTAGGTCGGCAGCCATCTCCGGCGGGCAGGAGATCGATAGATCAGCCCATGCAAGGCGTCGGTGACCAGGGAGGAGGCATGGAGATGAGCTTCGGGGGCGGGGGCGGAGGCGGAGGGGAGTGCTCGTCGTCGTCCGTGGCAGCGGTGGCGGTCGCGACCGCGTCGGCGGCAGAGGCGGAGGAGCGGCAGCTGCTCAAGGGGAAGATGGCGGTGCACCCGTTGTGCGAGCAGCTGGTGGCGGCGCACGTTGGCTGCTTGCGCGTGGCCACCCCAATCGACCACCTCCCGCTCATCGACGCGCAGCTCGCGCAGTCCGGCAGCTTCCTCCACTCCTACGCCACCCACCACCGCCCCTTCCTCTCCCCGCACGACAAGGAGGAGCTCGACTCCTTCCTCATGCGCGCTACCTACCTACCACTTCTGTCATGGATCGACTGATGCGTCGTGTTCATCCTCATGTGCGTGCGTACCTACCTACCTCGTTGACGCTGGGTGTTTGTGTCTATGTGTGCAGGCGCAGTACCTGATGCTGCTGTGCTCGTTCAGTGCCCTTCTCCTCAAGCTGCAGCCGCCGGCCTTGTCCTGCTTGAGGAGCGGCAGGGGCGCACCCAGCCACCAAGGTCAAGGTCGCCGCCGTCAAGGGACGACCCACCACGGCAGGTAGCATCTCCCTCCCCCTCTCATCTTCCTCTGCTAACTACTGCTGCTAAGTAGATGTTTCAGCTCTAAGTTCAGAGCCTGGGTGCTTTGTGCTTTGTGCTATTTTCATATCTAAGTTAGTATCCTTCAGATTCAGAGCAGGCTGCTCTTGGTTAAGTGTGTCCTGTCAAGATTTTTCTGTCAGGTTACTAGCAGTGTAGTCCATTGCACTCTCAACGTCTTCTCCCCAGCTGAAATGCATTTACACCCCATGCATTAGTTTTATTTTCCCGGCAAATGTATTATGTGTTCGCAACTTGAAAACATCATGACAAATTGCAAGTATATGACATGATGCACACAACCACAAATCTCCTCTGTGTAATGGAAACTGTCAGACTAAATAGATCATGTTCAGTGTTTCTTGTGTGTGTTTTCTACACACACACACACACATGGTCCTTCCTTTTAAATCTCCTCTGCTGCTTACTGACATAGTACTACGCACGTACAGTAGTTGAGTAGTTTCAGACCTACAAGACACACAAACAGAATGAATTGATGTGTTTATATGCCATGGAATTTACTTTACTTAAAGATGTTACTGTTGTGTCATAGAAAATTTGATTTATATCTACTATTTTGTCCAGATTAGAAATATGTGTGATGTGTGCTTTCGAAAACTAATGCTATATGTAGGCTTAAGAAACTGAGCAAGGGAAACCATTATATCCCCTTGTTTTGTAAACTGTAATTTATACCTACTAGCATTGTTGTGTGTGTCTGTATGAGTTAGAGTGCATTTCGAGAGAGGGAAGTGAAGGGTGCAGAATCAGAGAGAAAGTGGGTGCTGCTTATCTGCTTACGTGGGAGGCAACCATCCCATTTCTTTTTCTACCTTCTTCTAATATCTGACTACATTGTACTCCATGTATTATTTCTTGTACCAAGCTACTCATAAATCCAACATGTAGACTAGTGAAGTCCAGCCAATAGAAAGCTGGCACCATAACCTCTATTTGCATGCCTCGTTACTTAGCTTGGAAGAATGACTACACTCATATGCATTCTAATGATCACATACATGTATCTAGTTCTCCTCATAAAATATTTGCATGCATGACGAAGCTCCAACACATACACTCTCATGCTTACTTATAGTAGAAGCATTCTGTAGAAGACAAACTACTATATGCTAGTATTACTTACACTATGTGTGTGGGGCACTCTCCTTTAATTTTCTAGCATGTTAAATTTAACATTCTAATATATTTTGCTGCTAGTGTCCATTTAGCAGTTTTTTTATCATGTTTCTACCAAGATGCTTTAGCCATTTGTTTGTTTTCCTGCAGCGAAGTGCGGCTGGACGACTGAGGCTGCTATTCTGCCTTGATGTGCACACAAAGAGTTCCTGGACATGACTTGAAGCAAGGATACCTGTGGCTGCAAGCCAACAATATCTGAAGACAGGTGCTGCTTGTCTATGTTCTCAGCATAGCTATAGGCTGCCATATCTTTTTCACTTTCCTTTTCGCTTTGTGTAATGCTAACTTGACGGTCAGCCTATAGTTATGCGAAGAACATCGGCAAGTAGCACCTGTCTTCAGACATACACTGCCATGTCTTGTTCCATTAATCACCTAGTGCTCCTGTTAGTGACATTCATCTAGTATTTTATTTTGCAAAGCATGCAATGGTTTGGAGTACTTGATCATGGCCTGATGGAACCTACATGTCGTTACTACAACAGCTAGAAGCAATCCATTTTATTAAAAGCATTCTGGTTAGCATTTGGTCATGGCATCACCTTGCTGTTCTGTTTGTATTAAATCTGGTTACAAGTTTACTATTTTCCATAACCATTATCTTACATTTTTGGCATTGAGCATTGGTGGATCTCAACAGCTATATGATGAATACACATCATGATATATACTTGATGAATCTGCCTGCTACATCTCAACTTGTGTATCTGTTTTGGTATCTCTTGCACTGTGTATCTGTTTTCTTGTATGAGTGGGTATCTCATTTTAACTAGTTGGAGAACAAAAAGCATGGTACTAGCTAGCTCAATTTGTGTTATGATTCTAAATAAATGTCATTTTCTTGAATGGTCTGTTCATAATATATTTTCATGTCAAGTTTTGCCAGCGCGAGGCAAGCGACCGAGGTGGCTGCTGCTGTGACCGAAGATCAGAAGAAGCTTGGAGATGTGCACAATAGTTTTGGTGCCTCTGTATTTGTTTCTGATTGTATGCACACTTGATGGATCATGCAGATGTGCTGTTCTGAGTTTCATAGAGTGATTTTTGGATTTGATCATTTAATTGTGAGAATTATTGATTGTTTGCTGTTGAAATGTGTAAAATTGAAATATGTGAATGAAAAAGGCTGAATGTTCGTCTATTGGATCGAATAATATTTGGGCTCTAAAAAGGCTATGGCCTAAACAATAGTGGACTGGAATATTGTGCATTTATGAAAAACAAAAACAAAAGGCTGAATGAAACGGAATGCAAAATGGCCTAAGCCCAGAAAATAAAAAGGCCGGATTGTAGGGCTTGGCCCATGAACCTGACCAAAAATTGACAGAAAAAACACAAATATGCCGAATTATTGGTCTCGGCCCATGTAAAATACCTAATCGGACCGGGCTGAATCTTGTCAGTGACCTTTTCAATTGGTCGCAATTTTGCCACGTCAGATTGTCACGTCGGATCTGACGTGGCCTGGGCAGACAGCCAGTGAACAAAACAAAAGGTCATGGGTTCAACGACCTTCTATTTTGGTCAAAAACGTCTACGGCCTTCTCACAGAGAAGGTCATTAATTTCAGTTTACGACCGCCAGCTTTTGACCTTCTGTTTTTGGTCACAAAAAGGTCGCAAATGAAAAACTATGACCTTTCAGTGACCAATAGTGGAGGTCACAAGATAGCATATTTCTTATAGTGTAAGCTCATAAGAACAGAGTAACGCATTAGGCAAGATGACATGATGTAGAGGGATAAACTCAAGCAATATGATATAAACCCCATCTTTTTATCCTCAATGGCAACAATACAATACGTGCCTTGCTGCCCCTGCTGTCACTGGGAAAGGATACCGCAAGATTGAACCCAAAGCTAAGAACTTCTCCCATTGCAAGAAAGATCAATCTAGTAGGCCAAACCAAACTGATAATTCGAAGAGACTTGCAAAGATATTAAATCATGCATAAAAGAATTCAGAGAAGAATCAAATATTGTTCATAAATAATCTTGATCATAAACCCACAATCCATTGGATCTCGACAAACACACCGCAAAAAGAATTACATCGAATAGATCTCCAAGAGAATCGAGGAGAACTTTGTATTGAGATCCAAACAGGACCCGAAGGTCTATGGTAAACTACTCACACATCATCGGAGAGGCTATGGTGTTGATGTAGAAGCCCTCCGTGATCGATTCCCCCTCCGACGGAGTGCCAGAAAAGGCCCCAAGATGGGATCTCACGGGTACAGAATGTTGCAGCAGTGGAAATAGGGTTTCGTGGTGCTCCTGGATGTTTTCGGGGTATATGGGTATATGTACGAGGAAGAAGTACGTTGGTGGAGGTGCGAGGGGCCCACGAGGGTGGGGGCGCGCCCACCCCCCTGGGGCACGCCCTCCTGCTTCGTGGCTTCCTTGCTTCTTTCTTGACGTCCACTCCAAGTCTCCTGGATCAAGTTTGTTCCAAAAATAACTCTCCTAAAGGTTTCATTCCGTTTGGATTCTGTTTGATATTCCTTTTCTGCGAAACACTGAAATGGAAAAAAAACAGCAATTTGCACTGGGCCTTTGGTTAATAGGTTAGTCCCAATACTAATATAAAAAGGTATATTAAAGCCCATTAAACATCCAAAACAGATAATATAATAGCATGGAACAATCAAAAATTATAGATACGTTGGAGACATATCAAGCATCCCCAAGCTTAATTCCTGCTCGTCCTCGAGTAGGTAAATGATAAAAACATATTTTTTGACATTGTTGAGGAAATCGTTAACTGGTAGCTGCTCGGTCGGCTGGTGAGTAGAGGATTAATAGACTAATCGGCAAGTTAATCGGCCATTTAATCAATTAATCGGACGATTTACTGGGTAATTGGCTACTCGGGGACCCTACGAGTAGAGATTAATCGGCAAGTTAACTGGTTAATCGGATGAATTCTTGAACAGAGTTTTTTGATGTGAAATGCTACCTAGCATAATTCTCAATGTAATTTTATTTATTTTGGCATGAATGTTCAGATCTGAAAGATTCAAGACAAAAGTTTAATATTGACATAAAAATAATAATACTTCAAGCATACAAACAAAGCAATCATGTCTTCTCAAAATAACATGGCCAAAGAAAGTTATCCCTACAAAATCATATAGTCTGGCTATGCTCTATCTTCACCACACAAAGTATTAAAATCATGCACAACCCCGATGACAAGCCAAGCAATTGTTTCATACTTTTGATGTTCTCAAACTTTTTCAATCTTCACGCAATATATGAGCGTGAGCCATGGACATAGCACTATAGGTGGAATAGAATGGTGGTTGTGGAGAAGACAAAAAGGAGAAGATAGCCTCACATCAACTAGGCGTATCAACGGGCTATGGAGATGCCCATCAATAGGTATCAATGTGAATGAGTAGGGATTGCCATGCAACGGATGCACTAGAGCTATAAGTGTATGAAAGCTCAACAAAAGAACTAAGTGGGTGTGCATCCAACTCGCTTGCTCACGAAGACCTAGGGTATTTTGAGGAAGCCCATGATACTATTGGGGAACGTAGTAATTTCAAAAAAAATCCTACGCACATGCAAGATCATGGTGATGCATAGCAACGAGTGGGCAGAGTGTTGTCTACGTACCTCGTAGACCGATCGCGGAAGCGTTATATCAACACGGTTGATGTAGTCGTACGTCTTCACGATCCGACCGATCCAAGTACCGAAAGCATGGCACCTCCGAGTTCTGCACACATTCGGCTCGGTGACGTCCTTGCCTTCTCGATCCAGCAAGAGGGGGGAAGTAGTAGATAAGTTCCGGCAGCACGACGGTGTGGTGACGGTGTTGGTGAAGAACAATCTCCGCAGGGCTTCGCCTAAGCACTACGAAAACTAGGACGGAGGATAAACTAGAGGGGATGGGGTTGCCGGCACACGACTTGGTGTTTCTTGATGTGTCTTGGGTGCTAGCCCTACCCCTCTATTTATATGTTGAGCCTTGGGGTCGAAACTTGGAGTAAAATCCTCCACAAAGTTGGTTTCACCCGAAAGGCAAGAGTCCTTCTCGGACTCCAGGGCCAGACGCCAGGGACCCTAGCGTCTGGCCCCTGGACTCCGCAAAACTTCCTTTTACGCTTTCCAAAAACCTTGTGGGCTTTCCCCTTTGGCCGAAATAAAGTGTTCTCGTACCCAAACATTTCGGGAAACATCCGGAACCCCTTCCGGTGAATTTCGGAACCCTTCCGGTGACCAAACACTATTATCCCATATATCAAACTTTATCTCCGGACCATTCCGGAGTTCCTCGTCATGTCCGTGATCTCATCCCGGACTCCGAACAACATTCAGTCACCAACATACATAACTCACATAGTCCTATATTGTCAACGAACGTTTAAGCGTGCGGACACTACGGGTTCGAGAACTATGTAGACATGATCGAGACACCTCTCTGGTCAATAACCAATAGCGGGACCTGGATGCCCATATTGGCTCCTACATATTCTACGAAGATCGTTATTGGTCAGACCGCATAACAACATACGTTGTTCCCTTTGTCATCGGTATGTTACTTGCCCGAGATTTGATCGTCGGTATCTCAACACCTAGTTCAATCTCATTATCGGCAAGTCTCTTTACTCGTTCCGCAATACATCATCCCGCAACTAACTCATTAGTTGCAATGCTTGCAAGGCTTATAGTGATGTGCATTACCGAGTGGGCCCAGATATACCTCTCCGACAATCGGAGTGACAAATCCTAATCTCGAAATATGCCAACCCAACAAGTACCTTTGGAGACAGCTGTAGAGCACCTTTATAATCACCCAGTTATGTTGTGACATTTGGTGGCACACAAAGTGTTCCTCCGGTAAACGGGAGTTGCATAATCTCATAGTCATAGGAACATGTATAAGTCATGAAGAAAGCAATAGCAACAAACTAAACGATCAAGTGCTAAGCTAACGGAATGGGTCAAGTCAATCACATCATTCTCCTAATGATGTGATCCCATTAATCGAATGACAACTCATGTCTATGGTTAGGAAACTTAACCATCTTTGATCAACGAGCTAGTCAAGTAGAGGCATACTAGTGACACTCTGTTTGTCTATGTATTCACACATGTATTATGTTTCTGGTTAATACAATTCTAGCATGAATAATAAACATTTATAATGAAATAAGGAAATAAATAATAACTTTATTATTGCCTCTAGGGCATATTTCCTTCAGTCTCCCACTTGCACTAGAGTCAATAATCTAGATCACATCGCCATGTGATTTAACATCAATAGTTCACATCACCATGTGATTAACACCCATAGTTCACATCGTCATGTGACCAACACCCTAAGGGTTTACTAGAGTCAATAATCTAGTTCACATCGCAATGTGATTAACACCCAAAGAGTACTAAGGTGTGATCATGTTTTGCTTGTGAGAGAAGTTTAGTCAACGGGTCTGCAACATTCAGATCCGTATGTATTTTGCAAATTTCTATGTCAACAATGCTCTGCACGGAGCTACTCTAGATAATTGCTCCCACTTTCAATATGTATCCAGATTGAGACTTAGAGTCATCTGTATTAGTGTCAAAACTTGCATCGACGTAACCCTTTACGACGAACCTTTTGTCACCTCCATAATCGAGAAATATATCCTTACTCCAGTAAGGATAATTTTGACCAATGTCCAGTGATCTACTCCTAGATCACTATCGTACTCCTTTGCCAAACTCAGGACAGGGTATACAATAGGTCTGGTACACAACATGGCATACTTTATAGAACCTATGGCCGAGGCATAGGGAATGACTTTCATTCTCTTTCTATCTTCTGCTGTGGTCGGGCTTTGAGTCTTACTCAATTTCACACCTTGTAACACAGGCAAGAACTCTTTCTTTGACTGTTCCATTTTGAACTATTTCAAAATCTTGTCAAGGTATGTACTCATTGAAAAAACTTATCAAGCGTCTTGATCTATCTCTATAGATCTTGATGCTTAATATGTAAGCAGCTTCACTGAGGTCTTTCTTTGAAAAACTCCTTTCAAACACTCCTTTATGCTTTGCAGAATAATTCTACATTATTTCTGATCAATAATATGTCATTCACATATACTTATCAGAAATGCGGTAGTGCTCCCACTCACTTTCTTGTAAATACAGGCTTCACCGCAAGTCTGTATAAAACTATATGCTTTGATCAACTTATCAAAGCGTATATTCCAACTCCGAGATGCTTGCACCAGTCCATAGATGGATCGCTGGAGCTTGCATATTTCCTTAGCACCTTTAGGATTGACAAAACCTTTCTGGATGCATCATATACAACTCCTCTTTAATAAATCCATTAAGGAATGCAGTTTTGTTTATCCATTTGCCAGATTTCATAAAATGCGGCAATTGCTAACATGATTCGGACAGACTTAAGCAAAGATACGAGTGAGGAACTCTCATCGTAGTCAACACCTTGAACTTGTCGAAAACCTTTTTGCGATAATTCTAGCTTTCTAGATAGTAACACTACTATCAGCGTCCGTCTTCCTCTTGAAGATCCATTTAATCTCAATGGCTCGCCGATCATTGGGCAAGTCAATCAAAGTCCATACTTTGTTCTCATACATGGATCTCATCTCAGATTTCATGGCCTCAAGCCATTTTGCGGAATCTGGGCTCATCATCGCTTCCTCATAGTTCGTAGGGTTGTCATGGTCAAGTAACATGACCTCCAGAACATGATTACCATGCCACTCTAGTGCGGATCTCACTCTGGTTTACCTAGGAGGTTCGGTAGTAACTTGATCTGAAGTTACATGATCATCATCATTAGCTTCCTCACTAATTGGTGTAGGAGTCATAGGAACAGATTTCTGTGATGAACTACTTTCCAATAAGGGAGCAGGTACATTTACCTCATCAAGTTCTACTTTCCTCCCACTCACTTCTTTCGAGAGAAACTCCTTCTCTAGAAAGGATCCATTCAAAGCAACGAATATCTTGCCTTCAGATCTGTGATAGAAGGTGTACCCAAAAATTTCTTTTGGGTATCCTATAAAGACACACTTCTCCAATTTGGGTTTGAGCTTATCAGGTTGAAACTTTTTCACATAAGCATTGCAACCTCAAACTTTAAGAAACGACATCTTAGGTTTCTTGCCAAACCATAGTTCATACGGTGTCATCTCAACGGATTTAGATGGTGCCCTATTTAATGTGAATGCAGCTGTCTCTAATGCATAACCGCAAAACGATAGTGGTAGATCGGTAAGAGACATCATAGATCGCACCATATCTAATAAAGTACTGTTATGAAGTTCGGACACACCATTACACTGTGGTGTTCTAGGTGGCGTGAGCAGTGAAACTATTTCACATTGTTTTTAACTGAAGACCAAACTCGTAACTCAAATATTTTACTTCTGCGATCATATCGTAGAAACTTTTATTTTTGTTACGATGATTCTCCACTTCACTCTGAAATTCTTTGAACTTTTCAAATGTTTCAGACTTGTGTTTCATCAAGTAGATATACTCATATCTTCTCAAATCATCTGTGAAGATCAGAAAATAATGATACCTGCCGCGAGCCTCAATATTCATCGGACCACATACATCAGTTTGTATGATTTCCAACAAATCTGTTGCTCGCTCCATTGTTCCGGAGAACGGAGTCTTAGTCATCTTGCCCATGAGGCATGGTTCACAAGCATCAACTGATTCATAATCAAGTGATTCCAAAAGCCCATCAGCATGGATTTTCTTCATGCGCTTTACACCAATATGACCTAAACGGCAGTGCCACAAATAAGTTGCACTATCATTATTAACTTTGCATCTTTTGGTTTCAATATCATGAATATGTGTATCACTACGATCGAGATCCAATGAACCATTTTCATTGGGTGCGTAACCATATAAGGTTTTATTCATGTAAACAGAACAACAATTTATTCTCTTACTTAAATGAATAACCGTATTGCAATAAACATGATCAAATCATATTCATGCTCAATGCAAACACCAAATAACACTTATTTAGGTTCAACACTAATCCCAAAAGTATAGGGAGTGTGCGATGATGATCATATCAATCTTGGAACCACTTCCAACACACATCGTCACTTCACCCTTAACTAGTCTATGTTCATTCTGCAACTCCCGTTTCGAGTTACTACTCTTAGCAACTGAACCAATATCAAATACCGAGGGGTTGCTACGAACACTAGTAAAATACACATCAATAATCTGTATATCAAATATACCTTTGTTCACTTTGCCATCCTTCTTATCCGCCAAATACTTGGGGCAGTTCCGCTTGCAGTGACCAGTCCCTTTTTAGTAGAAGCACTTAGTCTCAGGCTTAGGACCAGACTTGGGCTTTTTCACATGAGAAGCAACTTGCTTGCCGTTCTTCTTGAAGTTCCCCTTCTTCCCTTTGCCCTTTTCTTGAAACTAGTGGTCTTGTCTACCATCAACACTTGATATTTTTCTTGATTTCTACCTTCGTCGATTTCAGCATTACGAAGAGCTTGGGAATCGTTTCCGTTATCCCTTGCATATCATAGTTCATCATGAAATTCTACTAACTTTGTGATGGTGACTAGAGAATTCTGTCAATCACTATTTTATCTGGAAGATTAACTCCCACTTGATTCAAGCGATTGTAGTACCCAGACAATCTGAGCACATGCTCACAGCTTGAGCTATTCTCCTCCATCTTTTAGCTATAGAACTTGTTGGAGACTTCATATCTGTCAACTCAGGTATTTGCTTGAAATATTAACTTCAACTCCTGGAACATCTCATATGGTCCATGACGTTCAAAACGTCTTTGAAGTCCCGATTCTAAGGCGTTTAAGCATGGTGCACTAAACTATCAAGTAGTCATCATATTGAGCTAGACAAATGTTCATAACATCTGCATCTGCTCCTGCAATAGGTTTGTTACCTAGCAGTGCATCAAAGATATAATTCTTTTGTGCAGCAATGAGGATAAACCTCAGATCACGGATCCAATCCACATAATTGCTACTAACATCTTTAAACTTAGTTTTCTCTAGGAACATATCAAAAATAAAACAGGGGAGCTAAACGCGAGCTATTGATCTACAACATAGATATGCTAATACTACCAGGACTAAGTTCATGATAAATTAAAGTTCAATTAATCATATTACTTGAGAACTCCCACTTAGATAGACATCCCTCTAATCCTCTAAGTGATCACGTGATCCAAATCAACTAAACCATGTCCGATCATCATGTGACATGGAGTAGTTTCAATGGTGAACATCACTATGTTGATCATATCTACTATATGATTCACGCTCGACCTTTCGGTCTCCGTGTTCCGGGGCCATATCTGTTATATGCTAGGCTCGTCAAGTTTAACCTGAGTATTTCGCGTGTGCAACTATTTTGCACCTGTTGTATTTGAACGTAGAGCCTATCACACCCGATCATCACGTGGTGTCTCAGCACGAAGAACTTTCGCAACGGTGCATACTCAGGGAGAACACTTGTACCTTGATAATTAGTGAGAGATCATCTTATAAAGCTACCGTCGAACTAAGCAAAATAATATGTATAAAAGATAAACATCACATGCAATCAAAATATGGGACATGATATGGCCATCATCATCTTCTGCCTTTGATCTCCATCTCCAAAGTATCGTCATGATTTCCATCATCACCAGCTTGACACCATGATCTCCATCATCTTGATCTATATCAATGTGTCGTCACATGGTCATCTCGCCAACTACTGCTCTTGCAACTATTGCTATCGCATAGCGATAAAGTAAAGCAATTATTTGGCGCTTGCATCTTATGCAATAAAGAGACAACCATAAGGCTTCTGCCAGTTGCCGATAACTTCAACAAAACATGATCATCTTATACAACAACTTATATCTCATCACGTCTTGACCATATCACATCACAACATGCCCTGCAAAAACAAGTTAGACGTCCTCTACTTTGTTGTTGCAAGTTTTACGTGGCTGCTACGGGCTTAGAAGGAACCGTTCTTACCTACGCATCAAAACCACAATGATAGTTTGTCAAGTTGATGCTGTTTTAACCTTCGCAAGGACCGGGCGTAGCCACACTCGGTTCAACTAAAGTTGGAGAAACTGCCAGCCGCCAGCCACCTGTGTGCAAAGCACGTCGGTAGAACCAGTCTCGCGTAAGCGTACGCATAATGTCGGTCCAGGCCGCTTCATCCAACAATACCGCCAAACCAAAGTATAACATGCTGGTAAGCAGTATGACTTATATCGCCCACAACTCACTTGTGTTCTACTCGTGCACATAACATCAACGCATAAAACCTGGCTCGGATGCCACTGTTGGGGAATGTAGTAATTTCAAAAAATTTCCTACGCACACGCAAGATCATGGTGATGCATAGCAACGAGAGGGGAGAGTGTTGTCTACGTACCTCGTAGACCGTTCGCGGAAGCGTTATATCAACGCGGTTGATGTAGTTGTACGTCTTCACGATCCGACCGATCCATGTACCGAAAGCACGGCACCTCCGAGTTCTGCACACGTTCGGCTCAGTGACGTCCTCCCCTTCTCGATCCAGCAAGAGGGGCGAAGTAGTAGATCAGTTCCGGCAGCACGACGGCGTGGTGACGGTGTTGGTGAAGAACAATCTCCGCAGGACTTCGCCTAAGCACTATGAAAACTAGGACGGAGGATAAACTAGAGGGGCCGGGGTTGCCGGCACACGGCTTGGTGTTTCTTGATGTGTCTTGGGTGCTAGCCCTACCCCTCTATTTATATGTTGAGCCTTGGGGTCTAAACTTAGAGTAAAAGCCTCCACAAAGTCGGTTTCACCCGAAAGGCAAGAGTCCTTCTCGGACTCCAGGGCCAGATGCCAGGGTTCCCGGCGTCTGGACCCAGATGCCAGGGACCCTGGCGTCTGGCCCCCGGACTCCGCAAACTTCCTTCTGCGCTTTCCAAAAACCTTGTGGGCTTTCCCCTTTAGCCCAAATAAAGTGTTTTCGTACCCAAACATTTCGGGAAACATCCAGAACCCCTTCCGGTGAATTCCGGAACCCTTCTGGTGACCAAACACTATTGTCCCATATATCAAACTTTATCTCCGGACCATTCCGGAGTTCCACATCATGTCCGTGATCTCATCCCGGACTCCGAACAACATTCGGTCACCAACATACATAACTCACATAGTACTATATCGTCAACGAACGTTTAAGCGTGCGGACCCTACGGGTTCGAGAACTATGTAGACATGATCGAGACACCTCTCTGGTCAATAACCAATAGCAGGACCTGGATGCCCATATTGGCTCCTACATATTCTATGAAGATCTTTATCGGTCAGACCGCATAACAACATACGTTGTTCCCTTTGTCATCGGTATGTTACTTGCCTGAGATTTGATCGTCGGTATCTCAATACCTAGTTCAATCTCGTTACCGGCAAGTCTCTTTACTCGTTCCGCAATACATCATCCCGCAACTAACTCATTAGTTCCAATGCTTGCAAGGCTTATACTGATGTGCATTACCGAGTGGGCCCAGAGATACCTCTCCGACAATCGGAGTGACAAATCCTAATCTCGAAATACGCCAACCCAACAAGTACCTTTGGAGACACCTGTAGAGCACCTTTATAATCACCCAGTTACGTTGTGACGTTTGGTGGCACACAAAGTGTTCCTCCGTTAAACAGGAGTTGCATAATCTCATAGTCATAGGAACATGTATAAGTCATGAAGAAAGCAATAGCAACAAACTAAACGATCAAGTGCTAAGCTAACGGAATGGGTCAAGTCAATCACATCATTCTCCTAATGATGTGATCCCGTTAATCAAATGACAACTCATGTCTATGGTTAGGAAACTTAACCATCTTTGATCAATGAGCTAGTCAAGTAGAGGCATACTAGTGACACTCTGTTTGTCTATGTATTCACACATGTATTATGTTTTCGGTTAATACAATTCTAGCATGAATAATAAACATTTATCATGAAATAAGGAAATAAATAATAACTTTATTATTGCCTCTAGGGCATATTTCCTAACCATACGTCTCCGTCGTATCTACTTTTCCAAACACTTTTGCCCTTGTTTTGGACTCTAACTTGCATGATTTGAAAGGAACTAACCTGGACTGACGCTGTTTTCAGCAGAATTGCCATGGTGTTATTTATGTGCAGAAACAAAAGTTCTCGGAATGACCTGAAACTCCACGGAGCATAGTTTTGGAAATAATAAAAAATACTGGCAAAAGATCAAGGCCAGGGGGCCCACACCCTAGCCACGAGAGTGGGGGGCGCCCTGGCCTTCCTGGGCGCGCCCCCTACCTCGTGGGCCCCCTGGAGCTCCTCCGACCTCAACTCCAACTCTATATATTCGTGTTCGGAGAGAAAAAAAATCAAGGAGAAGGATTCATCGCGTTTTACGATACGGAGCCGCCGCCAAGCCCTAAAACCTCTCGGGAGGGCTGATCTGGAGTCCGTTCGGGGCTCCGTAGAGGGGAATCCATCGCCAGCGTCATCATCAACCATCCTCCATCACCAATTTCATGATGCCCACCGCCGTGCGTGAGTAATTCCATCGTAGGCTTGCTGGACGGTGATGGGTTGGATGAGATTTATCATGTAATCGAGTTAGATTTGTTAGGGTTTGATCCCTATTATCCACTATGTTCTGAGATTGATGTTGCTATGACTTTGTTATGCTTAATGCTTGTCTCTAGGGCCCGAGTGCCATGATTTCAGATCTGAACCTATTATGTTTTCATCAATATATGAGTGTTCTTGATCCTATCTTGCAAGTCTATAGCGACCTACTATGTGTTATGATCCGGCAACCCCGAAATGACAATAATCGGGACCACTCCCGGTGATGGCCGTAGTTTGAGGAGTTCATGTATTCACTATGTGTTAATGCTTTGGTCTGGTACTCTATTAAAAGGAGGCCTTAATATCCCTTAGTTTCCATTAGGACCCCGCTGCCACGGGAGGGTAGGACAAAAGATGTCATGCAAGTTCTTTTCCATAAGCACGTATGACTATATTCAGAATACATGCCTACATTGCATTGATGAATTGGAGCTAGTTCTGTGTCACCCTAGGTTATGACTGTTACATGATGAACTGCATCCGGCATAATTCTCTATCACCAATCCATTGCCTACGAGCTTTCCATATATTGTTCTTCGCTTATTTAATTTTCCGTTGCTATTGTTACAATCACTACAAAATACCAAAAACATTACTTTTGTTACCGTTACTTTTGCTACCATTACCACTACTATCATATTACTTTGCTACTAAACACTTTGATGCAGATATTAAGTTTCCAGGTGTGGTTGAATTGACAACTCAGCTGCTAATACTTGAGAATATTCTTTGGCTCCCCTTGTGTCGAATCAATAAAATTGGGTTGAATACTCTACCCTCGAAAACTGTTGCGATCCCCTATACTTGTGGGTCATCAAGACTATTTTCTGGCGCCGTTGCCGGGGAGCATAGCTCTATTCTTTGAGTCACTTGGGATTTATATCTGCTTATCATTATGAAGAACTTGAGAGATCCAAAAACCAAGATTTATCCCTCAACTACGAGGGGAGGTTAGGAACTACCATCTAGCTCTGCACTTGATTTATCTTCTGTTTTGAATAAGCTTGCGACACCCAAACCTGCTTCTGCCATTCATTCTGATATGTCGCGTGTTATTGATGATGCCACTTCTACTATGCATGATACTTATGATGAAACTACTTCTATGCTTGATACTACTATGCCACTTGGTGAATTTCTTGATGAACAACTTGCTAGGGTTAGAGAGAATGAAATTATTGAAACTGATAATATTGATGAAAGTGATGATGAAGAATCTCCCCCTAATAAATATGAATTGCCTGTTGTTCCTGAGGGTTATGTTCAGGATGAAGAATCTGCTAGAGCTATTTTAGCTTGCAATGATAGATATGATCTAAAGAGGTTATTAACTAAATGGAAGCAGCAATCCCTTAATGCTAGAATGAAACTTGACCCTGCTTTTGCTACTTCACCTATCTGTGTTACTGATAAGGATTATGAATTCTCTATTGATCCTGATATAATTACTTTGGTTGAATCTGATCCTTTTTATGGCTATGAATCTGAAACTGTTGTGGCACATCTTACTAAATTAAATGATATAGCTACCCTGTTCACTACTGATGAGAGAACTCGCTACTTTTATATCCTTAAAATATTTCCGTTCTCATTAAAGGGTGACGCTAAGATATGGTTTAATTCTCTTGAGCCTGGTTGTGTGCGTAGTCCACAGGATATGATTTATTACTTCTCTGCTAAATATTTCCCTGCTCACAAGAAACAAGCTGCCTTAAGGGATATATATAATTTTGTGCAAATTGAAGAAGAGAGTCTCCCACAAGCTTGGGGGAGGCTTCTCCAATTACTTAATGCTTTGCCTGATCATCCTCTTAAGAAAAATGAAATACTTGATATCTTTTATAATGGACTAACCGATGCTTCCAGAGATTATCTGGATAGTTGTGCTGGTTCAGTTTTCAGGGAAAGAACACCGGATGAAGCTGAAATTCTATAGAATAATATGTTGACAAATGAAAATAATTGGACACTTCCTGATCCTATTCCTAAACCAACTCCGAAGAAAAGGGGTATTCTATTTCTCAGTCCTGAAGATATGCAAGAGGCAAAGAAATCCATGAAAGAAAAGGGTATTAAAGCTGAAGATGTTAAGAATTTACCTCCTATTGAAGAAATACATGGTCTTAATTTACCACCTGTCGAAGAAATGCATAATTTTAATCCATCTCCTATTGAAGAAATACATGGTTTTGATAACCCGACACAGGTAGTAAAGGTAAATTCTCTCTATAGATATGATAAAGCTGAAATCCCATTTACTAAGTTTGCTAGCCCATGCTTAGATGAGTTTAATAAATTTATGGTTAAGCAAGAAGACTTCAATGCTTATTTTGGTAAAGAATTAAAACGCAGTGCTGATATGCTTGAACACTTGGGTGATTATATGTCTAATGTCAAAGGTGAACTTAAACTTATTAGTAAACATGCTTCTATGGTTACCACTCAACTAGAACAAGTACTTAAAGCTCAAAATGATTTGCTCAATGAATTGAATAGTAAGAATAATGATTTTGTTGTTGGAGTGGCTACTAGAACTGGTAAAATGACTTAGGAACCTTTGTATCCTGAAGGCCACCCTAAGAGAATTGAGCAAGATTCTCACAGAAATAATATAGATGCACCTAGTCCTTTTAAAAGGAAGAAAAATAAAAATGATAGGACTTTGCATGCTTCTAGTGAACCTATTACTGAAACACCCGAGAATCCAAATGATATTTCTATTTCTGATGCTGAAACTCAATCTGGTAATGAACCTGAAAAAAGTGATAATGTTCATGATGATGCTCAACCTAGCAATGATAATGATATAGAAATTGAACATGTTGTTGATCTTGATAACCCACAATCAAAGAATCAACGTTATGATAAGAGAGACTTTGTTGCTAGGAAACATGGTAAAGAAAGAGAACCATGGGTTTAGAAACCCATGCCTTTTCCTCCCAAACCATCCAAGAAAAAGGATGATGAGGATTTTGAGCGCTTTGTTGAAATGATTAGACCTATCTTTTTGCGTATGCGATTAACTGATATGCTTAAAATGAATCCTTATGCTAAGTACATGAAAGAAATTGTTACTAATAAAAGAAAGATACCGGAAGATGAATATTTCCACCATGCTTGCTAATTATACCTTTAAGGGTGGAATACCAAAGAAACTTGGAGATCCAGGAGTACCCACTATACCATGCTCCATTAAAAGAAACTATGTTAAAACTGCTTTATGTGATCTTGGAGCCGGTGTTAGCGTTATGCCTCTCTCTTTATATTGTAGACTTGATTTGAATAAGTTGACACCTACTGAAATATCTTTGCAAATGGCTGATAAATCAACTGCTATACCTGTCGGTATTTGTGAGGATGTGCCTGTTGTGGTTGCAAACATTACTATTTTAACGGACTTTGTTATTCTTGATATTCCCGAGGACGATAGTATGTCTATTATTCTTGGAAGACCCTTTTTGAATACTGCAGGGGCTGTTATTGATTGCAAAAAGGCAATGTCACTTTTCATGTTAATGGCAATGAGCATATGGTACACTTTCCGAGGAAACAACCTCAAGTCCATAGTATTAATTCTATTGGAAAAATTCCATCAATTATTTTTGGAGGTTTTGAATTTCCTCTTCCTACTATCAAGAAGAAATATGATATTCTTATTGTTGAGGATGTGCATATCCCCATTGAGGTAACCTAGTGTTATTCGAAAATTCTCCGGTTCCATGTTACTCGGAATGAGTTTCTTAACAAGACTTGATCAACCTTGTTAATGGATTCCTTTTGATGATCATGAGATGGATGAAGTTAGAAAACACAACTCTCTGTACCCTCCTTTTACTTTATGTTATTTATATTAAATAAAATAAAAATAGTATTTTCTGTGTGTTATCTGAATTATCCGTGCAATATAAAAATACCTAGAAAATAAAAGTTCTCCAAATGCCCTGAAATTTAACTATGATTTTTTCTAGAATATTTGAGAATATTTGGCACTGAGAACACAGCAGGGGGGCATCCACCTGGCCACGAGGGTGGAGGGCGCGCCCTACCCCCTGGGCGCGCCCCTGCCTCGTGGGCCCATGGTGGCCCTCCTCCACTTATTCCTGCACCCACACACTTCTTCTTCCTCCCACAAACACCAATATCCAGCTCAAGCACGAGTTCTAGCTCATTTTGCTGCGATTTCCGATCTCCTTGCTCAAAGCACCTCTCACAAAACTGCTTGGGGGGGATTGTTCCTTGGTATGTGACTCCTCCATTGGTCCAATTAGTTTTTGTTCTAGTGCTTTATTCATTGCATATTTTTGCTGTCTAGGTGACCCTGTTCTTGAGCTTGCATGTCAAATTTATATGGTTCCAAGTAGTTTTGATGCATGTTATAGGCTCTAGGCACTTGTAGGAGTAGTTGCTATCAATTTTGTTAAGTTTGGTTTACTTTTATTTTAAAGTTACTAAAAATTTCAGAAATTTTTAAGAGGAGGAAATATGTTTAGGAAAATGTACCAAGGTGGTTCTTCAAGAAACAAGAACCCAGGCTTGCAATGCGTGATGCTGATGATGAGCCACCAAGGGATGCTCCAGTGCGGCCTTGTGAATGGCCTTCAGAGGACTTCATGGATCGAGCAGGGATTAAGGAAGAATTTAACGCATATTTGCGTAACGCTGATCTTGTGAGCTTCGAGGAAGAAAAATGCCGTCAGTACCACTATCTCACTAGCTCCTTTGTGAGGATATTTGAATTTTCATCTTCACGTAATTCTCAAACTATCATGTTTGATCTTTATGAAAATTCTTACACTATGGACTTAGAGGACTTTACCACTGCTTGCAAACTTCCACAATGGGGTAGTACTAGTGAACCTCGCAAATCTGAATTTAGGGAATTTCTTGCTAATATAACTATGGGGGAATCTAGAGATATTACACAAGCTACCATAGGGAGCATTCATTTTCCTGCTATACATTATTTTGCTCTCTTCATAGGTAGACGCATTAATGGTAAAGATGAAGCATGTCACATGTGTGTGCCTGACCTCAGTATTCTTAGGAGTGCTATGTTAGGAGATAAATCTTATAATTTGGGAGCCATTGTTGCACGTAGGTTGTATCTTAATAGATTTAATGGAGATTTCTTTGGTGGAATTTATGCAACCCGCATAGCTAATTTTCTTGGTATAACCATACGTGAGGATGTTATTGAGTTGCCTCCTGCTTATTTGGATTATGAGGCTATGGTTTGTCATCAGTTTGTTGAGAGGAACGATCAGTTCCTCCAGTACCGACTAATCTTTGACAGATGATGCACCTATCACGTCGCTCTCCCTGCTTCTACTTTCTTTGACTTTCAGGCAAAAGGGAGATATTTTATAACCAGAGAGGAGGCGGAAGAGTATAAGAGGAGGGCTGAGATAGCTCGCCTCCAAGCTGCAGCCCACGATGCAATGATTGCTGCATCTCAGTGCGACCCCAACTACAACTTTGGATATCCGCGAGGCCATCCGTGGCATTAGACCAACTTAGGCCAAAAGCCTAAGCTTGGGGGAGTATGTATTTCTCACCGACGTTACATTCATGTTCACACACTCATTGCTAGATGTCGATGCTCATACTTTTTCATTGTAATATCCATGCTAGTTTATTTTGTTTTTATGCTTTCTTCTTGTGTGTTTAATAAACCTTAAGAAAAACCAAAAAAAATAGTTGTAGCTTTTAGCTAGTTTTAATTTCTATGCTTGTAGTAGTAATTAAAAAGAAAACCAAAAAAGATTTCCTGTTCTTCTTTTTGCTTGTTGGGAGCTTTCCCGTGTAAATAGTTCTATTTCTTTTCTTTTCTTTGGGGGTCGATAGGAGAAGACCATGATTAAATTGTTGAAGTGGCTCTTATATGCATTATTGTTGATCTGACAAAAGAGCCCATATTGCCTTGTCTTCTGATGTTTATTGAATGCTTGCAGATTCCAGCTTATGTGCACTATTATTATTATTATCCACATCGTTCGGTCGTGCAAGTGAAAGGCAATTATGACGATATATGATGATCTGATTGAGATGGGAGAAGCTGGTATGAACTCAACCTCTCTTGTTTATGTAAATATGATTAGTTCATCGTTCCTGATTCAGCCTATTATGAATAAACATGTTTGCGATGACAATTAGAGGTCATAGTTTCTTATGCAATGCTTAATTAGCTAGGAGCTTATAATGGTTTACCTTGCGTGCCAACATGCTATTAAAATGGTTGTAATGTGGTATGATAGGGTGGTATCCTCTTTTGAACGATTTGAGTGGCTTGACTTGGCACATGTTCACGCATGTAGTTGAAACAAAATCAACATAGCCTCTACGATATTTATGTTCATGGTGCATTATATCCTACTCATGCTTGCATTCGGTGTTGATTAATTTTAATGCATGTTCATGACTGTTGTCGCTCTCTAGCTGGTCGCTTCCCAGTCTTTTTCTAGCCTTCACCTGTACTAAGCGGGAATACTGCTTGTGCATCCAATCCCATAAACCCCAAAGTTATTCCATATGAGTTCACCATACCTACCTATATACAGTATCTACCTGCCATTCCAAGTAAATTTGTATGTGCCAAACTCTAAACCTTCAAATAAATATCCTGTTTTGTATGCTCGAATAGCTCATGTATCAACTAGGGTTGTCTGTATCTTCCATGTTAGGTGGGTTATTCTCAAGAGGAGTGGACTCCGTTCCTCACTCACGAGAAAATGGCTGGTCACCGGGATGCCCAGTCCCATGCTTTATGCAAATCAAATCAAATAATTGCAAACAAAACTCCCCCGGGACTGTTGTTAGTTGGAGGCACTCGTTGTTTCGAGCAAGCCATGGATTGATGCTTGTTGGTCGAGGGGGAGTATAAACTTTACCATTCTGTTTGGGAACCGCCTATAATGTGTGTAGCATGGAAGATATCGCCATCTCTTGGCTGTTATGTTGACAATGAAAGTATACCACTCAAAATATTATTCATCTCTATTATTCATCTGTGAAGGGCCTATCTATTTACTTTCATGTTGAGTCATCATCCTCTTATTAAAAAGCACTAGTTGGAGAGCACCTCTGTCATTTGCATTCATTACTGTTAGTTTACATTGAGTATGACTTGACTGGATCTCTTTTACCATGAATTACAGTGTCTAGTCAGTCCTTGATCTTTAAAGGTGCTCTGCATTTATGTTTTGCAGTCTCAGAAAGGGCTAGCGAGATACCATGTTGTTATATCATATTATGGTTGTTTTGAGAAAGTGTTATCATCCGAGATTTATTATTATTGCTCGCTAGTTGATTATGCCATTGATATGAGTAAACATGAGACCTAAGCATTATTGTGAATATGGTTAGTTTATAATCTTTGCTGAAAACTTGAATGCTGGCTTTACATATTTACAACAACAAGAGCAAACGGAGTTTGTAAAAGTTTTTCTTTATCACTTTCAGTTTGTCAACTGAATTCCTTGAGGACAAGCAAAGGTTCACGCTTGGGGGAGTTGATATGTCTCCATCGTATGTACTTTTCCAAACAATTTTGCCTTTGTTTTGGACTCTAACTTGCATGATTTGAATGGAACTAACCCAGACTGACGCTGTTTTCAGCAGAATTGCCATGGTGTTATTTATGTGCAGAAACAAAAGTTCTCGGAATGACCTGAAACTCCATGGAACATATTTTTGGAAATAATAAAAACACTGGCAAAAGATCAAGGCCAGGGGGCCCTCACCCTAGCCACGAGGGTGGGGGGCGCGCCCCTACCTCGTGGGCCCCCTGGAGCTCCTCCGACCTCAACTCCAACTCTATATATTCGTGTTCGGAGAGAAAAAAAATCAAGGAGAAGGATTCATCGCGTTTTACGATACGAAGCCGCTGCCAAGCCCTAAAACCTCTCGGGAGGGCTGATCTGGAGTCAGTTCGGGGCTCCGGAGAGGGGAATCCATCGCCATCGTCATCATCAACCATCCTCCATCACCAATTTCATGATGCTCACCACCGTACGTGAGTAATTCCATTGTAGGCTTGCTGGATGGTGATGGGTTGGATGAGATTTATCATGTAATCGAGTTAGATTTGTTAGGGTTTGATCCCTAGTATCCACTATGTTCTGAGATTGATGTTGCTATGACTTTGCTATGCTTAATGCTTGTCACTAGGGCCCGAGTGCCATGATTTCAGATCTGAACCTATTATGTTTTCATCAATATATGAGTGTTCTTGATCCTATCTTGCAAGTCTATAGTCACCTACTATGTGTTATGATCCGGAAACCCCGATGTGACAATAATCGGGACCACTCCCGGTGATGACCGTAGTTTGAGGAGTTCATGTATTCACTATGTGTTAATGCTTTGGTCCGGTACTCTACTAAAAGGAGGCCTTAATATCCCTTAGTTTCCTTTAGGACCCCGCTGCCACGGGAGGGTAGGACAAAAGATGTCATGCAAGTTCTTTTCCATAAGCACGTATGACTATATTTGGAATACATGCCTACATTACATTGATGAATTGGAGCTAGTTCTGTGTCACCCTAGGTTATGACTGTTACATGATGAACTGCATCCGGCATAATTCTCTATCACCGATCCATTGCCTACGAGCTTTCCATATATTGTTCTTTCGCTTATTTACTTTTCCTTTGCTATTGTTACAATCACTACAAAATACCAAAAACATTACTTTTGTTACTGTTACTTTTGCTACCGTTACCACTACTATCATATTACTTTGCTACTAAACACTTTGATGCAGATATTAAGTTTCCAGGTGTGGTTGAATTGACAACTCAGCTGCTAATACTTGAGAATATTCTTTGGCTCCCCTTGTGTCGAATCAATAAATTTGGGTTGAATACTCTACCCTCGAAAACTGTTGCGATCCCCTATACTTGTGGGTTATCAGCCCATCATTGGAATATACAAGCCAAGTTCTATAATGTAAAATTCCCACTAGTATATGAAAGTAACAACATAGGAGACTCTCTATCATGAAGATCATGGTGCTACTTTGAAGCACAAGTGTGGTAAAAGGATAGTAACATTGTCCCTTATCTCTTTTTCTCTCATTTTTTTCTTTCTCTTTTTTTATAGAATTCATCCGGAGTCTCACCCCGACTTGTGTGGGAATCATAGTCTCCATCATCCTTTCCTCACATGGGACAATGCTCTAATAATGATGATCATCACACTTTTATTTACTTACAACTCAAAAATTACAACTCGATACTAGAACAAAATATTACTCTATGTGAATGCCTCCAGCGGTGTACCGGGATGTGCAATGAATCAATAGTGACATGTATGAAAGAATCATAAAGGTGGCTTTGCCACAAATACGATGTCAACTACATGATCAGGAAGGCAATATGACAGTTATGTAACGTGTCATAACAAACGGAATGGCGGTAAGTTGCATGGAAATATATCTCGGAATGGTTATGGAAATGCCATAATAGGTAGGTATGGTGGCTGTTTTGAGGAAGGTATATGGTGGGTGTATGGTAACAGTGGAAGTTGCGCGGTACTAGAGAGGCTAGCAATGGTGGAAGGGTGAGAGTGCGTATAATCCATGGACTCAACATTAGTCATAAGAACTCACATACTTATTGCAAAAATCTATTAGTTATCGAAACAAAGTACTACACGCATCCTCCTAGGGGTATAGATTGGTAGGAAAAGACCATCACTCATCCCCGACCGCCACTCATAAGGAAGACAATCAATAAATAAATCATGCTCCGACTTCCTCACATAACGGTTCACCATACGTGCATGCTACGGGAATCACAAACTTTAGAACAAGCATTTCTCAAATTCACAACTAATCAACTAGCATGACTCTAATATCACCATCTTCATATCTCAAAACAATTATCAAGTATCAAACTTCTCATTGTATTCAATACACTTTTTATGATAGTTTTTATTATACCCATCTTGGATGCCTATCATATTAGGACTAATTTTATAGCCAAAGCAAATTACCATGCTGTTCTAAAAGACTCTCAAAATAATAAGTGAAGCATGAGAGATTAATAATTTCTATAAAATAAAACCACCACGGTGCTCTAAAAGGATATAAGTGAAGCACTAGAGAAAAATTTATCTAGCTCAAAAGATATAAGTGAAGCTCATAGAGTATTCTAATAAATTCCGATTCATGTGTGTCTCTCCCAAAAGGAGTGTACAGAAAGGATGATTGTGGTAAACTAAAAATCAAAGACTCAAATCATACAAGACACTCCAAGCGAAACAGATATCATGTGGTGAATAAAAATATAGCCTCAAGTAAAGTTACCGATGGGAGAAGACGAAAGAGGGGATGCCTTCCGGGGCTTCCCCAAGCTTAGGATTTTGGTTGTCTTTGAATTTTACCTTGGGGTGCCTTGGGCATCCCCAATATTAGGCTCTTGCCACTCCTTATTTCAAAATCCATCAAATCTTTACCAAAACTTGAAAACTTCACAACACAAAACTCAACAGAAAATCTCATGAGCTCCGTTAGTATAAGATAACAAACCACCACTTAAGGTACTGTAATGAGCTCATTCTTTATTTATATTGGTGTTAAACTTAATGTATTCCAACTTCTCTATGGTTCATACCCTCCGATACTAGCCATAGATGCATCAAAATAAGCAAACAACACACGAAAAACAGAATCTGTCAAAAACAGAACAGTCTGTAGTAATCTGTAGGTTTCGAATACTTCTGTTACCCAAAAAATTCTGAAATAAATTGGTGAAAGTGAGGAATTTGTCTATTAATCATCTTAAAAAATAATCAACCTAATCTCACTCTCCAGTAAATAATGGCAGCATATCTCGTGAGTGCTAAAGTTTCTGTTTTTTACAGCAAGATCGCAAAGCCTTCCCCCAAGTCTTCCCAAAGGTTCTACTTGGCACAAACACTAATTAAAAGTATAAAACCACATCTAAACAGAAGCTAGATGAATTATTTATTACTAAACAGGAAGAAAAAAACAAGAAACAAAAATAAAATTGGGTTGCCTCCCAACAAGCGCTATCGTTTAACGCCCCTAGCTAGGCATAACAACAAGAATAGATCTAGGTGTTGGCATGATAATGATAAGTCAAATTGCGAAAAATCATCTCATACTCCCCATGTTCAGTGGCAAGTTTTCTTTGTGGCAAGCAGAAGTAATCAAAAGGGCTAAATTTAATGGGACATAAGTCCCCAAGATCAAGCTCTGGAGGTATCAATTCCTCCTTTGGCCCCTCATATTGCACAACCAATTGATCATTATAAGCATTCTTTTGGCAAAAAGTCATGAGATTTTGTTCAAGAGAAAAACCTAACCCATTGTTATGGATAGGAAAATTATTGTTAAGTTCAGAAATCATGTCAACTGAACATCGGTAGGAACCTTTTTTCTAAGGTTTTCAGTCGGGGGTTGGGTGCGACATATGCCAAAGGATGGCTTATCATGGTGGGGGCGAGTAGAACGTCGCCGGTGCCTGGAAATGGGATAGGCGAAGGCATGCACGCCGGCAAATCTTACCCAGCTTCGGGGCTCTCCGGGAAGATAATACCCCTACTGCTACTCTGCGGGGTCTCCGCATGATCACTATGGCAAAGTGTTTACACGGTTGCTCCTCGAGCTGTTTCCTGGAGGTAGGAGAAGGCAAGGCTAGCTCTCTCCTTCCTATATGACCTGGTCTAGTGCTAATGGATTCTAACCCTTTGCATGGGTGCCCTGGGGGGTTTATATAGGCCTACCCCCAGGGGTACAATGGTAATCCGGCTGGGCGCGGGCCCAGCCGTCAGTTTCTCCGGCCTCCATCTTCTCCGCCGACTGCTGGGGCCCGCCAACTGGCAGGCCCCGCTGACTGGTCCGGTACGGCGCCGATAGGCCGTGTCCGCCGCTGGCGGGTCTTGCCGGCTGCTGATTACTGTAGCCGTGCTTCTAATGACACGGGCTTGGTCATGGGGTCGTGGCAACAGCCCCGCCGCCTGGCAGGCGATCACTATCGCCACTCCCGTTCACATCTGGTTAATGGTGCATGGGCCCCGGGGGAGGGGCTGGCCGACTCCTGGGGGCCGACTCCCATCCGGGCCGACTAGTGGCGCTCTCGCCGTCTTTTGTACACCCGCCGGCTGGTGGGACCCATCATCCTTGGGCCGTACTGGCAGGCCGTCGTGGGCACAGGACTCTGCTCTCTGGGGCTGACGTCAGGGCCGGCATGGCTACAGTGTCGCGCCGCGCGGAGATCTCTGCGGGTACGGCGTACTATAGCCACGCCTGCCCTTGGAAAAGGGGTGGGAGTGGACCTTACTATGGCCACTCCCCGTCACGTCCCTCTTTATGAGGGCATGGGGGTTGTTGGCGTCGTGGGCCGACTCCCCAAGGCCGGCTTCTCTGGAATTCACCTGTCAGGAGTCAGCTTATCCTGAAGTCATCCCTGGGACTCGGCCGCTAGTGGGCAGTTGGCCGCCTCGCCGCCGACTCTCAGAAGGCATCTCTTCATCCTGGGGTCTCGAGGGGCGCAGTCTGCCTCAATGTATTGAAAGGTTCTGGGCCGGGGTTAGCCTACCCATGGCCCATTACTGTGACAGTAGTCCCCGAAGCTGGTGAGGCACCGAGGGCAACATGTCGAGGAGCCTCAACAGTTTCTTCTTTCCGACGGTTGGATTCTGGGCCTCGCTAGCCGTCTTCTACCAAGCCGACTAGTTGGAGTCGGACTTGCTCAAGGCCGACTTGCCCCTAAAAAGTTTGAACGTCGCGGCAGAGTCCAGGTGGCGTGCCTGATAAGCTTCCGGGTTGCCGCCCGTGGTGGACCCATCGCGAGGCACCACGTGGCTGAGCTAGTCTGCTCACCCACGCGCGCGACGGGACAGGCCTACAGGTGGGGCCCGCCACTACCGTGCCTCGGTATGTGAACGGATCCGTTGTCGCCGTGCGGGCGGTTGGGGTTCCCGCGCTATTATTGCACGTGGTAACTTCGTGTGGTAAATTGTGAGGGTCGTGGGGTCCTGGGCGCAGTTAATCCCACGACCGCCCCCTCGGCTTCTCAGCCCACGAGCCTACAAGTAGGCGGGGTGAGGGGGGCGACGAAGCACGCGCGCCCATTCTCCCCACTCCCTTTCGCTCCTTCTTTCTTCTTCTTCCTCTCGCCGTTGTTGCTCCGAACCACGCCGCGCCCGCAGCGATGAGCTCTTCCTCCGCCGCCGCGCCTCCTGCTGTACGCTCCGGAGTGTGGGATGGCTCCGAGGTCGATGACGACGACATCGAGATCCTCCGCCAGACACGGCGGCTGCCCGGCAGGGGCTTAGTGCGGGTCCGCCTCGCGCCGGAGAGGGCGAACGGGTCATATTCCGCTCGCACCTTATGCGCAGCTTGGGGCTGCCGGTGAGCGGCTTCTTCCGCTCCTTCTTGGAGTTCCACGGGCTCCAGCCACACCACCTTACTCCGAACACGGTGGTGCTGCTGGCTGCCTTCGCCACCCTGTGCGAAGGCTTCCTCGGCGTTCTCCCCATCATCGAGCTCTGGGGTGAGTTCTTCCAGTCCAAGCTCGGCACACACGTCGCCGGCGTGCCGGCCCATTGCGGTGCGTTTATTGCGATGCGGAGATCAGTGGCCGACAATCCGTTTCCCACCATCGCACTGATTAAGTCGGTGAAGATGTGGCAGCGGTCCTATTTTTATGTGAAGAACGTCGCCCCAGAAGGCGACTGGGTCAACCTGCCGGCTTACGAAGCCGGCGCGCTAGCTGGAAGGCTCCCCAGCTGGTCACACCGAGCCAAGACGTTGTCTCCTGCTGGTGCCGCAGCCGTTGCGTGACTCCGAGTGCTGACGCAGTCGGAGGCTTGACCGGGGCCGACTTGCTGGCCGCCTTCGTGGCGCGCCGAGTCCTTCCACTCCAAGGCCGACCTCACCTGATCTGCCAGATGAGCGGTCATTGGGACCCGAGTCGGATGTGCTCCATGGACATGCCTCACGCAGAGCTGGCGAACACGGTGAACTATATCGTGAACTGCGGTCTCTCGGTGGATTGGCGGTTCGGCAAGGAGCCGTATTCACGCACCAACCCCCCGCCTATTGTAAGTTGCCTTCCTTCTTCTTCTGTTTCTTTTGTTGCCGAGTCCGACTTGTCAAGTCTGACCGTTTTTTTGTTTTGAATCAGAACCCTCTCGTCCCTCCTTCGGCCAGCACCGCAGGGCCGGCTCGTCAGTTTGTCCCCGATCGGGCGCAGAGCGACGTCGACGATCCTGACTTGGGGGCGGCGGCCATGGAGGCCAACGCCGAGGGAGGAGGAGGAGAAGTAGGCGGCTCCAGGTCTTCGGCCACTTTCGCTGACTGGCCTAACGACGAGGCCGATGGAGAAGTCGCCCCGTGCCACCAGCCAAAGGCTGGCCGGCCAAGCGCGAGTTCCTCCGCCGGCCTGGACGCTCAAGGCGGCGCGAAGAAGCGCCGGGCCGGGCCGAGTATGCTTGGTGGCCGGGCGAAGAAGTTCAAGGGAGCGGCTGCCGCGACCAAGCGGGAAGAGGCGGCCGCGAAAGCCAACCGCTACCGCAAGGAAGTGATGAAGCCTCCGCTGGTCTCTGCATAAGCGCCTCCGTCCCTTATCTTTATTTTCTCTTTGTTGATCTTGTCTGAGTCTTTCATATGCTTCTCTCGCCTCAGGGCTCCCCTCACTCTTGAGAGGGTTGCCGCCGCCTCTGTTATGGGGTCGGTGGAGACGTCTGCCACCACTCGGCGGATTGACCCCGCCGCCGACCTTCGGGAGGCGACGGAGCGGAACACGCAGGAGAAGCGCGAGGAGGACGAGGCCGCCCGCCAGGAGAAAGCGGAGGCCGAGAAGGCGGAGGCCTCCGCCCTTAAGAAGCCGGAGACGGCCGAGGCTGCCGCTGCGGCAAAGCGGCCGGCTAAGGAAGTCGCCCCCTGGCGGTCGGCGGTGTTCGTCACCCCACTGAACTCTGCGCCGCCACCCCGGAGTTTACGGGGTAGTCAGGGGAAGCCGGCGGCGAGTTCCCGATTGTGGAGAGAGGCGGCGGCGACGCCTGCATGCCGGACGCGGTCGCGCCGCCACTGCCGCCGTCTAGGAGCGCGCAAGGCAAACAGCCGGCGGATCCACCCTTGCCGCCGACTGAAGACGAGGCCGTGGCAAGGCTACTCCTTCAAGTCGGCTGGCCAACGCGCCGCCGTCTTGAGAAGGCGACTTCGGCGCACGCCCCTTGGAGACCGGCACCGCCAGCTCGACGATCCCAGACGCCGAAGCGACAAGCACCGCGCCCATTGGGTGGGTGCGAGGAGGCGGCACGGGCCCGCTAAACCAGGCGCTTCTGGATGTCCATACGAAGCTGCGAGCTAAGAGCGACGCCATCCAAAACTACACAAAGGCTCACCTAGCGTCGTGGGCAGCCATCCGGGTATGCTTTCTCCTTTGTCCCTGTTTTCTTGTTCCTCTCTGTGGGGGCGCGCCAGCGCACCCACTGGGTGTAGTCCCCGAGTTTCGGGCCGGCTGCTGAGCAGGCGGCTCGGAACTCCAATTGGTGAGTTCCGAGTACTAACTTTTGTCTGAAATACTTGTTGCAGGACTATCACAATCTCCGTGTCACCGCCTTCAACCGCAACGTTGAAGAGCTGGGCAAGTGGACCGCCGACTTGTCGAAGAGCCGGAGTGAGTCCTTTTTCTTCTTTGCGGGGGCGCGCAGGCGCACCCGCGGACTGTAGTCCCCGAGATTCGGGCCGACTACTGAGCAGTCGGGCCGGATCTCCCCGACGACCTTCCTTGTTGATGACTTAACGCCTTCTTTCTTCTTTCTCTTCAGAGGCCAACACCACTCTTCAACAGCAGCTGAGCGAAGCCAACTCTGCGTTGCACGCCAAGGGGGAGGAGTGCAGCAAGCTCGCCGCGGAGCGTGATCTGTTGGCCACACAATTGGCAGAGCATAAGGAGCTGCTTAAGAAGACGCGTAAGGAGGCAGAAGAGGTAGAGGCCGCCCTCCTGGCCGAGTTCGCAAGCGAGCGCTCCTCCTGGACTGACAAGGAGGCAATGCTGGCCTCCGGCTTCCACGAGATCGAGGATCTCGTCGACGGTAAGCTTCTTTTCTTTCCTTCTTCGAGCCGCCGACTATTGGTCGAGCCGACTCCTGGTTTTTGACTTGTTCTTCATTCTTTCCGTCTTGGCAGACTTCTTCCCCGGCCACTCGCAGGCCGCCATTCAAGCTATCTAGGCTGACCGCGAGGAGCGGAGGGCAGATGGCACGGAGATCGCCGCCGATGCCCCTCGGACCCTTGACGAGCATATTCTGAGCGTAGGGGCTCGTCTGTGGCCGGCCCACCGGATGTTGCGCCGGCTTCAACGTGTCGGCGCCCAAGCGATCGCTGCCCTGTGGCCAGACGTGTAGGCTCCGCGCACACCTAGTCGGACTGCCGACTGGTTGGAGGTCGCGGCTGGCCGTCTTGAGGCCTAGAAGGGTTCCTCGCCTCGGGCCGGAGCGTGCCGAGCCTTGGAATTCATTAAGGCGTGGTATCCGGGGCTGGACCTAGACCGGCTGGCCACACTCCGGTCAGAGGCCCAGTCGGAGCTGGCAGCCGTGGAAGACGCCCTTGTCAAGCATGCGGCGGCGATCTCCGAGTACACCGACACCAGCATCTTTGTCCCCGAGCGGGCTGAAGACGGCGAGGAGGCATCGCCGGAGTGGTTTGGGCTGAACCCAAACTACGGCGAGGACTCGGCAGAGGTGATCGGCTCCAGCGTCGAGGAGGAAGATGAGGCGGAGGACGGAAGCGAGACGGAGGCATCGGAAGACGGAGCGGACGGCCAGCCTCAGCTCGACCGTGCCTCCAGCAACGAGCCGTGCCCGCCCGAGCTGACTGCCGCCGGAGGTGATCAAGCCGAGACCGCCTAGCCGGCCGCCCCAACATCCAACACCGCAGTCTCCTCTGATCCTTCGAACACGTCTGCGGCCTCCTAGGCTGCCACCTTATCTTTGTTTTATCTGTTTAAATAGTCTTTGAAGAACTTGTTAATTCGCACAATTACACCCGCGGGGTGTATTTTGAAATTCTGCTCGAAGATTCGGCCAAGGGCCTTTGTTATGTAAATATTTATCCGACTTCTATCTTTTCTTGCTCATCGCTCTTTTGGCTTTTTCCTTTGCCACCTTCCCTCAGTTGCCGTCTTTGTCCGTCGGACAACCGCTCTGCGGACTGCTGCTGGATCAAATTCTTGGTCACTTTGGGAAGGCAAGTACTTAGCCGTTTTTAGAGTTGTTTAACAAGTCGGATAGAAGGTGGCAAGCCGACTGTTTCAAGAGTCGGTTTGCGAAAAAAGGCTGGAAGCCGGCCTTAAGCTATGTTTATGCTTTGAGTCCTTAGCCATTTTTCATGTGGACGCCTATTCTTCCTTACTCCTGCCCACCAGACAGTCGCTCTGCGAGCTGCGGCTTCTCGCAGGAGACGGCTTAGACGCCAGACACTACTTGTCCGGCTGCAGGAAGCATTTCATAGCGCAGGACGGCAAGTCCCCGGGCCGACTAGTCGAACCCGGTGCCAAGCGGCATAACAAAGAGTAATATACTCGAAGGCATATTTCTTATCATATAGATAAAAGAGGGCAGTCCCTGAGCTCTTCTCGGGGGGCCCGAAGTCTTGGTACTTTTAATACAAAAGGTAGCGTGATACATACTGCGTTTAACTATAAAATTTTCGGAGGAGATTTGCATTCCATGGCCGCTCTGTCTCTTTGCCGGAGTCATCCCTCTTGCGTGCTCGGGGCTTCTGAGCGTCGATCAGGTAGTAGGAGTCGTTGCCCAGCACTTTGCTGATGATGAAGGGGCCTTCCCAAGGCGACGACAGCTTGTGCTGGCCGGCTGTTCGCTGGATTAGTCAGAGCACGAGGTCGCCCTCTTGGAAAGATCTTAGCCTGACCTTCCTGTTGTAGTATCTGCGCAGGCTCTGCTGGTAGATGCTGGACCGGCTGAGTGCCAGCAGCCGGCCCTCTTCCAGCAAATCGAGCCGTCTTGTCGTGCTTCTTCTGCTTCTTCCTCGGTGTACATGGTGACTCGCGGGGAATCGAACTCTATGTCCGTTGGGATGACGGCTTCAGCACCGTAGACGAGGAAGAAAGGCGTGAAGCCGGTTGACTTATTTGGAGTCGTGCGCAGACTCTAGAGGACGGCTGGCAACTCGTCGAGCCAGCATCCAGCCAAGCGCTCCAGAGGCTCGACCAGTCGGGGCTTGATGCCGGACAGGATGAGGCCGTTTGCTCGCTCCACCTGGCCGTTTAACTGTGGATGGGCGACGGACGCTAGGTCCAGTCGGATGCTCTGTGTCGCACAAAAATGGGCCAAGGAGCCTTTGGCAAAATTCGTGCCGTTGTCAGTGATGATGTTGTGTGGTATGCCATACCGAATTGTGATGTCAGAGATGAAAGTCACGGCAGTCGGACCATTCAGTTTCTTGATTGGCTTCGCTTCTATCCACTTGGTGAACTTGTCCACCACGACAAGTAAGTGAGTTAAGCCACCTCGTGCCGTCTTGAATGGTCCCACCATGTCTAGGCCCCAAACTACGAAAGGCCAGGCAATGGGAATGGTCTTGAGTGCAGAAGCCAGCTGATGCGGCTTGGAGCGGAACTTCTGGCACCCTTTGCATTTTTGGACCAATTCCTTGGCCTCTTCTAAGGCCGTTGGCCAAAAGAAACCGTGTCGGAAAGCTTTGGCGACGAGTGCTCTTGAAGCCGCATGGTGGCTGCACTCGCCTTGATGAATGTCTTTGAGAATTGCTTCGCCTTGCTCTGGCTCTATGCAGCGCTGGTAGACACCAGTGACGCTGCGCCTAACCAGCTCTCTGTTAACTATGGTGTAGGCTGCCGCTCGGCGTTGTACTTGCCGAGCTAAGGTCTCATCAGTCGGCAGCTCTTTGCTCACCAGGAATTTGAGGATGGGCTGGGCCCATGAGGGTGCTGCTATTTCTTCAACTGCCAGAGCTGCAACTTGGACGAGGGCGGCTGGCCTGGGAAGCGGCGGGCTAGAGTCAGTAACCGCTTGCTGGATTAATGAAGTCCCCGGGCCGACTGGCGCAGCCCTTGGGCTGAGTTCTGGAGTCTTCGGGCCAGCCGTCGCAGTCCCCGGGCCGGGTTCTGCAGTCCCTGGGCCGGCTTCGACTGTGGCGGCTTTGGAGCCATCTGCCAAAATCCTCGTACCGTCTGCCGGGGCTCTGGAGTCGGATCCGACCTCTTCGGGAGGAGCCGGCACAAAGATGGAGTCTGATTCTGGTGAAGGCTTGACAGACGGCTTGAGGAGGCGTTGAAGGGCGACGTCGGATGGTATTGCTTGGCGGGTAGAGCCGATTCGTGCCAGGGCGTCTGCTTGGTCGTTGTCGTTTCTTGGCACATGGAGGAACTCGCACCCCTCGAAATATCCACTGAGTTGCTGCACGAAGAAACGGTAACTCGCCATGTTTGCATCTTTGGCGTCCCAGTCGCCAGACGACTGCTGGACCACTAAGTCCGAGTCGCCATAACACAGGATCCGGCGAATGCCAAGTTCTTTGGCAAGCCGGAGCCCGTGAATGAGCGCCTCGTACTCGGCGACGTTGTTGGAGGCGGCAAAGTGGATTTGCAGTGCGTATTTGAGCTTGTCGCCTTTAGGAGAAGTGAGGACAACGCCGGCTCCCAAGCCGGTGCGCATCTTGGAGCCGTTGAAATGCATCCGCCAATGGGTGGAGTCGGGCGCTGGAGGTAGGTACTGGGTCTCGGCCCAGTCGACGAGGAAGTCGGCCAGTGCTTGTGACTTGATGGCGGTGCAGGGCTGGTAGTGGATGGTGTAGGGAGCCAGCTCTATGGCCCATTTGGCCACTCGGCCAGAAGCATCTCGGCAAGTGGGGCCGTGCAGACCATAGTGATTGGATGCTCTTGAAAGTAAGGCTTCAATTTCTTGGCGGCAAAGTGCACGCCATACCACATCTCCTGGTAGTGGGGGTAGTTCTGCTTGGAGGTTGACAGCACTTCGCTTAGGTAATATACCGGTCTCTGGACAGGTAGTGTCTTGCCTTCCTCCTTGCGTTCCACTACAATGACTGTGCTGACTACGCGGTCTCTGGACAGGTAGTACCAGGACTGGGTTGGCTAGCCACTCTAGAAAGAATACTTCCATAATGAAGCCGGCTGCTAGGAGTCGGGCTATCTCTTCTCCGACAACTCTTCTCTTTTCTTCTGATAGGCGGCACAAGGGCTGCCTGACCGGCTTTGCATCATATCGGACATGTAACTTGTGCTCGGCGAATTCCGTCGGTACACCTGGCATGTCTTTGGGGGACCATGCGAAGATGTCCCGATTCTCATGGAGGAAATCGATGAGCTCGCTTTCCTATTTGCTGTCGAGGTTTGCGCCTACGACACCGTACCTCTCTGGGTGCTCCGGATCCAAGGGTATCTTCTTTGTCTCTTTTGCTGGCTTGAACGAACCCCCAGCCTCCGACTCCTTGGGGTTAGGCGACACCTCTAGCTGCTTGCCGGCCATCGCCACAACCCGGTCAAGGAGCCGCTTCTCGGTCGCGATCACCAGGGACTCGGCCAACCGACTACTCTCAGCCGCACAGGCAGACGACTTCCAGTAGTCGCTGGCTACGGTCAGAATCCCCTTGGAACTGGGCATCTTCATTTTGAGGTAGGTGTAGTGGGGGACCGCCATGAACTTGGCCAGGGCGGGTCGGCCAAGTAATGCATGGTATGGGCTCTCGAGATCCACCACCTCAAACCAAACTGACTCTCGACGGAAGTGAACTTTGTCTCCAAAGAGGACGTCCATCAGGATCTTGCCGATTGGTGAGCAGGAAAGACTAGGAACAATGCCGTGGAACACAGTCCGGCTGTTCTGAAGCTGTCTTTGCTTGATTCCTAACTTCTCCATGGTGTCCTTGTATAGGATGTTGATGCTGCTGCCTCCATCTATCAGAACTCGCGAGAAACGAGCAGCTCGTCTATCCGTGGCAAAGGTGGCATCCAAGACCAAGGCATAAGAGCCCGGACTCGGCATCACCTCTGGGTGATCAGCTCTGCTCCAGCTGATAGGCTTCTCGGACCAGTGCATGAACTCTGGTGTCTCTGATGCTACTGCATTCACCTCTTGCTGTTGCAGCTGCCTGCTGCGTCGATCATCAGCAACGCTGGTAAATATCACATAGGCTCTGTGCTCTTAGGGGTACTCGTCTTGTACTGCGCCGACTGGCCTAACAGCCGGCTGCTGGGGCGGAGGCGGAGGCTGCTGCCCAGCGGGCGGGGGAGGCAGGAGGCCGTCTCCTTTGGCGATCTTCGTAAGGTAGTGGCACTTCCGGGTGGTGTGATTCGACGGCTTCGCGCCGCTGTGGAATTTGCAAGGACCATTCAGAGTCTGCTCGTATGAGAAAGCCGGCAACCAGTTGGGCTTGCCGCCTTTCTGTCGCTTGGGTGGAGGCTGCCCTTTCGGCCACTGGTCTTCGACTGTCGCCACCTGCCGGCTGCTGGAAGCCAGCTGTGGGGCCTTGCGCTTGTGGTCGCTCTACTGTTGTCGCCGACTGGCGTCTCCAGCCGGAGTTCTAGGAGCCTGAGGGGCGACTTTGCCAGTCGCACTAACTTGAATCTCCGCCTTCATGGAGGAGTCGGCCGTGGCATACTTGTCTGCTATGATCAGCAGCTTGTCAAGGGTTTCTGGCTCGTCGCAGAGGAGCTTGTGCTTGAGGAGGGTGCCTTCTCTGCACCCGGCGATGAAGTACTCGATAGCCTGCACCTCATGCACGCCCTCGCAGGAGTTCCGAAGCTCGGCCCAACGCGTGACGTAGTCGCGAGTCAACTCGTTGGGGCCTTGCACGCACAAGGAAAGCTGGCGAGGCTTGGGAGGACGCTTGTACGTGATTGTGAAGTTGCGGACGAATGCATCGGTGAAGTCGACCCAGCTGTTGATGCTGCGGGGCTTCAGGCTGTTCAGCCATGTCCGGGTCGTGCCCTGGAGCATGAGCGGAACGTATTTTATGGCGACACGCTTGTTGCCGTTCGCTATGTTGACGGCCGTGGAGTAGTCAACCAGCCAGTCCTCCGGCTTCACGGAGCCGGTGTACTTGGGCGTGTCTCTTGGGAGCCTGAACCCTTTGGGAAAAGGCTCGTCTCGAATGCGGGGCCCGAAACAAGGCGGACCCAACTCGTCCTCTTCTTCCAGCGCCAGGGATCGGTGAAGCCGGTCGATCCCGTGGCGGGCGTCGTTTTCTCCGACTCCCTCTCGGCGGCCGAGGCAGTCGCCGAGAGTCGGATGGTCAACAGGCGGCAGGGAGACTCGCCTTTCCTTGCGAGGAGGAGGACGCGGACAGTCGTCCCGTCATTCCACTGCTCTCGGGCGGCCGTCTTGGTCGCGCTCTATGGTAATGCGAGTCCGACTACAGCTGACAGCCGGATCCTTGTCTTTCCTTCCTCGGGCGCCGCCAGTCGGCGTCCGAGACGTCACGCCTTGGTCTCGGCGTGGAGGCGGGTCGTCGTTTTGCCGCCGCGGCGCCTCTGTGCAGCAGCTGGCCTCGTTCTGCGCGGCAGCCGCGTCGAGGAGCCGCTGGACTCGCTCCGTCATCAGGCGGCGCTCTTCGCCCTCGAAGTTGTCCAGCTCGTCCGCCGCCGCCTGGGCGGCTCGAATGTTCTCCACAGGCGTGGCATACACAGGGCGATTTGCCCCGAACAGGTTGGCGATGGCCAGGCCGCGCTGCTGGACCGCGCCTAGGCGGCTGGGCCCAGCTGGGGCTGGCGAGCCACCCACAGCGCGATCCATCTCACGCTGGTAGGCTTCTGACAAGCGTCTCATGCTAGCCAGCTTCTTCGCTCCTTCGACAAGCTGAAGGCGGCGCGCCTCCAACGTCTCCGCGTCAGCGTCTTCCAGAATGGGCGCAGTCAGGTCTTGCAGTGCCGCGCCAAGTGGGTCATGCGCTCCTCCGCCGGGAGGCTCGTCATGACCGATGACGAGCACCTCGGTGATGGTGCTTCCGTCGCTCTCCGCGCGAGGGAGCGGCTCATCGTAGACCACCACGTTGGTGGGGAACGCATCGAGCGACGCGGTGTCGGAGTCGACCAACATCGGGTCGGTGGAGCCTACAGACTCCAAGTCCACGGCAGGCTCACCGGCGACCTGGAGTTGGTCGAGGAGGCCCGCGAGGAGGCTCTCGGGGCTGCCCGTGCCTGCGTCGGATGCAGGCTCATCGGAGAGGCGAACCTCGCCGACAAGATCAGCGAGGCAGCTGGCTGGGCAGGCGATCTCAGCGCCGTGTAGCGCGTCAGCGCAAACTCCGTCTGGCGTGCCGGGCTGGCTGCGCTCGCCAGGGAGGAAAAGGGTTCCCGTCCAGAGCAGGTATCCGGACGACGGTGCACCAGGCCCCACGGTGGGCGCCAAATGTCGGGGGTTGGGTGCGACATATGACAAAGGATGTCTTATCATGGTGGGGGCGAGTAGAACGTCGCCGGTGCCTGGAAACGGGATAAGGTGAAGGCATGCACGCCGGCGAATCTTACCCAGCTTCGGGGCTCTCCGGGGAGATAATACCCCTACTGCTACTCTGCGGGGTCTCCGCATGATCACTATGGCAAAGTGTTTACACGGTTGCTCCTCAAGCTGTTTCCTGGAGGTAGGTGAAGGCAAGGCTAGCTCTCTCCTTCCTATATGACCTGGTCTAGTGCTAATGGATTCCAACCCTTTGCATGGGTGCCCTGGGGGTTTATATAGGCCTACCCCCCAGGAGTACAATGGTAATCCGGCAGGGCGCAGGCCCAGCCGTCAGTTTCTCTAGCCTCCGTCTTCTCCGCCGACTGCTGGGGCCCGCCAACTAGTGGGCCCCACCGACTGGTCCGGTACGACGCCGACGGGCCGTGTCCGCCGCTGGCGGGTCTTGCCGGCTGCTGATTACTGTAGCCGTGCTTCTAATGACGCGGGCTTGGTCATGGGGTCGTGGCAACAGACCCGCCGCCTGGCGGGCGATCACTATTGCCACTCCCCGTCACATCTGGTTAATGGAGCGTGGGCCCCGGGGGAGGGGCTGGCCGACTCCTGGGGGCCGACTCCCATCCAGGCCGACTGGTGGCGCTCTTGCCGTCTTTCGTACACCTACCGACTGGTGGGACCCATCATCCCTGGGCTGTACCGACAGGCCGTCGTGGGCACAGGACTCCGCCCTCTGGGGCTGACGTCAGGTCCGGCATGGCTACAGTGTCGCGCTGCGCGGAGATCTCTGCGGGTACGGCGTACTGTAGCCACGCCTGCCCTTAGAAAAGGGGTGGGAGTGGACCTTACTATGGCCACTCCCCGTCCCGTCCCTCTTTATGAGGGCATGGGGATTCTTGGCATCGTGGGCCGACTCCCCAAGGTCGGCTTCTCTGGAAGTCGCCAGTCAGGAGTCGGCTTATCCTGAAGTCGTCCCTGGGACTCGGCCACGAGTGGGCAGTCGGCCTCGCCGCCGACTCTCAGAAGGCAGCTCTTCATCCTGGGGTCTCGAGGGGCGCAGTCTGCCTCAATGTCTTGAAAGGTTCTGGGCCGGGGTTAGCCTATCTGTGGCCCATTACTCCAACATTTTCATTTAAAGCAACATGATCTAAAGATCGTAAGCGCATTATGTCTTCTTGATAAAAAGGATTGCTTCTATGGGAGGACGGCCGGCATCCACCCTATAATGCGCAAAAATTTCATTGGCTTATTTTATTATAGATCTGAACTCATGAGCTAAAAAGATGGTAGCTGCTCGCTTAACAGAAGAATGCTCAATATTAGAAAATTCTGGAAAAATCCTTTGGATGCAAGGGTGCATATGAATAAATTGTCTTTCAAGTTCAACTATGTGACGCCTGGATAATTAAGGTACAGTAATCCCACGTTAACGATGCCACGTCACCTCAGATTATTGTTGCTAATCTCGCATTAGTTCGAAACCGATTCAAAAATCAAAATTCAAAATCAAGTCAAACGATAAAAGTTTTCAAATATTCAAACTAAAATGTTCTGGGTGTGGAAAAGAAATCATAAGTAGTATTGGTGAAGAAATCATATTTTCATAAAAGGTTTAAGTGCACAAAAATAAATAAAATAGTAGCCGAAAACAATTATTAAATGCATATAAATAGTAAACAAATACAAACATCTTTTATTTAAGTGCTAAATTATTTGTAGAGGTGGATTAATTATAAATACTAATTTAGGGGCTAGTGTTGTATTTTCTAAAATAAAAATAAAATATAGTAGAAAATATAAAACATAAAAGGAAAAGAAAACAGAATAAGCAAAAGAACAAAAAAATTGTGTAAAATGCCCCAACCCCCACTCTCGATGGGCCTTGGCCCAGCTAGCCGCCGAGCTGGCCGGCCCACCCGGCGCCCCCCATTAACCCCCCCACTCCCCTTTGACCTAGAGCAGTCACCCCCACTCCACCCACTCCCCCCCTCGCGGCCACTGCGCCTCCCGCTTGCCGGTCCGGCCGCCGCCTCCTGCCGGTGCCATGGCCGCAGGCGCCCCGCGGCGCTAGGCGACGCCCGCCCCTCGCCCGTGAACCGGTGCCCTCCGTCGCCTCCGTGCGGGTGCGCGGACGCCCGCACCCAGCGCCCACAAACCCACCAGGCTCCCCTATGGGCCAATGACAGGAGGGCCCCGCCCAGAACGATTTTTAAAAAAATGAATATAAAAAATTAATAATTAATCAATCAATTAATTAATTAATTAAGTTAATTAATACTAATTAACTAATCTAATTAACTAGTTAGTTTAATTAAACAGTAATTAGATTAGTTAAACCTTAATTAGACTAAACAGTCATTGACGAACGGGACCCACATGTCAGGTTGACCAGGTCAACTGCTGACGTCATGCTGACATCAGCAAACACTGTTCTAGATAATGTTGATTTAAATAATTAAATAAATCCTAAAATTGAATTAAATATTTTAAAATTAATATAAAATAAACCGTAGCTCGGATGGAAAAACTTTCTACATGGAAGTTGCATAGAACGACGAGATGAATCCGAATATGCAGCCCGTTCGTCCACCACACACCCCTAACATATCAAACTCGCAACTTTCCCCCTCCAGTTCATCTGTCCGAAAAAGCAGAACACCGGGAATACTTTCCCGGATGTTCCCCCCTTCGCCGGTATCACCTAATACCGCGATTAGGGCACACCTAGCATCACGCTTTGTCATGTCATGCATCGTCATGCTTTTGTTTCCATTATATTTATTGTTTCTTCCCCCTCTTCTCTCGCTAGACACCGAGACCAATGTCGCGGCTACCCAGTACGACTATGGTGTTGACGACCCCTCTCTCTTGCAGAGCAACCAGGCAAGCCCCCCCTTGATCAGCAGATATCGCCTACTCTCCTCTATACTGCTTGCATTAGAGTAGTGTAGCATGTTACTGCTTTCCGTTAATCCTACTTTGATGCATAGCCTGTCATTGTTGCTACAACTGTTGATACCTTACCAGCAATCCTAAATGCTTATTATAGGATGCTAGAATTATCATCAGTGGCCCTACATTCTTGTCTATCTGCCATGCTATACTATCGGGCCGTGATCACTTGGGAGGTGGTCACGGGTATATACTTATATACATAATATATGATACTTGTGGTGACTAAAGACGGGTCGGCTCGTACGAGTACCCGCGAATGATTCACGGATTGGGACCGAAAGGACGTTTGCCCCGACGGCCCTCTGAGTGGATCTTTGTGGCGAAGCGACATGGCAGGTTGAGACCACCTAGGAGAGAGGTGGGCCTGGCCCTGGTCGGCGTTCGCGGTTATTTCAAGATAACACGTTTAACGAGATCTTGGTATTTGATTTGAGTCTGGCCACTGGCTTATACGCACTAACCATCTATGCGGGGACATTTATGGGCACTCGACGTCGTGGTATCAGCCGAAGCCTTCGTGACTTCAGCGACTGAGCGGCGCGCGCCGGATTGGACCGTAAGCCTGCTCTTGAATTAAGGGGGCTAGTTCTACTTCCGGTCGCGTACGCAACATGTAGGTGTGCAATGGGTGATGGGCCCAGACTGTTGGGGAACGTTGCAGAAAACAAAAAATTTCCTACGATTTCACCAAGATCCATCTATGAGTTCATCTAGCAACGAGTGATCGGATTGCATCTACATACCTTTGTATATCACGCGCGGAAGCGTTCAAAGAACGGGGATGAGGAAGTCGTACTCGACGTGATCCAAATCACCGGAGATCCTAGCGCCGAACGGACGGTACCTCCACGTTCAACACACGTACGGTCAGTGTGACATCTCCTCCTTCTTGATCCAGCAAGGGGGAAGGAGAGGTTGATGAAGATCCAGCAGCACGACGGCGTGGTGGTGGATGCAGCAGTCACCGCAGCAGGGCTTCGCCAAGCTCTATGCAGGAGGAGGAGGTCTTGGAGGGGAGAGGGAAGCGCCAGGGGCATGGGTGCGGCTGCCCTCCCTCCCACCTTCTATATATAGGGTCCCCAGGGGGGCGCCGGCCCTGGAGATCCAATCTCCCAAGGGGGCGGCGGCCAAGGGGGGTGGAGTGCCCCCCAAGGCAAGTGGGGCGCCCCCACCCTAGGGTTCCCAACCCTAGGCGCAGGGGAAGGCCCAAGGAGGGCGCACCAGCCCACTAGGGGCTGGTTCCCCTCCCACTTCAGCCCATGGGGCCCTCCGGGATAGGTGGCCCCACCCGGTGGACCCCCGGGACCCTTCCGGTGGTCCCGGTACAATACCGCTGACCCCGAAACTTGTCCTGATGGCCGAAATATCACTTCCTATATATAATTCTTTACCTCCGGACCATTCCGGAACTCCTCGTGACGTCCGGGATCTCATCCAGGACTCCGAACAACTTTTGGGTTACTGCATATACATATCTCTACAACCCTAGCGTCACCGAACCTTAAGTGTGTAGACCCTACGGGTTCGGGAGACATGTAGACATGACCGAGATGGCTCTCCGGTCAATAACCAACAGCGGGATCTGGATACCCATGTTGGCTCCCACATGCTCCTCGATGATCTCATCGGATGAACCACGATGTCGAGGATTCACGCAACCCCGTATACAATTCCCTTTGTCAATCGGTACGTTACTTGCCCGAGATTCGATCGTCGGTATCCCAATACCTCGTTCAATCTCGTTACCGGCAAGTCACTTTACTCGTACCGTAATGCATGATCCCGTGACCAGACACTTGGTCACTTTGAGCTCATTATGATGATGCATTACTGAGTGGGCCCAGAGATACCTCTCCGTCATACGGAGTGACAAATCCTAGTCTTGATCCGTGTCAACCCAATAGACACTTTCGGAGATACCCGTAGTATACCTTTATAGTCACCCAGGTACGTTGTGACGTTTGGTACACCCAAAGCATTCCTACGGTATCCGGGAGTTACATGATCTCATGGTCTAAGGAAAAGATACTTGACATTGGAAAAACTCTAGCAAATGAACTATACGATCTTGTGCTATGTTTAGGATTGGGTCTTGTCCATCACATCATTCTCCTAATGATGTGATCCCGTTATCAATGACATCCCCATGTCCATAGCCAGGAAACCATGACTATCTGTTGATCAACGAGCTAGTCAACTAGAGGCTCACTAGGGACACATTGTGGTCTATGTATTCACACATGTATTACGATTTCCGGATAATACAATTAAAGCATGAATAATAGACAATTATCATGAACAAGGAAATATAATAATCATTTTATTATTGCCTCTAGGGCATATTTCCAACAGTCTCCCACTTGCACTAGAGTCAATCATCTAGTTACATTGTGATGAATCGAACACCCTGGAATTCTGGTGTTGATCATGTTTTGCTCTAGGGAGAGGTTTAGTCAACGGATCTGCTACATTCAGGTTCGTATGTACTTTACAAATCTCTATGTCTCCATTTTGAACACTTTCACGAATGGAGTTGAAGCGACGCTTGATATGCCTGGTCTTCCTGTGAAACCTGGGCTCCTTGGCAAGGGCAATAGCTCCAGTGTTGTCACAGAAGAGAGTCATCGGGCCCGACGCATTGGGTATGACTCCTAGGTCGGTAATGAACTCCTTCACCCAGACTGCTTCGTGTGCTGCCTCCGAGGCTGCCATGTACTCCTCTTCACATGTAGATCCCGCCACAACGCTTTGCTTGCAACTGCACCAGCTCACTGCCCCACCATTCAAAATATACACGTATCCGGTTTGTGACTTAGAGTCATCCAGATCTGTGTCGAAGCTAGCGTCGACGTAACCCTTTACGACGAGCTCTTCGTCACCTCCATAAAAGAGAAACATGTCCTTAGTCCTTTTCAGGTACTTCAGGATATTCTTGACCGCTGTCCAGTGTTCCTTGCCGGGATTACTTTGGTATCTTCCTACCAAACTTACGGCAAGGTTTACATCAGGTCTGGTACACAGCATGGCATACATAATAGAACCTATGGCTGAGGCATAGGGGATGACACTCATCTCTTCTATATCTTCTGCCGTGGTCGGACATTGAGCTGAGCTCAATTTCACACCTTGCAACACAGGCAAGAACCCCTTCTTAGACTGATCCATATTGAACTTCTTCAATATCTTATCAATGTATGTGCTTTGTGAAAGACCTATGAGGCGTCTTGATCTATCTCTATAGATCTTGATGCCTAATATATAAGCAGCTTCTCCAAGGTCCTTCATTGAAAAACTCTTATTCAAGTAGGCCTTAATGCTGTCCAAAAGCTCTATATCATTTCCCATCAAAAGTATGTCATCTACATATAATATGAGAAATGCTACAGAGCTCCCACTCACTTTCTTGTAAACGCGGGATTCTCCATAAGTCTGCATAAACCCAAACGCTTTGATCATATCATCAAAGCGAATGTTCCAACTCCGAGATGCTTGCACCAGCCCATAAATCGAGCGTTGGAGCTTGCACACCTTGTCAGCATTCTTAGGATCGACAAAACCTTCCGGCTGCATCATATACAGTTCTTCCTTAAGATAACCGTTAGGGAATGTCGTTTTGACGTCCATTTGCCATATCTCATAATCATAGTATGCGGCAATTGCTAACATGATTCGGACGGACTTCAGCTTTGCTACGGGAGAGAATGTCTCATCGTAGTCAACCCCTTGAACTTGTCGATAACCCTTAGCGACAAGCCTAGCTTTATAGATGGTCACATTACCATCCGCGTCTGTCTTCTTCTTAAAGATCCATTTATTTTCTATGGCTCGCCGATCATCGGGCAAGTTAGTCAAAGTCCATACTTCGTTTTCATACATGGATCCTATCTCGGATTTCATGGCTTCCAGCCATTTGTCGGAATCCGGGTCCGCCATCGCTTCTTCATAGTTCGAAGGTTCACCGTTGTCTAACAACATGATTTCCAAGATAGGGTTGCCGTACCACTCTGGTGCGGAACGTGTCCTTGTGGACCTTCGAAGTTCAGTAGGAGCTTGATCAGAAGTATCTTGGTCATCATCATTAACTTCCTCTCTAATTGCTGCAGGCACCACAGGAACATTTTCCTGAGTTGCGCCACTTTCCGGTTCAAGAGGTAATACTTCATCAAGTTCTACTTTCCTCCCACTTACTTCTTTCGAGAGAAACTCCTTCTCTAGAAAGGATCCATTCTTGGCAACAAAGATCTTGCCTTCGGATCTGAGGTAGAAGGTATACCCAATAGTTTCTTTAGGGTATCCTATGAAGACGCATTTTTCCGACATGGGTTCGAGCTTTTCATGTTGAAGTTTCTTGACATAAGCATCGCATCCCCAAACTTTTAGAAACGACAGCTTAGGTTTCTTCCAAAACCATAATTCATATGGTGTTGTCTCAACGGATTTCGACGGAGCCCTATTTAAAGTGAATGCGGCAGTCTCTAAAGCATAGCCCCAAAATGATAGCGGTAAATTGGTAAGAGACATCATAGATCGCACCATATCTAATAGAGTGCGATTACGACGTTCGGACACACCATTACGCTGAGGTGTTCCAGGCGGCATGAGTTGTGAAACTGTTCCACATTTTCTTAAGTGTGTGCCAAATTCATGACTCAAGTATTCTCCTCCACGATCTGATCACAGGAACTTGATTTTCCTGTCACGTTGATTCTCAACCTCACTCTGAAATTCCTTGAACCTTTCAAATGTCTCAAACTTGTGTTTCATTAAGTAGACATACCCATATCTACTCAAGTCATCAGTGAGGGTGAGAACATAACGATAGCCACCGCGAGCCTCAACACTCATTGGACCGCACACATCAGTATGTATGATTTCCAATAAGTTGGTTGCTCGCTCCATTGTTCCTGAGAACGGAGTCTTGGTCATTTTACCCATGAGGCATGGTTCGCACGTGTCAAATGATTCGTAATCAAGAGACTCTAAAAGTCCGTCTGCATGGAGCTTCTTCATGCGTTTCACACCTATGTGACCAAGGCGGCAATGCCACAAGTATGTGGGACTATCGTTATCAACCTTACATCTTTTGGTTTTCACACTATGAATATGTGTAGCATTACGCTCGAGATTCATTAAGAATAAACCATTCACCATAGGAGCATGACCATAAAACATATCTTATAAATAGAGCAACCATTATTCTCGGATTTAAATGAGTAGCCATCTCGTATTAAACGAGATCCTGATACAATGTTCATGCTCAAACTTGGCACTAAATAACAATTATTGAGGTTCAAAACTAATCCCGTAGGTAAATGTAGAGGTAGCGTGCCGACGGCGATCACATCGACCTTGGAACCATTCCTGACGCGCATCGTCACCTCGTCCTTCGCCAGTCTCCGTTTATTCCGCAGCTCCTGCTTTGAGTTACCAATGTGAGCAACTGCACCGGTATCAAATACCCAGGAGATACTATGAGTACTGGTAAGGTACACATCAATTACATGTATATCACATATACCTTTCGTTTTGCCGGCCTTCTTGTCCGCTAAGTATTTGGGGCAGTTCCGCTTCCAGTGACCACTTCCCTTGCAATAAAAACACTCAGTCTCGGGCTTGGGTCCATTCTTTGGCTTCTTCCCGGAAGCTTGCTTACCGGCCGCGGCAACTCCCTTGCCGTCCTTCTTGAAGTTCTTCTTACCCTTGCCTTTCTTGAACTTAGTGGTTTTATTCACCATCAACACTTGATGTTCCTTTTTGACTTCTACCTCTGCTGATTTCAGCATTGCAAATACTTCAGGAATGGTCTTTTCCATCCCCTGCATATTGAAGTTCATCACAAAGCTCTTGTAGCTTGGTGGAAGCGACTGGAGGATTCTGTCAATGACCGCGTCATTCGGGAGATTAACTCCCAGCTGAGTTAAGCGGTTATGTAACCCAGACATTGTGAGTATGTGCTCACTGACAGAACTATTTTCCTCCATCTTACAGCTGAAGAACTTGCCGGAGACTTCATATCTCTCGACCCGGGCATGCGCTTGGAAAACCATTTTCAGCTCTTCGAACATCTCATATGCTCCGTGTCGCTCAAAACACTTTTGGAGCCCCGGTTCTAAGCTGTAAAGTAGGCCGCACTGAACGAGGGAGTAATCATCAGCACGTGTCTGCCAAGCGTTCATAACGTCTTGGTTCTGTGGGACGGGTGCGTCACCTAGCGGTGCTTGTAGGACATAATCTTTCTTGGCAGCTATGAGGATGATCCTCAGGTTCCGGACCCAGTCCGTATAGTTGCTGCCATCGTCTTTCAGCTTGGTTTTCTCTAGGAACGCGTTGAAGTTGAGGACAACGTTGGCCATTTGATCTACAAGACATATTGTAAAGATTTTAGACTAAGTTCATGATAATTAAGTTCATCTAATCAAATTATATAATGAACTCCCACTTAGACAGACATCCCTCCAGTCATCTAAGTATAACATGATCCGAGTTCACTAGGCCGTGTCCGATCATCACGTGAGACGGACTAGTCAACATCGGTGAACATCTTCATGTTGATCGTATCTTCTATACGACTCATGCTCGACCTTTCGATCTTCTGTGTTACGAGGCCATGTCTGTACATGCTAGGCTCGTCAAGTCAACCTAAGTGTTTGCATGTGTAAATCTGTCTTACACCCGTTGTATGTGAACGTTGGAATCTATCACAACCGATCATCACGTGGTGCTTTGAAACAACGAACTGTCGCAATGGTGCATAGTTAGGGGGAACACTTTCTTGAAATTATTATGAGGGATCATCTTATTTACCACCGTCGTTCTAAGTAAACAAGATGCAAAAACATGATAAACATCACATGCAATCAAATAATAGTGACATGATATGGGCAATATCACATAGCTCCTTTGATCTCCATCTTGGGGCTCCATGATCATCTTGTCATCGGCATGACACCATGATCTCCATCATCATGATCTCCATCATCATGTCTCCATGAAGTTGCTTGCCAACTATTACTTCTACTACTATGTCTAACACGTTTAGCAATAAAGTAAAGTAATTTACATGGCGTTTCTCAATGACACGCAGGTCATACAAAAAATAAAGACAACTCGTATGGCTCCTGCCGGTTGTTATACTCATCGACATGCAAGTCGTGATTCCTATTACAAGAACATGATCTCATACATCACATATATATCATTCATCATTCATCACAACTTTGGCCATATCACATCACAAAGCACTTGCTGCAAAAACAAGTTAGACGTCCTCTAATTGTTGTTGCAAGTTTTACGTGGCTGCAATAGGGTTCAGCAAGAACGTTTTCTTACCTATGTAAAGGCCACAACGTGATTTGTCAACTTCTATTTACCCTTCATAAGGACCCTTTTCATCAAATCCGCTCCAACTAAACTGGGAAAGACAGACACCCGCTAGCCACCTTATGCAACTAGTGCATGTCAGTCGGTGGAACCAGTCTCACGTAAGCGTGTGTGTAAGGTCGGTCCGGGCCGCTTCATCCCACAATACCGCTGAAGCAAAATAAGACTAGTAGCAGCAAGAAAGTTGACAACATCTACGCCCACAACAAATTGTGTTCTACTCGTGCAAAGAGAACTACGCATAGACCTAGCTCATGATGCCACTGTTGGGGAACGTTGCAGAAAACAAAAATTTTCCTACGGTTTCACCAAGATCCATCTATGAGTTCATCTAGCAACGAGTGATCGGATTGCATCTACATACCTTTGTAGATCACGCGGGGAAGCGTTCAAAGAACGGGGATGAGGAAGTCGTACTCGACGTGATCCAAATCACCGGAGATCCTAGCGCCGAACGGACGGTACCTCCGCGTTCAACACACGTACGGTCAATGTGACGTCTCCTCCTTCTTGATCCAGCAAGGGGGAAGGAGAGGTTGATGAAGATCCATCAGCATGACGGCGTGGTGGTGGATGCAGCAGTCACCGCAGCAGGGCTTCGCCAAGCTCTATGGAGGAGGAGGTCTTGGAGGGGAGAGGGAGGCGCCAGGGGCATGGGTGCGGCTGCCCTCCCTCCCCCCTTCTATATATAGGGTCCCCAAGGTGGGGGGCGCCGGCCCTGGAGATCCAATCTCCCAAGGGGTCGGCGGCCAAGGGGGGTGGAGTGCCCCCCAAGGCAAGTGGGGCGCCCCCCACCCTAGGGTTCCCAACCCTAGGCGCAGGGGGAAGGCCCAAGGGGGGCACACCAGCCCACTAGGGGCTGGTTTCCCTCCCACTTCAGCCCATGGGGCCCTCCAGGATAGGTGGCCCCACCCGGTGGACCCCCGGGACCCTTCCGGTGGTCCCGGTACAATACCGGTGACCCCGAAACTTGTCCCGATGGCCAAAATAGCACTTCCTATATATAATTCTTTACCTCCGGACCATTCCGGAACTCCTCGTGACGTCCGGGATCTCATCCGGGACTTCGAACAAGTTTCGGGTTACTGCATATACATATCTCTACAACCCTAGCGTCACCGAACCTTAAGTGTGTAGACCCTACGGGTTCGGGAGATATGTAGACATGACCGAGATGGCTCTCCAGTCAATAACCAACAGCGGGATCTGGATACCCATGTTGGCTCCCACATGCTCCTCGATGATCTCATCGGATGAACCATGATGTCGAGGATTCACGCAACCCCGTATACAATTCCCTTTGTCAATCGGTACGTTACTTGCCCGAGATTTGATCGTCGGTATCCCAATACCTCGTTCAATCTCGTTACCGGCAAGTCGCTTTACTCGTACCGTAATGCATGATCCCGTGACCAGACACTTGGTCACTTTGAGCTCATTATGATGATGCATTACTGAGTGGGCCCAGAGATACCTCTCCGTCATACGGAGTGACAAATCCTAGTCTTGATCCGTGTCAACCCAACAGACACTTTTGGAGATACCCGTAGTATACCTTTATAGTCACCCAGTTACGTTGTGACGTTTGGTACACCCAAAGCATTCCCACGGTATTCGGGAGTTACACGATCTCATGGTCTAAGGAAAAGATACTTGACATTGGAAAAACTCTAGCAAACGAACTATACGATCTTGTGCTATGTTTAGGATTGGGTCTTGTCCATCACATCATTCTCCTAATGATGTGATCCCGTTATCAATGACATCCCCATGTCCATAGCCAGGAAACCATGAATATCTGTTGATCAACGAGCTAGTCAACTAGAGGCTCACTAGGGACACATTGTGGTCTATGTATTCACACATGTATTACGATTTCCGGATAATACAATTAAAGCATGAATAATAGACAATTATCATGAACAAGGAAATATAATAATCATTTTATTATTGCCTCTAGGGCATATTTCCAACACAGACCCCTGCGCCATAGGATTTAGACTGGCGTGCTGACCTCTCTGTTGTGCCTAGGTAGGGCTGCGACATGTTGATCTTCCGAGGCCGGGCATGACCCAGGAAAGTGTGTCCGGACAAAGGGGATCAAGCGTGTTGGGAAATGTGGTGCACCCCTGCAGGGAAGTTAATCTATTCGAATAGCTATGATCTTCGGTAACAGGACGACTTGGAGTTGTACCTTGACCTTATGACAACTAGAACCGGATACTTAATAAAACACACCCTTCCAAGTGCCAGATACAACCCGGTGGTCGCTCTCTAACAGGGCGACGAGGAGAGGATCGCCGGGTAGGATTATGCTATGCGATGCTACTTGGTGAACTTACCATCTACTCTCTCCTACATTCTGCAAGATGGAGGTGGCCAGAAGCGTAGTCTTCGATAGGACTAGCTATCCCCCTCTTATTCCGGCATTCTGCAGTTTAGTCCACATATGATACCCTTATTCCATTTGATACCAATGCATACATATGTAGTGTAGCTCCTTGCTTGCGACTACTTTGTATGAGTACTCACGGTTGCTTTGCTCCCTCTTTTCCCCCTTTCTATACCCGATTGCTGCGAACAGATGTTGGAGCCCAGGAGCCAGACGCCACCGTCGACGACGACTACTACTACTACTCGGGAGGTGTCTACTACTACGTGCAGCCCGCTGACAATGACCAGGAGTAGTTTAGGAGGATCCCAGGCAGGAGGCCTGCGCCTCTTCCGATATGTACCCCAGTTTGTGCTAGCCTTCTTAAGGCAAACTTGTTTAACTTATGTTTGTACTCAGATATTGTTGCTTCCGCTGACTCGTCTATGATCGAGCTATTGTATTCGAGCCCTCGAGGCCCCTGGCTTGTAATATGATGCTTGTATGACTTATTTTATTTGTAGAGTTGTGTTGTGATATCTACCCGTGAGTCCTTGATCTTGATCGTACACGTTTGCGTGTATGATTAGTGTATGATTGAATCGGGGGCGTCACAAGTTGGTATCAGAGCCGACTGCCTGTAGGAATCCCCCTTTCCAACTCCTTGGCCGAAGTTGAGTCTAGTCATTGCAAAACTTTTACTAACATGGCTGTGTGCCTTATGGGCCCACGTCGCCATTGGGTGGTATTAGGATCTTTTACTCCTCATCTATGCTCTGGGACTCTGATCTCTCTTCTATACGGGTTAAATGATTTTGCTAAAAACAAAACTAACTTTAGGTTCTCGAAAATACTTTCTCCCGGAGAGCCCTCACTCCAGATGGTCGCTTGCTACACCAGAAGATTCTGAAGATACTCTCTATAGTTCTCTCGAGACTTTGTGCCCACTTCTTTTGCAATTCCCTACCACCGAAATATCCCTATGGGTAAATACATACACCTGTTGTTCTTACTTTTGTTCTCAGTTGATCTTGTTATTACAAGATACCCTGAAATTATCTCTATTTGATCTGAGCATACTTGGTGCCTACTGCCTTGCAGTTCTTTGTCACTTGAATACCCCTACGGATAATTCCTCGCTCTTACCGAGTATCCGCTCATCCCCAGTTGTTCGTGTGTTTCACAAAATTCTTCGAAATACTATTGGACCTTTCAAGAATCCTCATTAGCCTATGGCTCTTGAAATGCTTGTCTACCTGCATTCTGGTTAATTCCAAATGACTAGCAATATTCATGGATGTCCTTTGCCTTTATCATCTTGGGTCCCTTGATTCAATATGTTGCGAATGTTGCAATCCTTAATCAGATCGTAGAATTCATCCTTTCGGCTCAGACGTCATTTTAAACATGAGCTGGATCTCATCCAATCAAATTGCCATCGATTGTACCCCTAAGCCTACTCAACTTATCCATCCTTGATCAGAGTGTTGCTTCTGATCCCTTGATTTTGAAATCATAATTCCTTTGCAATTAAACTTTGAATTAGTCATTTGCTTCTATAATCCAATACCTTCGCATTGTTTCTTCATCTGGTTGTGTGCCGATGCTCACATCAGCTCCAGTATGGACCGTCGGATCATTTGTTGAAATATCATCCGACAGCGTCCTTCGTATACAAAAACCTCGAGAAGTTCTTTCCCTGATACCTAATGCCTTAGGAAAATTGTATCCTTTATTTTTGTTAACCAGGCTCTACTATCGAGCTTGTGTTATTTACTATTGAAGCTTGTGGTATATGTTTCCACGATACCCTAACGGGTTGAACCTATGCCTTCCTTAATATGTGTGAACTCGAAAGTTTTCACGAGTCATACTCTTCTGGTGTTTTGCTAGATAAAAATTTCAACACTACAACTTCTTCGAAAGTGAGAAGTGAATGAAAGGTTATGCATTGGAGAAGTGGGAGTCGACCATGAACTTTGTGTTCATGCCCATGGACACGATGTAGATCATATCATGGAAGCTTCTCTTATATTAATTATTACCTTCGTATAAGTTCATCTTATATCTGGGATCTAGTCTTTTGCAATCGTGGTTCTGACCATGATTGTTCTCCTTTGATTCCATCTCTCAGACAAGTTAAAGTACTTGTCTTCTGCAGATCATTTCACCTGTTCAGCCTCTACTTTGATCAATCATCGAGTGTTACCCCCTAGCATCTCGAGATTATCACGGCACCACATAACTTCTTATGAGTTCTTCATCAAGTACTACCTTCTCACCGATTCCAATTTTCCTGGATTCTGAGTAGTTAGTCACTCAAGTACACCGATAACTAAATCGCGTCTATTCTACGATTCAACAAATCTTAGCAATCTTCTTTGCTTACGAGTTTAATAATCATTTACGTCATTCCTAGTCTGCTTGGCTATACCCTTGTCATGCTGATTTTTAACTGTGCTACCTGGTCCTTCTTCCCGGAGCAAAAATTTCGATGATGAGCTAATCTTATGTCGATCTTCCTCGTCATAACAATTGTCCTTGAACAACAAGCTTGATTTCAAGTTTGTGTCGTACCTATGGTTTCAATAACTTTCGCTTCATCATTCCGTTGACTTGATGTCATCGCTGATCGGTTACATCTTCTTGAAACCTCTCGACAAATGTGTCGCGATCATCATGAACGTTCTAAGCTCTTCCAAGATATCAATCGAACTCATGATGAAAAATACCTTCCTTGCCCCTCGATGAATTGCGTGATCATCGACAACATTATTGCCTTCCCTCCGACACAAACTTGTTCATGTTTTGTGTTGTACCTTGAGTTCCTTGCTATCCGGCTTATGTTGTGTTCTACCTTTGAGTATTACCATCTTTGATGTCAAGGATATTGTGAGAATTGCTCCACCCATCATTCCTTGAAATAGTAATACTTCTCGCCATCTCCGTTCATTTCCTGGTCCCTGTGTTGTTTCTAACCGGAATACCGACAATTGAACTATGATGTGAATTCGAAACTTCTAGCAGCCCCATTTGCTTTGTAGTCAATGGTCGATAGTTTCATTCTTTGTGTATTGGTTATCAAATCACCATACTAACATTGATCATGCTACCTAAGCCCATATTTCGGGTGCACCTTTCAACCAGTGTTTCTCGGGGATGTTCTCCCCGGGCATACATCATTATATCATTTGATCTGACAAATGATTATCTCCTGTTTCACATAATTGTAGAAATCCATCTTTTTGGAAATCTCAACGAATTTTCGCTGAGTCGATCAGCCTCCTCCCCACCCTCTCCTTGATTTAATGATGAACTCTTGTTTCGGAACTCGCTTCCATAGTTCATTTCCCGATAATCTTACAATGGCATCTCGCCAATTTGTGTCGTACCTTTTTCTTGTGAGGCATCCTGAGTCTGAGGTATCCTGACACCAACCAGAACTGAATTTGTGTCAGATATGATGGTGGGAACATATTTCCACGAGTAATAACAATGGTCTTTATATGACTCGGTAAGGTGATAACGTGCCTAGCACACCTGGCCGGAGGACCTATTATTACCGTTTCCTTTTTAGCAAGGCTATCCTTTTTTCCATGAGGAAATTGTAAGACTTATTCTACAAGCCGTTCCTGATGGATCCTTTGTGTTTCTAAAGTCTGATCTTCACCTGAAGACCATGCCAATGCTATCTCAAAGCATGTCTATGGTACTCCGATTTTCAACAAGAACATTTGAAGCCCAATGCTAAATGTTTCGTGCTCAATTATCCAAACACCGTTGTATGGGAAATGTCAGGAAATTTCTCTCCCCGTACCTAAAGAGTTTTCTACAATATATCCTGTCATGGATATCATGCTCTGCTTGTCCTTGGGAAGGATATATCCCTGAAATATGTGTTTAAACACATTTTCCTTTCCATTGTTCTGTTTAAATCTGATGGTCACCTTTTCCTTTCCATTGTTTTGTTTAACCTTATTGGTGATCTATATGATCTAAGCAGTAATATTCTCCTGCTTAAGTAAACACCATGGTGTACAACTCGGTCAGTAAGACCCTATTACTATTGTTGATGATATTCCGATAACCACCGATGGACGAGAACCTTGCCTATTGGCCTGCCTCGTTTCGACGAGCAGGAAAATGGTTCTCTTCGTCCCTCGACCTTGGTACCAATGTTGTTGCCAACATAATTGACAGGCTATCCTCTGACATACCTTGCTATCTTGACTGTGCACCTGATAGCGTTTTCCTGTTTTCAACCCACATGGTGGGCCCATAACCCACAGGTCCCAAGATCGAAACCTGACTCTCCTATACACCCCCGGTTCCCAAAGCTATTCCTCGTGTGTCGCCTCATATGTAATTCACGAGCCACCTTCCGATGAGATCATCAATTCTGGTATCAGACGCAATACTTATTCTCGTTGCTTTGGGACCCTTTTCACACTTTGTTTAGGCATCGAACGATTTCCTACCCGCTCGAAACTTCTCATGGTACCTCCTTACCTTGCTCTCGGAAATTTCTTAAGTTTCAATTCGAGAGTTACTTTCCGCCACCTTCCCTGATATTATCTACCCAATAAGCAACCTTGTAGTGTACAGTTCCTCCGAACATACCCCTTAACCTTTTCGTAAGTACGAGGGAACTTCCGTAGAAAAGATGATGACGTCATCATGATGGCCTGAAACAGAGGAATGAAGACATCAATGTAATGGATCGACCTCTTCGAGAAGAGCAACCATGACTGAGAAGATTCGTTAGAATTTCGTAACCAAACATTTCCCCCTTCTCCATCTCTTAAATCTCAGGACGAGATTTCTTGTAGTGGAGGAGAATTGTGACGCCCGGATAATTAAGCTACAGTAATCCCACGTTAACGATGCCACATCACCTCGGATTATTGTTGCTAATCTCGCATTAGTTCGAAACCGATTCAAAAATCAAAATTCAAAATCAAGTCAAACGATAAAAGTTTTCAAACATTCGAACTAAAATGTTCTGGGTGTGGAAAAGAAATCATAAGTAGTATTGGTGGAGAAATCATATTCACATAAAAGGTTTAAGTGCACACAAATAAATAAAACAGTAGCCGAAAACAATTATTAAATGCATATAAATAGTAAACAAATACAAACATATTTTATTTAAGTGCCAAATTATTTGTAGAAGTGGATTAATTATAAATACTAATTTAGGGGCTAGTGTTGTATTTTATAAAACTAAAAGAAAAATAAAATACAGTAGAAAATATAAAACATAAAAGGAAAAGAAAACATAATAAGCAAAAGAACAAAAAAAATTATGTAGAAGGCCCCAACCCCCACCCTCGATGGGCCTTGGCCCAGCTAGCCGCCGAGCTGGCCGGCCCACCCGGCGCCCCCCTTAACCCTCCACTCCCCTTTGACCTAAAGAGGTCACCCCCACTCCACCCACTCCCCCCGCGCCTCGCTCCTCCTCTCCCCACCCCGTCTGGATCAAGACCGGGGCAACCGTGCCCCTGAACGCATCAACGCCGCCGCCGCCGCCCGGAAGACCACCTCGCTAAAGCCCCCTGGATCTGGATCGGCACGAACCGATCCCAGGTGCCCACGCTCACTGTCGTTCGCCGTCACCACGCCGGACCCCGTCGCGGGAACCTCCCCGTCGGCCTGCCTCCTCCTCATCGCCGGCCTGCTTCCCCTCCGGCGCCATCGTCTCCGCCGCCCTCCTCGCGCCCCGTTGCCCTGACCCCTTCTCCGCGCGGTGAGGCCCGGCCCCTCCTCTCTTCGCCCTGTCTCCCACGCGCTCGACGCGCCCCATGCGCGCCCGCGCACGCATCGCCCCAGCGGCCTCCGCTTGCGCTCGCGTGCCCCTGGCCTTCGCTCGCCCCCGACGCCAGCACCGCACTCGCCGCGCCCGCGCATCCCCGCCACTGCCTTGCTCACCGTGCTGCTCTCGCTCGCCGCGTGCCGCGCCCAGGCGCGCGTGCCTCACCTCCGCGAACCCTGCTCGCCAGCGCAGCCCCCCTGCGCTCCCCCGCTTCACCTTTCTGATGCCACCCTGCTCCTTCGATGCCCCGAGCGGCCACTGCCGCAGTACCCTCGGCCCCCCTCGCGGCCACTGCGCCTCCCGCTCGCCGGTCCGGTCGCCGCCTCCTGCCGGTGCCGTGGCCGCAGGCGCCCCGCGGCGCTGGGCGGCCCCTGCCCCTTGCCCGTGAACCGGTGCCCCTCCGTCGCCTCCGTGCGGGTGCGCGGACGCCCGCAGCCAGCGCCCACAAACCCACTAGGCTCCCCTATGGGCCAATGACAGGAGGGCCCCGCCCAGAACGATTTTTTTAAAAAAATGAATATAAAAAATTAAAAATTAGAATAATTATTTAAGTTAATTAATCCTAATTAACTAATCTAATTAACTAGTTAGTTTAATTAAACAGTAATTAGATTAGTTAAACCCTAACTAGACTAAACAGTCATTGACGAACGGGACCCACATGTCAGGTTGAGCAGGTCAACTGCTAAAGTCAGCAAACACTGTTCTGGATAATGTTGATTTAAATAATTAAATAAATCCTAAAATTGAATTAAATCTTTTAAAATTAATATAAAATAAACCGTAGCTCGGATGGAAAAACTTTGTACGTGAAACTTGCACAGAAGGACGAGACAAATTCGGATACGCAACCCGTTCGTCCACCACACACCCCTAACATATCAAAATCGCAACTTTCCCCCTCCGATTCATCTACCAGAAAACGCAGAACACCGGGAATACTTTCCCGGATGTTCCCCCCCTTCACCGGTATCACCTACTACCGCGATTAGGGCACACCTAGCATCACGCTTTGTCATGTCATGCATCGTCATGCTTGTGTTTGCATTATATTTATTATTTCTTCCCCCTCTTCTCTCGCTAGACACCGAGACCGACGCCGCTACTACCTAGTACGACTACGGTGTTGACGACCCCTCTCTCTTGCCAGAGCAACCAGGCAAGCCCCCCTTGATCACTAAATATCGCCTACTCTCCTCTACACTGCTTGCATTAGAGTAGTGTAGTGATAAGTCCGTTTTGCATAATGCTTTTATATCGATATTTATTGCATTATGGACTGTTATTTCACTTTATGTCACAATACTTATGGCTATTCTCTCTTATTTTACAAGGTTTACATAAGGAGGGAGAATGCCGGCAGCTAGAATTCTGGGCTGGAAAAGGAGCAAATACTGGAGACCTATTCTGCGCAACTCCAAAAGTCCTGAAACTCCACGGAACATCTTAAAATAAATAAAGAAAAATCCTCGCCAAAGATGAAGGCCAGGGGGGCCACACCCTGCTCACGAGGGTGGGGGCGCCCCCCCTAGGGCGCGCCCCCCTACCTCGTGGGCCCCCTGGTGGCTCTCCGGCGTCCATCTTCTCCTATATGAAGTCTTTTGATGAGAAAAAAATAAGAGGGAACTTTTTGGGGCGAGACTCCGCCGCCACGAGGCGGAACCTTGGCGGATCCAATCTAGAGCTCCGGCAGAGCTGTTCTGCTGGGGATACTTCCCTCCGGGAGGGGGAAATCATCACCATCGTCATCACCAACGCTCCTCTCATCGGGAGAGGGCGATCTCCATCAACATCTTCACCAGCACCATCTCATCTCCAAACCCTAGTTCATCTCTTGTATCTAATTCTTGTCTCAAAGTCCGGGATAGGTGCTAGTAGGTTGCTAGTAGTGTTGATTACTCCTTGTAGTTGATGCTAGTTGGTTTAATTGGTGGAAGATCATATGTTCAGATCCTATATGTATATTATTACCCCTCTGATTATGAACATGAATATGCTTTGTGAGTAATTACGTTTGTTCCTGAGGACAAGGGAGAAGTCTTGCTATTAGTAGTCATGTGAATTTGGTATTCGTTTGATATTTTGATAAGATGTATGTTGTCTAGCCTCTAGTGGTGTTATGTGAACGTCGACTACATAACACTTCACCATTATTTGGGCCTAGAGGAAGGCATTGGGAAGTAATAAGTAGATGATGGGTTGCCAGAGTGATAGAATCTTAAACCCTAGTTTATGCGTTGCTTCATAAGGGGCTGATTTGGATCCACATGTTTCATGCTATGGTTAGGTTTACCTTAATACTTTTGTTGTAGTTGAGGATGCTTGCAATAGAGGTTAATCATAAGTGGGATGCTTGTTCAAGTAAGAACAGCACCCAAGCACCGGTCCACCCACATATCAAATTATCAAAGTATCGAACGCGAATCATATGAACGTGATGAAAACTAGCTTGACGATATTCCCATGTGTCCTCGGGAGCGCTTTTCCTATTATAAGAGTTTGTTCCGGCTTGTCCTTTGTTACAAAAGGATTGGGAAACCTTGCTACAGTTTATTTATTTTTGTTACTTGTTGCTCGCTACAATCTATCTTATCACAAAACTATCTGTTACCACTTGTTTCAGTACTTGCAGAGAATACCTTGCTGAAAACCGCTTATCATTTCCTTCTGCTCCTCGTTGGGTTTGACACTCTTACTTATCGAAAGGACTACGATAGATCCCCTATACTTGTGGGTCATCAAGACTCTTTTCTGGCGCCGTTGCCGGGGAGTGTAGCGCCTTTGGTAGGTGGAATTTGGTAAGGAAAAATTTATATAGTGTGCTGAAATTTACTGTCACTTGCTACTATGGAAAGTAATTCTCTGAGGGGCTTGTTCGGGGTATCTTCACCCCGTCCAATAGAGCAAAGAGTTGCTCCTCAACCTACTGAACCTATTCAAAATGAAACTCCTTTTGAATTTCCTTCGGGTATGATGGAAAAACTACTAGCTAACCCTTTTACAGGAGATGGAACAAAGCATCCTGATGAGCACTTAATATATGTGGATGAAGTTTGTGCATTATTTAAGCTTGCAGGTATACCCGATGATGTTGCTAAGAAGAAGGTCTTCCCTTTATCTTTGAAGGGAGACGCATTGATATGGTATAGTGTAAGTGCATCTAGTGCCACCCCTAGTTGGTTTTGGAGTATTGACGACAAACCTAGTTGAGGGACTAATGTGTTTGTGAGAATTGCAGGATAACACAGGTAGAAGTCCCTCATTGACTCGGTTTTCCTACCAAAGATGACCCCTAAAAATGTATGAAGACATTGATGTCAAAGGTGGCATATGAAGATATTCACATTGAAGACTATGACAAGAGAAGACATCGCATGAAGCCTATGGAGCTCGAAGACTCAGATCTTTCGTAGTTCTTTTTCTTCTTTGTTGAGTCATAGGAACCAACATACTGTTAAGTGGGGTCCAAGAGAACCAGTCAGAATGACTGAAGTGATGCTTAACCAAAACCTATGTCTTCGAGTGAAGACTATGAGAGCGAATCTTGTCCAGAGTCGGACAAGTCATCTTTGCTTGTAGCCCAAGTAAAGTTGTCGTGTGAGTTTGAAATCTGACCGTTGGAACACGTGTCAGTTCCTTAGTGACCCAGGGTCATTTCGGACAAATCAGGTCGGGTTGCCTAGTGGCTATAAATATCCCACCCCCTACAACCATAAACGGTTGGCTGCTCAGAGTTAGACTACGGCTTTTGTCATTTGAGAGCAACCCACCTCGAAGCCTTTGAGAGATAATTCCTTGCGAGGATAAAGCCCTAACCACCAAGAGCCAAAGAGAATTAGGCATCACTTAAGTCTTCTTGTCTGTGTGATCTGAAGACTTATTACACTTGAGGACTATGAATCCTCCAGCCGGTTAGGCGTCGCGTTCTGAGCATCCAAGAGACATTGTGGATCGCCGGTGAACGAAGTCTGTGAAGGTTTGGGAGTCTACCTTGAAGACTTACCAGAGTGATTGGGCGAGGTCTGTGTGACCTTAGCTCAAGGGGAATACGGTGAGGACTGGGTGTCCTGAGCTGCATGTTCAGGACTGGGTGTCCGGGACTATGTGTCCTCAGGTTTAAATACCTAGCCGCCCTAACCAGACGTACAGTTGTCACAACAACTGGAACTGGTCCAACAAATCATTGTCTTCAACGAGTCACTGGTTTCATCCTTCCCTTCCCTTTACTTACTGTTACTCCTTGTGAAGTCATTGTATGTTTGCACTATCTTTTGTCTTCACCGAGTGACTGCGTGTTCTGTTTGGCTTCATAACATCTTCCTACCTAATCCTTACTACATTGCTGCTATTAGTCATTGTGCTATCACTCCATTGAATACTTGACTATGGTTTGCCTAGTGTAGTCTACCTTCCGCTGCATGGTAATAGGTTTATTTCTATCGTTTGTCTTCGAAACTTCCACGTTTTGAAGACTTTCATAAAAATCGCCTATTCACCCCCCCCTCTAGTCGATATAACGCACTTTCAATTGGTATCAGAGCAAGATACTCCCTTGTTCTGTGTGATTCGGTTTAACCACCTGGAGTTTTAGCTATGTCGACTGGGATAATTAAAGTCTCCGCTGCGTGCCCCGTCTTCGATGGAACTGAATATCCCTACTGGAAGAATAAGATGTGCATGCATCTTGAAGCCATTGACGTCGACCTATGGTATGTCGTCAAAAACGGCGTTCCCAAGGCTGGAGAAGGTGTCACTGCTGCTGACGTCAAGAAGTTCATTCAACTAGACTCTACTGCCAAGAATATCATCTGTGGTCATCTGACCAAAGGACGGTATGGCCGCGTGAGTGCTTTGGAAACATCTAAGCTAGTCTGGGACTGGCTCTCCAAAGTCAACGAAGGCGTCTCAAGCCAAAGAGATCAGAGAATCAGTGTCCTTTGCAACTTCTTCAACCACTTCAAGAGAAATGACAATGAGAATCTCTAGCTCACGTTTGATCGACTCACTGACATCACAAATGAGCTTCAAGCCCTTCGCGCTACTGAGATCACCAAGCATGAAGTCGTCAAGACATTACTGAGATCACTTGACAGTTCGTTTGACACCCTAGCCCTGATGATTCAAGAACGTCCTAATTTCAAGACACTTGATCTGTCTAACATACTTGAGAGTCTCAACACACATGAGTTTCAGCTTTCCTAGAAAAGAGATATCTACGGTCCAAACTATGGGCGAACTCGTGCCTTGAAGGCAAAAGCTGTCTCCTCATCTGAAGAAGAATCTGATAGCAGTTCTGATGATCCTGAAGACATTGGAAGGGAACTTGCTATGCTTGTGAAGAAGCTTCAAAAATTCACCAAGAAGAAAGGCTTCATAAAGTCTTCCCGATCAAGCTCAAGGAATGATGAAGCTTCTGCTCATGACTACAAGAAGAAAACATGTCACAAGTGCAAGAAACCTGGCCACTTCATCTCCGAGTGTCTGCAGTGGGACAATGAGAACAAAAAGAAGAAGAAGAGCAAGGAATATGACTCTGACGACATGAAGAAGAAGAAATACTCAAAGTCTTCTTCCAAGTCTTCCTCAAAGTCTTCATCACACAAGAAGAGCTCATCTGGCAAGGCACGTGCGTTTGTTGGCAAGGAAATGGATTCAGAGGAGGAGTCCGCTTCTGAGGAGGCGGAGGTGGAGTCTGAGGAGGAGTCCGATTCTGGCGTCGCAAGTCTGGCTACAACATATGTTGCCAAGTCCATCTTCAACACTGAAGACAATGACTTCCTCACCGACACCGATGCAAATGACAAGGACTACTCCGCTCCTACCTACTGCTTCATGGCACGCGATGCCAAGGTAAACACACGCACTACTCACTATCAAACATCTAGTGACGATGACTCTGATTGTGGTTCAAAACCCAGCTACAAAACACTTGCTAAAATTGCAACTGAACAACAGAAAACCATGGAACATATTCAAAAACTGTGAGACAAAAGCGATGATCTGTTAGGCGCTGAAATGACTCGATCTGAGTCCTTAATTGAAGACATAAAAAATCTTCATGTTAAGTATGAGGAACTTGAAAGTCGTCATGAAACGCTCTCAACTACTCATGAAAAGCTTTCCTATGATTATCTTCAAAGGAAGCAAGATCTTGAGAAATTGAGAGCAGCTCATGAAGATCTTCAAAAAGAAAATGAGTCACTTCGAGCCAAAAAGATCAGTTCTGCTCAGGAAGGATTTGAACCACCATGTCTTAAATGCATTGAGCGTGATACTGCTACTTCTGTTGCTGAATGTTCCACTGCTGCTACTGTTGCAATATCTTCAACTGTTGATGTGGGAACTAACCCCTCTGCTGAGGATTCCACTGCTATTGCTGATCAAAATGCGAGGTTGAAGACATTGCTTGAAACAGGGATGTACAAAAGTCTCAAAGGGCATCAGACACTATGTGATGTCCTCAAAAGACAGATCCTGAACCAAAACCCTAGGAAAGAGGGTGTTGGGTTCGTAAGGAAAATGAATGCTGATGGCTGTTACTAGAAACCTGAGCAGTACCCCAAAACTACATGGGTTGCTGCAAAGGAACCTTCAGCAGATCCTTCCAATCTATGTGGCTTCACTTGTGCTAACCCCATTGTCATTGATGAATCCTTTGATGCAAACTATAAACTATTTAAGAATCAGAATGGTGAAGTGTTTGCCAGGTACATTGGTACTAACTGCAGGAATGGACCGCCTATGAAGAAGATCTGGGTGCCGAAAAAGTGTTTGGAAAATCTTCCTGTGAATGTCATCACGACACCACAGATGAAGAAGACAAACCCCAGACCACAGGCTTCATACGGCCCAAAGGCTTCATACAGACAGAGGACTCACCTGAGTTGCACTAACGCAAATGTTTTGCAGGGAAACCATGCTCAGGCCTATGAATATGAGCGCGGTTCATCAAACCGCCATGTTCATAAGACCAAGAACTATTCTACTTATTCTTATGAGTACTATTGTCCGCCTGCAAGACTGTTTGCTAGGGCTCCAAAGCCAAAGTTCTCTGATGCTGCACTTAGACTTATTGCTTCTAAGCCACCCTTGAAGATGTGGGTGGCTAAGAAAGCTTAACTCTCTTTTGCAGGGAAAGGTCTCCAGCAGAAAACCAAAATCGTCTGACGTTATTGCTAGGGACCTTAAACATCTTGTAGGGCGCAAGATCAAATGCCCGAATGGTCTTACTATGTACTTCGTTCCTGAATCGCTTGCTACTCTCCCTATTAGTCCTAATCTGGATCTAAGCTTTCATAACCCACTGGTTCGTCAAATGTTTTTGCTTCACAATTCTCTTCGTGAAGCCTATCCCCCTAATTGCACTGTAGGGTACGACACCAGCGTCTTCAGAATGGATTATTGATAGTGGGTGTACCAATCACATGACTGGCAAAAGAAGCCTTCTTATGGACTCAACCTTACGTCCATCCGACAAGAGTCACATCACATTTGCTGACACTGGTAAAAGTAAGGTATTGGGTCTAGGTAGAGTTGTAATCTCAAAGGATCAACACATGGATAAAGTCATGCTTGTTGAATCCCTTGGCTTCAACTTAATGTCTGTCTCAATGCTTTGCGATTTGAACATGATCGTAATGTTTGGAAAATATCGCTGCCTTGTTCTAATGGAATCTGACAAGTCTCTAGTGTTTGAAGGGTATCGGAAAGATGATTTGTACGTGGTAGATTTCTCAGCAGGACCACAGCTTGCCGTATGTCTTCTAGCAAAAGCTTCAGAATGCTGGCTCTGGCATCGGAGGCTAGAGCATGCTGGCATGAGGAACCTCCACACCCTTGCAAAGAAGAAGCATGTCATAGGCATCGAGGGCGTCAAGTTCAAGAAAGATCACTTATGCGGTGCCTGTGAAGCAGGAAAGATGACGAGGGCCAAACATCCCTCGAAGACAATCATGACAACTACTCGACCCTTCAAACTACTCCACATGGATCTTTTCGGTCCTACTCATTACTCAACTCTTACTACTACTGCTTGTCTCTATGGCTTTGTCATTGTAGATGACTATTCTAGATATACTTGGGTGCACATAATCCTCTACAAGACTGAAGTGCAGGATGTCTTCAGACGCTTCGCCAATCGAGCAATGAACAACTATGACGCCAAGATAAAGCACATCAGAAGTGACAATGGCACTGAATTCAAGAACACTGGCCTTGATTCATATCTTGATACCTTGGGCATCACACATGAATTCTCAGCTCCGTACACGCCACAGCAGAATGGCATCGTCGAACGCAAGAAGAGAACACTCATAGAGATGGCCAGAACGATGCTAGATGAATACAAGACTCCAAGAAAATTCTGGCCTGAAGCCATTGATACTGCATGCCATACAATCAATCATGTTTATCTTCACAAGCTTCTGAACAAGACATCTTATGAGCTCCTTACTGGCAAGAAGCCAAATGTCAGTTACTTCAGAGTATTTGGCGCCAGGTGCTGGATCAAGGATCCACATCACACTTCAAAATTTGCACCAAAAGCACATGAGGGCTTTATGCTTGGATATGGAAAGGATTCGCACTCCTACAAAGTCTTCAATCTCTTTCATTATAAAGTGGTTGAAACAGTGGATGTGCGGTTTGATGAGACTAACGATTCACAAAGAGAGCACCTCCCAAATGTGCTAGATGAAGTTCCATCCAGCGAATCAATCAAGCTAATGGGAACTGGAGAAATCATACCCTCTGAAGCTCAACCTGAAGAGGAACTTATCATATCCGCACCTGATCAACCTGAAGACAATGCTCAGCCTGAAGACAATCCCACTAACAATGACAATGATCAGCAAGAGCAAAACCTTTGCCCTGTACATCCTCGTGTTGCCAATAAAGTGCAGATTGAGAGAATAATTGATAGCATCAATGCACCCGGTCCGCTCACTCGTTCAAGGGCAACTCAGCTAGCAAATTTCTGTGGGCACTTCGCATTCGTCTCAATAACAAAACCCAAGAAAGTTGAAGAAGCCTTCATGGAACCTGAATGGATTCAAGCTATGCAAGAAGAGCTTCAACAATTTGAGTTGAATAATGTATGGGAACTAGTTAAGCATCCTGATCCTCGGAAGCATAACATAATAGGCACCAAATGGATATACCGCAACAAGCAAGATGAGCATGGTCAAGTTGTCAGAAACAAAGCTCGTCTCGTTGCTCAAGGATATACTCAAGTGGAAGGCATTGACTTCGATGAAACATTTGCTCCTGTGGCTAGACTTGAAGCCATACGCATACTGCTGGCCTATGCAAATCATCATAACATACTTCTATATCAAATGGATGTGAAGAGCGCCTTTCTCAATGGCAAGATTGAAGAAGAAGTGTATGTTGCACAACCGCCTGGCTTTGAAGATCCAAAACATCCTGACATGGTATACAAGCTCAACAAGGCACTGTATGGCCTCAAACAAGCCCCTCGGGCCTGGTATGACACACTCAAATATTTCCTGAAGAGCAAAGGCTTCATACCTGGTTCCCTCGACCCCACTCTCTTCATGAAGACATATGATGGTGAACTGTTTGTGTGCCAAATATATGTGGATGACATCATCTTCGGCTGCACCAATCAGAAGTACAGTGAAGAGTTTGGATATATGATGCAAGAGCAATATCAGATGTCCATGATGGGAGAGCTGAACTTCTTTCTCGGTCTTCAAATACGACAGCAACGCAACGGCATCTTCATATCTCAAGAGAAGTATCTCAAAGATTGCCTGAAGAAGTTCGGTATGCAAGACTGCAAAGGCTTCACGACGCCAATGCCAGCCAAGCATCATCTGGGTCCTGACGACAATGGTAAAAGAGTTCGACCAAAAGGTATACCGCTCCATGATTGGTTCTTTGCTTTATCTATGTGCATCTAGGCCAGATATTATGCTGTGTTTGCATGTGTGCTCGATTTCAAGCGGCACCAAAGGAGTCGCATCACTTAGCTGTGAAGCGAATTCTTCGATATTTGGCTCACACCCCAACTCTAGGATTATGGTATCCAAAGGGCTCAGAGTTTGATCTGGTTGGATTCTCGGATGCTGATTATGCTGGTGACAAGGTGGATCGCAAGTCTACATCAGGCACATGTCATTTTCTGGGATGATCACTTGTATGTTGGTCTTCAAAGAAGCAGAACTGTGTATCTCTCTCCACTGCTGAATCTGAATACATTGCTGCTGGATCTTGCTGCGCTAAGCTTCTGTGGATGAAGCAAACACTCAAGGACTATGGCATTCATCTGAAGCAAGTGACACTCTACTGCGACAACGAAAGCGCCATCAAGATTGCCAACAACCCAGTTCAGCACTCGAAGACAAAGCACATTGAAATTCGTCATCACTTTCTCAGAGATCATGTTGTGAAGGAAGACATCGATATCATACACGTCAACACTGAAGAGCAATTGGCAGACATCTTCACCAAGCCCTTGGATGAAAAGAGATTTTGCAAGTTACGGTGTGAGCTAAATATCTTGGAATCCTCAAATGTCCTGTGATCAGGCACACATCCTAACACTTATGCATATTGATGACTTAGATGTGCAACACACGAAGTAAAGTATATCTTCAACCAATGAAGACATACATTCTAAGTGTGAATACATTAATGTCGAATTGACTTCGGAGCGCCACGATAATTGTGCGCCGTGTCTGGGTCTAATACTTCCTATACGGTGGGTAACGCCACCACCAAATGTTCTGTTTGAAGTGTTTCACTCATGGCGTTACATTTGCTATGTCTTCACATTTGGTTTGGCTTCAACCTCAACATGTCTTCATGATTATCTTCACTATGTTGATTATATATATATACTAGTGTTCTGTCCTCTACAGCATTCACTTATAGCTATGTCTTCTTGTTGAATCTTTTGAACTAAGTGAATGTGATCGGACCCTAACCTCTCTATGCTTTACATCTCAAACTCTATCTCTCCAAATCATATGCATTCTATTGAAACCGTCGAATGTCTTCTCTGCGTCCTTGTCAGCAGAAGATACAGAGACAAACATTAAGTCCGTTTTCAATGCTCATTCCTTCACCTGAAACCCGGAGAAGTGGGAACGACCACCCAACAATCCAGGCATGTGTGGGACGTGGAACAACCCCCGATATGCTGCATGATGGCCACGTGTTCCTCAGATGTGAATCGCCAGGGGCACCTGTGTAATAACGCAGTGCCGCCCCTGTACCTATAAATACACACCTCACTGCAGTCATTATCTCTTCTTCCACTCTCGCACGAACCCTAGCGCCACCGCTAGCCCTCGACGACGCCGGCGACGAAGTGCTTCGCTGCCGCAACCTCTCCGACGCCGTCTTCACGCCGACCGTGGACATCGTCTTCTCCGCCGTCGCCGTAGGTGTCCTCCGTCGCCAAGTTAGGGCACGGACGATCGAACTGCTCGGCCTCCTCTTCCACTCTGTCTAGCAGTTCTTCGTGTGGTAAATATAACTTCCTTTTTACAGCCCCTTTGATCCTATAGCTTTATCACTTTCTACCACAAGCAGTTTCTATTCACACAAGTTGGATCTCTTTCATACTGTATCTCATAACATGCCTAGTATATTCACTTATGCTTCACAAAGTAGTTAGATTCCTCACTTGTACTGATCCGTGGATTCGTACAAATCTGGAACCAACTCCTTATCTATGAGTGAATGTCTTCGCACGATGAGGTCAATGTCTTCTAAACTCATTTATCTTCAAAATCTTATGAGAATGCATATGACCTCTTCCCCTTCCCTCGCACCTTAATGCTGTCACAGGTACATGTCCGTGGGAGAATCCCTTGGTTCTCATAGTCTGCATTCATTTGCAGAATTCTTACAGCATCATATAAATTCTCCCGAAGCCAGTTCCTGTTTGTCCAGCAAGCGAAAGCCTTTGAAGCCATTGAACGTGTTGAAGCCATTCAGTTTGAAGTTCATGGCTGCAGAGAAATTAGTAAGGAAGGGTGGCAGACAGCGTCGTGGGGGAACATCAAGAGATTTGCCTGATGACCTCTCAGAGCTTTACAAGACAGATCCTGAAGAGGATTACAATCAGCGCAAGACCCGAATCCAATGGATTCGAAGATATTGGGCAGAACAATGGTTCAAATACCGGTTTGTGACCCAGGAATATGCTGAGAAAAATTCCATCAAGCGACCGTGGGGAGACATCCTCTACAAAAATCTTCAACCCAGGACCAGAGATGAAGCCATTGAACAAGGCTTCTATCCCTGCATGGTCCGTGGACCACAGCCTGCGGATGCTGACCCATCGTCACTGCTATGGTGTCGTGATGACAATCTGTTTAAGTGCAACTTCCAGTTTGCCCAGAACTCAGCGAAGCAGAACAAGAAGTCTTTGGGATTAGATTTCAACCCTGGTCCCTCTGCTCCCCGTGCCGATGGAACTCGCGAAGCTGAACCCAATCTTCTTGGGCCCTTCTACAACCTTGAAGGTCTCATCACCCACATAGTGGTTCAAGGGACTGCCGTAAATGAGCCTGCAGATGACGCTGACTCAGATGAAGCGCCTGCAGCGCCGAAGCCAAAGAAACTGAAGCAGCCAAAAGCTTCCAAGCCTGCCTCTGCACCAAAAATCTCACGAGCGAAGCCATTGGCAACTGCACCTCCTAAAGACAGTGTGCAGTCTAAACATTTGTCACGCATCTCCAAGCCCCAGAAGGTCAAGATGCCTCTGCCACACACCGGCCAAGAGCTGACAACTGCTGCCATTCTGCGCAACGATGCCATTGATCTGTCAAGTGATGAAGATCTTGCAGATGAAGCTCTTGAGCAACTCATCAAGAGCAAAGAAGAAGCAGAAATCTTCAATGATATGCCTCTCTTTGACGTGACAATCATCCACAACTTCATTGATGAGTGGTTTGACACGCCAAACATCAGCTTCAAAGATCTGCAACTACCCATTGGCCTCAGTGTCGCCTTCCATGGCGCCATTGCTTCAGAGCTAGCTCTCACTCAGCGCATCGTCGAACTGAAGCAAAAGATTGACTATGAAAAGGCTCAGTTCAAGAAGCATATGGCCAAGCTCAGCGTGCAAGAGGTGAAAAACTTCAAGATTATGCTGCACGAGCTCAAAGAAGCCTTTCTCAAGAAACGCGCAGAAGCTCAGGGTTCTCGGGAGCGCATGAAGAGCCTGGCTGACAAGTGTGTGCAAGGCTACAATGAAGCTGAGAAGCGCAAGGCCCTTGGGCGTCCGGGCATTGATCCAAGGATGGCTGCTAAGCAGAAGAAGAAGCCCATTGTGGACGAACCTCTCGCACCAAGGCAGGTAGCAGATCCCATTGTCTTCCCAACTAGCATGACTGGCTCGAAGCCAAAGGCCCGGTCAACCGCTTCAGATCTGAAGAAGACGAGGACTGCTGAGGCTGAAGCCAGGAAGAGGAAACATCCTGAAGCCTCTCCTACTGCCCCCTCCAAGAAGAAGAGGAAGACCAAGAGGGAACGGGCTGCTCCCACAGAGCCCTTGATTGTTGAACCCATCTCCATGGTTCACCCTGACGCTGAACCACAAGAACGTCAACTGACTGTCCATGAGCCTGCTTTCATAGAGGCTCATGAAGCTGAAGACTTTCCAGCAGCTGATCCCATCGCTGCTGAAGACATTGGTCACCATGACCATGTTGAAGATGATGCAGTCCTTCCTCAGCTCGAGCACCAACAGGTATCATCGCCTGTGCTAACGCACAGCGAACTCATCAGCATTGGTCGTCCTCTGACGCCAATTGCTCGGGATGCTTCATGGGCTGATCGCCCACAAGAGGAAGAAGACTTTGAGGCCCAGCCAACACCAACTCCACAGGCGTCGCCAGCGTTGCGCAGGCTTCACAAAGGACCAAGGCCTCCAGTCTCTGCGTCTGAAGCTAAAGCTGCTGAAGACATTCCAGCTGCATCAGCCGATGAAGAAGAAGCCCCACAAGATGCTACTCCCTTGTCCCACCAAGAAGCGATTCTCGAGGAGAACGTGACTGTGACCGACCCTCCAGCTCGTCAAGTGGAGCTTGAAAATCTTGAGGCTGCCACCACCAACACCAATGAAGCCACTGACATTGTCATGGCTAAAGCTAATGTGGAGCCCTCACCAACAAAAGCACCAGAAGTCAGTGAAGCCACTGATCCCACTGCTTCTGTTCCTGCGCCTGTTGCCGGTCCTCAGTTCGACTATCATGTTGAGCACAGGCCTCAGGTACAGAAGCCAATCCCAAGATTGCCCAGGTTCCCAGGTCCTGCATCAGCACCTGGATCCTTCAATATCAATGGCTTCAAAGCAGACAACACTTTCTTCAATAGCTCCAGGAACCCCTACTCAAGGGAAAGAATATCATCTGATCGGTTCTGGAGCTATCCGCGGCGAAGCTATTACTCCTGCATTCTTTACAATCAAGGTCGCATCTCCCCACACAAGCGTCTTAACATTGAAGCAATAGCTGGTCTGCCCTGTCTGGAAGAAGCTCTGGATTGCTTCAAAGAGGTTCAATTGCTACCATTCGTCACCGATCAAGAGCATTGGAATGAAGAGCTGCTGCTCCAATTCTATGCCACACTTCACATCCGCGGGTATAACAGAGATCCGAAAACTTGGGTCCTGGAGTGGATGACAGGAAATGTTCATCACGAAGCCAAAGCCTTTGACATCATTGAGCTCATTGGTCTACCCACTCCTGGCGATCTCTACGAATCTGGCTGTCAACTTCACAGTGAAGCTGTGGAGAGCATCTTTCAGAAGCCTGAACCTAACATGAGTCAGATGCTCAGTATGATGAAGCCATTGCCCAAAGATGCTGCATATCCCAAAGAGTTCTTTGTTGAAGACCTTGAGTATCTTCCAAGGACTATTTATCACATCATAAGGCGAACTCTCTGGCCCATCAAAGGACACTCTCCGCATGCCAAGCTGGAAGGTGCAATGAAGACTTTGGTCTTCTATATTCTTCATGGCAAATGCTTCAATGCACAGGACTTCTTCATTCGCCAACTTGATGCATCAAGCTTTGATCTTTTTGGCTTGAAGTTCTATGCCCCATGGGTAATGCGGCTGATCAAACTTCACTCCGCTATCTCATATCAGCCATCTGCTCGCAATCATCGGATCTTTCTGCCTGATGTGGATATGTCTATTGAAGCCATCTATCCTGAGCCTGCCAAGGAACCTCTAAGTCTTCAGAATGCAGAGCATCAAAGTTTTTCTCAGAACATTAAAGGAGTTGAAGCAGTCACTCGTGTGTATCCTTTGGCTGGCACTACACGTGCACCGCATCCTGCTCTCACTGAAGCCACTGATAGCACAATTGCCCAACGACCCAAGAAGCGCACTCGTGTTCTCAATGACCGAGAGCTTCTTGTGGCTCTTCATTAGAAACAGGATAGGCATCATGACTGGCTGAAGCGTCAAATGCAAAGCCTCTTGGTGAATGTTAATCGCATTCGCAATCTTGCCACCAAGAATGCCTTTGTTGCCCATGAAACCTCTCGACGCACATGGAAAGGGCTGACGCTGATGTGTTCTGAAGATGATCTTCAAGAGGATGGCTTCTCTGAACGCTTCAAGTTTGACTCCACACCTCCTCGAAGGACAGTGCTGCGATGAACTCCATCTCTTGAAGACTCTGAGTTCTCTTCCTCTGCTGCAACTGTGAATGCCAGAGTGATCGAGGATGAAGACGATGCTACTTCACCGCCACCTCCTTCAGCACGCTTCGACACTGCTCCAAGTTCTTCTGCACCGCCGAACACCACCGACGACCCTGCTGCTTCACCTACTCTTCATGGGAACGAGTAGATGCTCTGTGTCTTCAAACCTTTTTGGTCCTTACTGACAAAAGGGGGAGAAGCATATGAGTTTGATAGTCTTCAAGCGGGTCCATATGGGCGGGTGCTTTATACTTTTTGCTTAGTGTTTACAACTCTCGTTTGCTTTGATACAGTTGGTTCTTTGAGTTGTAACACTTAAACTCGATGGTCGTCTGCTACTTATTTGCCACCTCGTGATGCGATGATAAATTCCGCATGTGCGACGATAAATTCCGCACTTAGATCATTTTGCAGACGTCCATTTTCCATTATGCATGACATTATCTTCACATACCTTCACATGCATAGTGGATTGTCATCATAATTTGAAGAGGATCTCCACAAGCACAACCTGCCATGTGCATTTGCATTCCAAAAGCAAATTACTTATATGCACATCTTCAGGGGGAGCCCTTGCAACTTATGAAGACAATTCCTTATCCTTTACAATTTCACATATTATATTCCCCGTTGAAAACTTCAACTAGTTTGTCATCAATCACCAAAAAGGGGGAGATTGTAAGTGCATCTAGTGCCACCCCTAGTTGGTTTTGGAGTATTGATGACAAACCTAGTTGAGGGACTAATGTGTTTGTGAGAATTGCAGGATAACACAGGTAGAAGTCCCTCATTGACTCGGTTTTCCTACCAGAGATGACCCCTAAAAATGTATGAAGACATTGATGTCAAAGGTGGCATATGAAGATATTCACATTGAAGACTATGACAAGAGAAGACATCGCATGAAGCCTATGGAGCTCGAAGACTCAGATCTTTCGTAGTTCTTTTTCTTCTTTGTTGAGTCATAGGAACCAACATACTGTTAAGTGGGGTCCAAGAGAACCAGTCAGAATGACTGAAGTGATGCTTAACCAAAACCTATGTCTTCGAGTGAAGACTATGAGAGCGAATCTTGTCCAGAGTCGGACAAGTCATCTTTGCTTGTAGCCCAAGTAAAGTTGTCGTGTGAGTTTGAAATCTGACCGTTGGAACACGTGTCAGTTCCTTAGTGACCCAGGGTCATTTCGGACAAATCAGGTCGGGTTGCCTAGTGGCTATAAATATCCCACCCCCTACAACCATAAACGGTTGGCTGCTCAGAGTTAGACTACGGCTTTTGTCATTTGAGAGCAACCCACCTCGAAGCCTTTGAGAGATAATTCCTTGCGAGGATAAAGCCCTAACCACCAAGAGCCAAAGAGAATTAGGCATCACTTAAGTCTTCTTGTCTGTGTGATCTGAAGACTTATTACACTTGAGGACTATGAATCCTCCAGCCGGTTAGGCGTCGCGTTCTGAGCATCCAAGAGACATTGTGGATCGCCGGTGAACGAAGTCTGTGAAGGTTTGGGAGTCTACCTTGAAGACTTACCAGAGTGATTGGGCGAGGTCTGTGTGACCTTAGCTCAAGGGGAATACGGTGAGGACTGGGTGTCCTGAGCTGCATGTTCAGGACTGGGTGTCCGGGACTATGTGTCCTCAGGTTTAAATACCTAGCCGCCCTAACCAGACGTACAGTTGTCACAACAACTGGAACTGGTCCAACAAATCATTGTCTTCAACGAGTCACTGGTTTCATCCTTCCCTTCCCTTTACTTACTGTTACTCCTTGTGAAGTCATTGTATGTTTGCACTATCTTTTGTCTTCACCGAGTGACTGCGTGTTCTGTTTGGCTTCATAACATCTTCCTACCTAATCCTTACTACATTGCTGCTATTAGTCATTGTGCTATCACTCCATTGAATACTTGACTATGGTTTGCCTAGTGTAGTCTACCTTCCGCTGCATGGTAATAGGTTTATTTCTATCGTTTGTCTTCGAAACTTCCACGTTTTGAAGACTTTCATAAAAATCGCCTATTCACCCCCCCTCTAGTCGATATAACGCACTTTCATATAGGCTATGCGATGATATGAGATCATGGGACTATAAAAGATTGAAGTTGGAATTTCATCAAAAGTATTACCCTATGCATCTTGTTCATCGTGATCGCAATTATATATATATATAATTTCTGGCCTCGCGAAGGAGAAAGCATCGCTCAAGCTTGGGGGAGGCTTAAATCATTGTTATATTCATGCCCCAATCATGAGCTCTCAAGAGAAATGATTATTCAAAAAAATTATGCTCGGCTTTCTGAAAACAGTCCCACCATGCTCGATACTTCTTGTGCTGGCTCTTTTATGATGAAGGCTATTGAATTTAAATGGAATTTATTGGATAGAATTAAACGCAACTCTGAAGATTGGGACCTCGACGAAGGTAACGAGTCAGGTATGACACCTAAGTTTGATTGTGTTAAATCTTTTATGGACACCGACATTTTCCGTAAGTTTAGCACTAAATATGGACTTGACTCTGAGATAGTAGCTTCTTTCTGCGAATCTTTTGCTACTTATGTTGATCTCCCTAAGGAGAAGTGGTTTAAATATCATCCTCCCATAGAAGTAAAAGTAGCTGCACCTATTAAAGTTGAAGAAAAGACTGTCACTTATAATGATCCTATTGTTCCTACTTCTAATATTGAGAAACCACCTTTCCCTGTTAGAATAAAGGATCATGCTAAAGCTTCAACTGTTGTTCGTAAAAGCAACATTAGAACTTATACACCTCCTGAGCAAGTTAAAGTAGAACCTAATATTGCTATTATTAAAGATCTCTTGTCTGATAATATTGATGGGCATGTTATTCAGTTCGAAGGTGAAACTGCTAGAATTGCTAAACCTTGTGATAAAGATAAACATAGACCTGTGGTAGGCGTGCCTGTGATTTCTGTTAAAATAGGAGATCATTGTTATCATGGCTTATGTGATATGGGTGCTAGTGCTAGTGTAATACCTATTGACTTATACAAAGAAATCATGCATGACATTGCACCTCTTGAGTTAGAAGAAATTGATCTTACTATTAAACTTGCTAATAGAGATACTATTTCACCAATGGGAATTGTTAGAGATGTTGAAGTCTTGTGTGGGAAAACTAAATATCCTACTGATTTTCTTGTTCTTGGTTCCCCACAAGATAGCTTTTGTCCCATTATATTTGGTAGACCCTTCTTAAATACTGTTAATGCTACCATAGATTGCACAAAGAATGTTGTTACTGTTGGCTTGGATGATATGGTTCATGAGTTTAATTTCTCAAAATTTAGTAAACAACATCGTGAGGAAGAATTACCTAGTAAGGATGAAATTATTGGTCTTGCTTCTATTGCCGTACCTCCTAGTGATCCTTTAGAACATTATTTGCTAGACCATGAAAATGATATGTTCATGAATGAAAGAAGGGAGATAGATGAAGTATTATTTAAACAGGAACCTATTCTGCAACATAATTTGCATGTTGAAATTTTAGGGGATCCTCCTCCACCCAAGGGTGATCCCGTGTTTGAGCTTAAACCGTTTCCTGATAATCTTAAATATGCTTATCTTGATGAAAAGAAGATATATCCTGTTATTATTAGTGCTAACCTTTCAGAGCATGAAGAAGAAAGATTATTGAAAACTCTGAAGAAGGATTGTGCTGCTATCTGATATACTCTTGATGATCTTAAGGGCATTAGTCCCACTCTATGTCAACATAAAATAAATTTGGAGGCGGACGCCAAACCAGTCTGTGATCCTCAACGACGTCTGAGTCCTAAATGAAAGAAGTGGTAAGAAAAGAAATACTAAAGCTTCTGGAGGCAGGTATAATCTATCCCGTTGCTGATAGTGAGTGGGTAAGTCTTGTCCATTGTGTACCTAAGAAGGGAGGCATTACCGTTGTTCCTAATGATAAAGATGAATTGATTCCACAAAGAATTATCACAGGTTATAGGATGGTAATTGATTTCCGCAAATTAAATAAAGCTACTAAGAAAGATCATTACCCCTTACCTTTTATTGATCAAATGCTAGAAAGATTATGCAAACATACACACTATTGCTTTCTAGATGGATATTCTGGTTTCTCTCAAATACTTGTGTCGGCTAGAGATCAATCAAAGACTACTTTTACATGCCCTTTTGGTACTTTTGCTTATAGACGTATGCCTTTTGGTTTATGTAATGCACCTGCTACCTTTCAAAGATGCATGATGGCTATATTCTCTGACTTCTGTGAAAAGATTTGTGAGGTTTTCATGGACGACTTTTCCGTCTATGGTTCCTCTTTTGATGATTGCTTGAGCAATCTTGATCGAGTTTTGTAGAGATGTGAATAAACTAATCTTGTCTTGAATTGGGAAAAGTGCCACTTTATGGTTAATGAAGGTATTGTCTTGGGGCACAAAGTTTCTGAAAGAGGTATTGAAGTTGATAAAGCCAAGGTCGATGCTACTGAAAAGATGCCATGTCCCAAGGACATCAAAGGTATAAGAAGTTTCCTTGGTCACGCTGGATTTTATAGGAGGTTCATTAAGGACTTCTCAAAAATTTCTCGGCCTCTGACTAATTTATTGCAAAAAGATATACCATTTTTCTTTGATGATGATTGTGTAGAAGCATTTGAAACACTTAAGAAAGCATTAGTCTCTGCACCTGTTGTTCAGCCACCTAATTGGAATTTACCCTTTGAAATTATGTGTGATGCTAGAGATTATGCTGTAGGTGCTGTTCTAGGGCAAAGAGTTGATAAGAAATTAAATGTTATTCATTATGCTAGTAAGACTCTAGGCAATGCTCAAAGAAATTATGCTACTACTGAAAAAGAGCTTTTAGCAGTTGTATTTGCTTGTGATAAGTTCAGACCTTATATTGTTGATTCTAAAGTAACTATTCAAACTGATCATGCTGCTATTAAATACCTTATGGAAAATAAAGATGCTAAACCTAGACTTATTAGATGGGTTCTCTTGCTACAAGAATTTGATTTGCATATTGTTGATAGAAAGGGAGCTGAGAACCCCGTTGCAGACAACTTGTCTAGGTTAGAAAATATTCTTGATGACCCACTACCTATTAATGGTAGCTTTCCTGATGAACAATTAAATGTTATAAGTACTTCTCGTAGTACTCCATGGTATGCTGATTATGCTAATTATATTGTTGCTAAGTTTATACCACCTAGCTTCACATACCAGCAAAAGAAAAAGTTTTTCTATGACTTGAGACATTACTTTTGGGATGACCCACATCTTTATAAAGAAGGAGTAGATGGTGTTATTAGACGTTGTGTACCTAAGCATGAACAGGAACAGATTCTACGCAAGTGTCACTCCGAGGCTTATGGAAGACACCACACTGGAGATAGAACTACACATAAGGTATTGCAATCTGGTTTTTATTGGCCTACTCTCTTCAAGGATGCCCGTAAGTTTGTCTTGTCTTGTGATGAATGTCAAAGAATTGGTAATATTAATAGACGTCAAGAAATGCCTATGAATTATTCTCTTGTTATTGAACCGTTTGATGTTTGGGGCTTTGATTATATGGGACCTTTTCCTACCTCTAATGGATACACACATATTTTAGTTGCTGTTGATTACGTTACTAAGTGGGTAGAAGCTATTCCAACTAGTAGTGCTGATCATAACACCTCTATTAAAATGCTTAAAGAAGTTATTTTTTTCGAGGTTTAGAGTCCCTAGATATTTAATGACTGATGGTGGTTCACACTTTATTCATGGTGCTTTCCGTAAAATGCTTGCTAAATATGATGTTAATCATAGAATTGCATCTCCTTATCACCCTTAGTCCAGTGGTCAAGTAGATTTGAGCAATAGAGAGCTCAAATTAATTTTGCAAAAGACTGTTTATAGCTCTAGAAATAATTGGTCTAAGAAACTTGATGATGCATTATGGGCTTATAGAACTGCATACAAAAATCCTATGGCTATGTCTCCGTATAAAATGGTTTATGGAAAAGCATGTCACTTACCTCTCGAACTAGAACATAAGGCGTATTGGGCTATTAAAGAGCTCAACTATGATTTTAAACTTGCCGGTGAGAAGAGGTTATTTGATATTAGCTCACTTGATGAATGGAGAACCCCAAGCTTATGAAAATGCCAAGTTGATTAAAGAAAAAGTTAAAAGATGGCATGACAAAAGGATACAAAAGCGTGAGTTTAATGTAGGTGATTATGTATTGCTATACAACTCTCGTTTAAGATTTTTTGCAGGAAAACTTCTCTCTAAATGGGAAGGCCCCTATGTTATCGAAGAGGTCTATCGTTCCGGTGCCATAAAAATCAACGACTTCGAGGGCACAAATCCGAAGGTGGTAAACGGTCAAAGAATCAAACATTATATCTCGGGTAATCCCATAAATGTTGAAACTAATATTATTGAAACCGTAACCCCAGAGGAATACATAAGGGACACTTTCCGGAACATTTCAAACTCCGAAAAGGAATAGGTATGTGGTACGGTAAGTAAACCGACTCCAAAACAATTTTTAAGGCAATATTTCTCTGTTTTGGAATATTTAGAAAAATAGAAAAATAAGTAGCAGTCCGGGAAGGACACGAGGGTGGTGGGCGCACCCTACCCCCCTGGGCGCGCCCCCCTACCTCGTGAGCACCTCGTGTGCCTTCCGGACTCCGTTTTCTTGCACGTTACGTATTTTGGTCGGTAAAAATTCATTATATATTCTCCCGAAGGTTTTGACTCCCGTATCACGCAAATCTCCTCGGTTTTTGTTTTCGAGCTGTTGCTGCTGCAGATTAGAGCAAGATGTCTTCTCAAGAGTCAATCGGGGAGAGCCGGGTATCTAATCCGGCACCAGAACCAAGGGCAAACAGCGACGCTGACCACTTTGGGCCAGCAACGGAGGAAGAGATGGAGGCTGACTTGATGAGAGTAGATGCCATGGAGGATCAAGAAGTCACCTCTCGCCTCCGAGCTGGGTTCACGATGGGGGAACTACAGAGCTCAGCTATTCCAAACTCGGTTATCCCTTCTAATGTTAGATTTCTTTCTTATGAAAATATGAAGAGGAGTGTCACTTGTTCTCCCGCAGCTATGCAACACCCTTGGGTGCAAGGAGCTTTAGCTGTCACAAGAAAGCTTCGTAAGGAAATAATGGACCTCAAACAGCAAGTCAATAAGCTCGAGGAGGAGAACCGCATCCTGAGGGGAATCATCGCCAAGAATATTACACCGACAACAAAGAAGGAGACATAATCACATGGGTATGGGCACTCCCCTTGGCAACTGCCAAGCTTGGGGGAGGTGCCCCGGTATCGTATCACCATCGCAACTCCTATCTTTATCGTTTTTCTTAGTTCGATCCTATTAGTAGTATCTTGATCTAGTAGAATAAAGTTTATGGCATGATCTAGTTTTGAGTTTTGCTTTTTGATCTTTCTTTGTAATCGAGTCGGTGAGCTATATATAATAAAGATTAGTGTTGAGTCAAGGGCTTGATTATTTTGCCATGATATTGGGTGAATAAAAGAAAAGAGAAAATAATAAAAAGAAACAAAGAGTTCATATTGATCTTATTGAGAGTAATGACTTCACATAGAAAGAGTATGATGATTAAAAGTTGTTGGGAGTTGGCAGACATAGCTTTGGTCATTATTGCAATTAATAGGAAGTAATAAGGAAAGAGAGGTTTTCACATATAGATATATTATCATTGACATCTTTTATGATTGGGAGCACTCATTAAAATATGACATGCTAAAGAGTTGATGTTGGACAAGGAAGACAACGTAATGAGTTATGTCTTTCTTATATCTGAGATAAAGTATGTTGTCATGGATCCTCTAACTTGTTGAGCTTGCCTTTCCCCCTCATGCTAGCCAAATTCTCAGCACTAAGTAGAAATACTACTTGTGCTTCCAAATACCCTTAAACCAGTTTTGCCATGAGAGTCCACCATATCTACCTATGGATTGAGTAAGATCCTTCAAGTAAGTTGTCATCGGTGCAAAGCAATAAAAATTGCTCTAAATATGTATGATTGATTGGTGTGGGAGAAATAAGATTTATACGATCTTGTGATGTGGAAGTAATAAAGGCGACGGACTGCATAATAAAGGTTCATATCACAAGGGGCAATATAAAGTGACGTTTTTTCGCATTGAGATTTTGTGCATCCAACCATAAAAGCGCATGGCAACCTCTGCTTCCCTCTGCGAAGGGCCTGTCCTTTATTATTATCTTCTACCTATTGCAAGAGTCATGGTGATCTTCACCTTTTCTTTTTCATTTTATCCTTTGGCAAGCCCAGCATGCTGGAAAGAACATGATATATATATATATATATATATATATATATATATATATATATATATATCTAATCGGATGTAGGGGAGCATGAACCATTATTGTTGACATTACCCTTGAGGTAAAAGGTTGTGGGGCAAAACTATAAGCCCCTATCTTTCTCTATGTCCAATTAAAACTCCGTAACCACAAGTATTGCGTGAGTGTTAGCAATTATGGAGGACTAAATGATAGTTGAGTATGTGGACTTGCTTTTTAGCTCTGACATAGACTCTTTCCGATGTTATGATAAATTGCAATTGCTTCAATGACTGAGATTATAGTTTGTCGGAGCCCAATAAGGTTTATGATTTATACTTTTGCATTGTGAATAGATCATCACTTGAACATAAGTAATCATATGGCAAAATCTATATATGTTGCTGTTATGAGAATAATCATGATGCATTCATGTTCGTATTTTTATTTTTATCGACGCCTCTACCTCTAAACATGAGGACATATTTATTGTTATCGGCTTTTCGCTTGAGGACAAGCGAGGTCTAGGCTTGGGGGAGTTGATACGTCCATTTTGCATCATGCTTTTATATCGATATTTATTGCATTATGGACTGTTATTTCACTTTATGTCACAATACTTATGGCTATTCTCTCTTATTTTACAAGGTTTACATAAGGAGGGAGAATGCCGGCAGCTGGAATTCTGGGCTGGAAAAGGAGCAAATATTGGAGACCTATTCTGCGCAACTCCAAAAGTCTTGAAACTCCACGGAACATCTTAAAATAAATGAAGAAAAATCCTCTCCAATGATGAAAGCCAGGGGGCCCACACCCTGCTCACGAGGGTGGGGGCGCCCCCCTAGGGCGCGCCCCCCTACCTCGTGGGCCCCCTGGTGGCTCTCCGACGTCCATCTTCTCCTATATGAAGTCTTTCGATGAGAAAAAATAAGAGGGAACTTTTCGGGACGAGACTCCGCCGCCACGAGGCGGAACCTTGGCGGATCCAATCTAGAGCTCCAGCAGAGCTGTTCTGCCGGGGATACTTCCCTCCGGGAGGGGGAAATCATCACCATCGTCATCACCAACGCTCCTCTCATCAGGAGAGGGCAATCTCCATCAACATCTTCACCAGTACCATCTCATCTCCAAACCCTAGTTCATCTCTTGTATCCAATTCTTGTCTCAAAGTCCGGGATAGGTGCTAGTAGGTTGCTAGTAGTGTTGATTACTCCTTGTAGTTGATGCTAGTTGGTTTAATTGGTGGAAGATCATATGTTCAGATCCTATATGCATATTATTACCCCTCTGATTATGAACATGAATATGCTTTGTGAGTAATTACATTTGTTCCTGAGGACAAGGGAGAAGTCTTGCTATTAGTAGTCATGTGAATTTGGTATTCGTTTGATATTTTAATAAGATGTATGTTGTCTAGCCTCTAGTGGTGTTATGTGAACGTCGACTACATAACACTTCACCATTATTTGGGCCTAGAGGAAGGCATTGGGAAGTAATAAGTAGATGATGGGTTGCCAGAGTGATAGAATCTTAAACCCTAGTTTATGCGTTGCTTCATAAGGGGCTGATTTGGATCCACATGTTTCATGCTATGGTTAGGTTTACCTTAATACTTTTGTTGTAGTTGAGGATGCTTGCAATAGAGGTTAATCATAAGTGGGATGCTTGTTCAAGTAAGAACAGCACCCAAGCACCGGTCCACCCACATATCAAATTATCAAAGTATCGAACGCGAATCATATGAACGTGATGAAAACTAGCTTGACGATATTCCCATGTGTCCTCGGGAGCGCTTTTCCTATTATAAGAGTTTGTTCCGGCTTGTCCTTTGTTACAAAAGGATTGGGAAACCTTGCTACAGTTTATTTATTTTTGTTACTTGTTGCTCGCTACAATCTATCTTATCACAAAACTATCTGTTACCACTTGTTTCAGTACTTGCAGAGAATACCTTGCTGAAAACCGCTTATCATTTCCTTCTGCTCCTCGTTGGGTTCGACACTCTTACTTATCGAAAGGACTACGATAGATCCCCTATACTTGTGGGTCATCATGTAGCATGTTACTGCTTTCCGTTAATCCTATTCTAATGTATAGTCTGTCATTGTTGCTACAACTGTTGATACCTTACCTGCAATCCTAAATGCTTAGTATAGGATGCTAGAATTATCATCAGTGGCCCTACATTCTTGTATGTCTGCCATGCTATACTATCGGGCCGTGATCACTTGGGAGGTGTTCACGGGTATATACTTATATACATAATATATGATACTTGTGGTGACTAAAGATGGGTCGGCTCGTAGGAGTACCCGTGAGTGATTCACGGATTGGGACCGAAAGGACGTTTGTCCCGACGGCCCTCTGAGTGGATCTTTGTGGCGAAGCGACAGGGCAGGTTGAGACCACCTAGGAGAGAGGTGGGCCTGGCCCTGGTCGGCGTTCGCGGTTATTTCAAGATAACACGTTTAACGAGATCTTGGTATTTGATCTGAGTCTGGCCACTGGCCTATACGCACTAACCATCTACGCAGGGACAGTTATGGGCACTCGACATCGTGGTATCAGCCGAAGCCTTCGTGACATCAGCGACTGAGCGGCGCGCGCCGGATTGGACCGTAAGCCTGCTCTTGTATTAAGGGGGCTAGTTCTGCTTCCGGCCGCATACGCAATATGCAGGTGTGCAATGGGCGATGGGCCCAGACCCCTGCGCCATAGGATTTAGACCGGCGTGCTGACCTCTCTGTTGTGCCTAGGTAGGGCTGCGACATGTTGATCTTCCGAGTCCGGGCATGACCTAGGAAAGTGTGTCCGGAAAAAGGGGATCGAGCGTGTTGGGAAATGTGGTGCACCCCTGCAGGGAAGTTAATCTATTCGAATAGCCGTGATCTTCGGTAACAGGACGACTTGGAGTTGTACCTTGACCTTATGACAACTAGAACCGGATACTTAATAAAACACACCCTTCCAAGTGCCAGATACAACCCGGTGGTCGCTCTCTAACAGGGCAACGAGGAGAGGATCGCCGGGTAGGATTATGCTATGTGATGCTACTTGGTGAACTTACCATCTACTCTCTTCTACATTCTGCAAGATGGAGGTGGCCAGAAGCATAGTCTTCGATAGGACTAGCTATCCCCCTCTTATTCCGGCATTCTGCAGTTTAGTCCACATATGATACCCTTATTCCATTTGATACCAATGCATACATATGTAGTGTAGCTCCTTGCTTGCGAGTACTTTCGATGAGTACTCACGGTTTCTTTGCTCCCTCTTTTCCCCCTTTCTATACCCGATTGCTGCGAACAGACATTGGAGCCGAGGAGCCAGACGCCACCATCGACGACTACTACTACTCGGGAGGTGCCTACTACTACGTGCATCCCGCTGACGACGACCAGGAGTAGTTTAGGAGGATCCCAGGCAGGAGGCATGCGCCTCTTCCGATCCATATCCTGGTTTGTGCTAGCCTTCTTCAGGCAAACTTGTTTAACTTATGTCTGTACTCAGATATTGTTGCTTCCGCTGACTCGTCTATGATCAAGCTATTGTATTCGAGCCCTTGAGGCCCCTGGCTTGTAATAAGATGCTTGTATCACTTATTTTATTTGTAGAGTTGTGTTGTGATATCTTCCCGTGAGTCTCTGATCTTGATCGTACACGTTTGCGTGTATGATTAGTGTACGATTGAATCGGGGGCGTCACAAACTATGAGCAAAGATATAGCATCCGCAAAACTACTAGTTCTATGAAGAATAGACCCTCCCATAGTGGGTAAAGCACCGGCACAAGTAAAGAAATCTTGAATAACTCCTTTTCCAATAATATTACCACTACCGATCCAAAACTTTTTAGTGTGCAAAATAGTAGGTCCTTCATGAGGATAATCAAAAGCATCAACGTTTTCCATGTTATTACCACTATCCTTACCAACGATAACCTCCCCAATTTCAGACATGATGGCAGCAAATTGCACAAAGAACGGGCACACAAAAAGCAAGAAGAAGAGCGAACGAAAAGTGGGTGAATAAAACGGCAAGGGTGAAGTGGGGAAGAGGAAAACGAGAGGCAAATGGCAAATAATGTAACGCGAGGGATAAGAGTTTGTGATGGGCACTTGGTATGTCTTGACTTGTGCGTAGATCTCCCCGGCAACGGCGCCAGAAATGGCTAGTTGCTGGGAGATCAAATCTTGACTTAACTTGGTGCACCCTCCCAGCAATGGCGCCGAAAATCCTTCTTGCTACCTACTGAGCAAGCGTTGGTTTTCCATTAAATAGGAAAGGGTGATGCAGCAAAGTAGCGTAAGTATTTCCCTCAGTTTTGAGAACCAAGGTATCAATCTAGTAGGAGACTACACGCAAGTCACCTAGTACCTACACAAACAAACAAGAACCTCGCAACCAACGCGATAAAGGTGTTGTCAATCCCTTCACGGTCACTTACGAGAGTGAGATCTGATAGAGATAATAAGATAAATATTTTTGTTATTTTTATGGTATAGATTGGAAAATAAAGATAGCAAAATAAACAACGATAGAAATAGCAAGTTGATAGGAAAATAATATTATGGAAGATAGACCCGGGGTCCATAGGTTTCACTATGGCTTCTCTCAAGATAGCAAATTCTACGGTGGGTGAACAAATTACTGACGAGCAATTGATAGAAAAGCGCATAGTTATGAGAATATCCAGGCATGATCATGTATATAGGCATCACGTCCGCGACAAGTGGACCGAAACAATTCTGCGTCTACTACTATTACTCCACACATCGACCGCTATCCAGCATGCATCTAGAGTATTAAGTTCATAAGAACATAGTAACGCATTAGGCAAGATGACATGATGTAGAGGGATAAACTCAAGCAATATGATATAAAGCGCATCTTTTTATCCTTGATGGCAACAATACAATACGTGCCTTGTTGCCCCTGCTGTCACTGGGAAAGGACATCGGAAGATTGAACCCAAAGCTAAGCACTTCTCCCATTGCAAGAAAGATCAATATAGTAGACCAAACCCAACTGATAATTCGAAGAGATTTGCAAAGATATTAAATCATGCATAAAAGAATTCAGAGAAGAATCAAATATTGTTCATAGATAATCTTGATCATAAACCCACAATTCATCGGATCTCGACAAACACACCGCAAAAAGAATTACATCGAATTGATATCCAAGAGAATCGAGGAGAACTTTGTATTGAGATCCAAAGAGAGAGAGAAGAAGCCATCTAGCTAATAACTATGGACCCGAAGGTCTGTGGTAAACTACTCACACATCATCGGAGAGGCTATGGTGTTGATGTAGAAGCCCTCCGTTATCGATTCCCCCTCTGGTGGAGCGCCGGAAAAGGCCCCAAGATGGGATCTCACGGGTACAGAAGGTTGCGGCGGTGGAAATAGGGTTTCATGGTGCTCTTGGATGTTTTCGGGGTATATGGGTATATATAGGAGGAAGAATTACGTCGGTGGAGCTGCGAGGGGCCCACGAGGGTGGGGGCACGCCCTCCTGCCTCGTGGCCTCCTCGCTTCTTTCTTGACGTCCACTCCAAGTCTCCTGGATCACGTTTGTTCCAAAAATAACTCCCCTGAAGGTTTCATTACGTTTGGATTCCGTTTGATATTTCTTTTCTACGAAACACTGAAATAGGCAAAAAAAACAGCAATTTGCACTGGGCCTTTGGTTAATAGGTTAGGTCCAAAAATAATATAAAAGGTATATTAAAGCCCATTAAACATCCAAAACAGATAATATAATAGCATGGAACAATAAAAAAGTATAGATACGTTGGAGATGTATCATGTACACACTTAACCGTTATCATGGGTCAAATGATGTAATATATATGTTCCTATTTTGTATACATACTTAACCGTCAAATGATGCAATATATATCACCTTAGTTATATACATTGTATCACCTTCCCTTCGTTCCTGCTCTCGGAAAAAAGGAAAAGAAAAGAAAAAGAAAAAAGAAAAGGAAAAGAAAATAGAAGAAACAAAACAGGAAAACTGCTATAGGTACTGGTTATAGCAGTACCGCTTTTCTAAAAAAGAGCTATAGCTAGTCAACATAGTGTTGGGGAACGTAGTAATTTCAAAAAAATTCCTACGCACACGCAAGATCATGGTGATGCATAGCAACGAGAGGGGAGAGTGTCGTCCAGGTACCCCCGTAGACCGTTAAGCGGAAGTGTTATGACAACGCGGTTGATGTAGTCGTACGTCTTCACGATCGACCAATCCTCAGTACCGAACGTACGGCACCTCCGCGTTCAGCACACATTCAGCTCGGTGACGTCCCGCGAACTCACAATCCAGTAGAGCTCGGGGAAGAGTTTCGTCAGCACGATGGCGTGGTGACGATGTTGATGAAGCTACCGTTGCACGGCTTCGCCTAAGCACCGCTACAGTATGGCCGAGGTGGATTATGGTGGAGGGGGGCACCGCACACGGCTGGGAGAGATCAATGATCAACTTGTGTGTTTAGAGGTGCCCCCCTGCCCCCGTGTATAAAGGATCAAGGGGGAGGCCGGCCGGCCCTAGAGGGCGCGCCAGGAGGAGGAATCCTCCTCCTAGTAGGAGTAGGATTCCCCTCTTTCCTACTCCTACTAGGAGGGGGAAAGGAAGGGGGAGAAGGAGATGGAAAGGGGGTGCCGCCCCCCTCTCCTAGTCCAATTCGGACCAGAGGGGGAGGGGGCACACGGCCTGCCCTGGCCGGACCCTCTCTCTCTCCACTAGGGCCCAATAAGGCCCATTAACCCCCGGGGGGTTCCAGTAACCCCTCCGGTACTCCGGTAAAATCCCGATTTCACCCAGAACTCTTCCGATGTCCAAACGTAGGCTTCCAATATATCAATATTTATGTCTCGACCATTTCGAGACTCCTCGTCATGTCCGTGATCATATCTGGGAATCCGGACTACCTTTGGTACATCAAAACATATAAACTCATAATACCGATCGTCACAGAACTTTAAGCGTGCGGACCCTACGGGTTCGAGAACTATGTAGACATGACCGAGACATGTCCCCAGTCAATAACCAATAGCGGAACCTGGATGCTCATATTGGTTCCTACATATTCTACGAAGATCTTTATCAGTCAAACCGCATAACAATATACGTTGTTCCCTTTGTCATCGGTATGTTACTTGCCCGAGATTCGATCGTCAGTATCCCAATACCTAGTGCTACCTCTTGAGCACTGTGTTGGTTTTCCCTTGAAGAGGAAAGGGTGATGCAGCAAAGTAGCGTAAATATTTCCCTCAGTTTTTGAGAACCAAGGTATCAATCCAGTAGGAGGCTACGCGCGAGTCCCTCGCACCTGCACAAAACAAATAAATCCTCGCAACCAATGCGATAAGGGGTTGTCAATCCCTATACGGTCACTTACGAGAGTGAGATCAGATAGATATGATAAGATAATATTTTTGGTATTTTTATAATAAAGATGCAAAGTAAAATAAAAGGCAAAGTAGATAACAAAGTATTGGAAGATTAATATGATGAAGATAGACCCGGGGGCCATAGGTTTCACTAGTGGCTTCTCTCGAGAGCATAAGTATTTTATGGTGAGTGAACGAATTACTGTTGAGCAATTGACAGAATTGAGCATAGTTATGAGAATATCTAGGTATGATCATGTATATAGGCATCACGTCCAAGACAAGTAGACCGACTCCTGCCTGCATCTACTACTATTACTCCACACATCGACCGCTATCTAGCATGCATCTAGAGTATTAAGTTCATAAGAACAGAGTAACACCTTAAGCAAGATGACATGATGTAGAGGTATAAACTCAAGCAATATGATGAAAACCCCATCTTGGTATCCTCGATGGCAACAATACAATACGTGCCTTGCTGCCCCTACTGTCACTAGGAAAGGACACCGCAAGATTGAACCCAAATCTAAGCACTTCTCCCATTGCAAGAAAGATCAATATAGTAGGCCAAACCAAACTGATAATTCAAAGAGACTTGCAAAGATAACCAATCATACATAAAAGAATTCAGAGAAGATTCAAATATTGTTCATAGATAAACTTGATCATAAACCCACAATTCAGCGGTCTCAACAAACACACCGCAAAAAGAAGATTACATCGAATAGATCTCCACAAGAGAGGGGGAGAACTTTGTATTGAGATCCAAAAAGAGAGAAGAATCCATCTAGATAATAACTATGGACCCGTAGGTCTGAGGTAAACTACTCACACTTCATCAGAGAGGCTATGGTGTTGATATAGAAGCCCTCCGTGATCGATGCCCCCTCCGGCGGAGCTCCGGAACAGGCCCCAAGATGGGATCTCGTGGATACAGAAAGTTACGGCGGTGGAATTAGGGTTTTGGCTCTGTATCTGATCGTTTGGGGGTACGTAGGTATATATAGGAGGAAGAATTACGTCGGTGGAGCAACAGGGGGCCCACGAGGGTGGAGGGCGCGCCTGGGGGGTAGGCGCGCCCCCCTACCTCGTGGCCTCCCTGTTGATTGCTTGACGTAGGGTCCAAGTCTCCTGGATCTTATTCGTTCCAAAAATCAAGTTCCCGAAGGTTTCATTCCGTTTGGACTCCGTTTGATATTCCTTTTCTTCGAAACCCTAAAATAGGCAAAAACAGCAATTCTGGGCTGGGCCTCCGGTTAGTAGGTTAGTCCCAAAAATAATATAAAAGTGTATAATAAAGCCCAATAATGTCCAAACGGAATATAATATAGCATGGAGCAATCAAAAAATATAGATACGTTGGAGACGTATCAAGCATCCCCAAGCTTAATTCCTGCTCGTCCTCGAGTAGGTAAATGATAAAACAGAATTTTTGATGTGGAATGCTACTTGGCATAATTTCAATGTCATTCTCCTTAACTGTGGTATGAATATTCAGATCCGAAAGATTCAAGACAAAAGTTCAATCTTGATATAAAAATAATAATACTTCAAGCATACTAACTAAGCAATTATGTCTTCTCAAAATAATATGGCCAAAGAAAGTTATCCCTAGAAAATCATATAGTCTAGCTATGCTCTATCTTCACCACACAAAGTATTTAAATCATGAACAACCCCGATGACATGCCAAGCTATTGTTTCATACTTTTGACATTCTCAAACTTTTTCAATCTTCATGCAATACATGAGCGTGAGCCATGGACATAGCACTATAGGTGGAATAGAATGGTGGTTGTGGAGAAGACAAAAAGGGAGAAGATAGTCTCACATCAACTAGGCATATCAACGGGCTATGGAGATGCCCATCAATAGATATCAATGTGAGTGAGTAGGGATTGCCATGCAACGGATGCACTAGAGCTATAAGTATATGAAAGCTCAAAAAGAAACTAAGTGGGTGTGCATCCAACTCGCTTGCTCATGAAGACCTAGGGCAATTTGAGGAAGCCCATCATTGGAATATGCAAGCCAAGTTCTACAATGAAAAATTCCCACTAGTATATGAAAGTGACAACATAGGAGACTCTCTATCATGAAGATCATGGTGCTACTTTGAAGCACAAGTGTGGTAAAATAATAGTAGCATTGTCCCTTCTCTTTTTCTCTCATTCATTTTTTTATTTGGGCCTTCTCCTTTTTTATGGCCTCTTTTTTTCGTCCGGAGTCTCATCCCGACTTGTGGGGGAACCATAGTCTCCATCATCCTTTCCTCACTGGGACAATGCTCTAATAATGATGATCATCACACTTCTATTTTCTTACAACTCAAGAATTACAACTCGATACTTAGAACAAGATATGACTCTATATGAATGCCTCCGGTGGTGTACCAGGATATGCAATGAATCAAGAGTGACATGTATGAAAGAATTATGAACGGTGGCTTTGCCACAAATACGATGTCAACTACATGATCATGCAAAGCAATATGACAATGATGAAGTGTGTCATAATAAACGAAACGGTGGAAAGTTGCATGGCAATATATCTCGGAATGGCTATGGAAATGCCATAATAGGTAGGTATGGTGGCTGTTTTGAGGAAGGTATATGGTGGGTGTATGATACCGGCGAAAGGTGCGCGGTATTAGAGAGGCTAGCAATAGTGGAAGGGTGAGAGTGCGTATAATCCATGGACTCAACATTAGTCATAAAGAACTCATATACTTATTGCAAAAATCTACAAGTTATCAAAGCAAAGTATTACGCACATGCTCCTTGGGGGATATTTTGGTAGGAAAAGACCATTGCTCGTCCCCAACCGCCACTCATAAGGAAGACAATCAATAAATAAATCATGCTCCGACTCCATCACATAACGGTTCACCATACGTGCATGCTACGGGAATCACAAACTTTAAACAAGTATTTCAAAAATTCACAACTACTCAACTAGCATGACTCTATAATCACCATCTCCATATCTCAAAACAATTATCAAGTATCAAACTTCTCTTAGTATTCAACACACTCATAAGAGAATTTTATTATTAATCTTGTATACCTAGCATATTAGGATTATTTAAGAAAATTACCATGATATTTAAGACTCTCAAAATAATCTAAGTGAAGCATGAGAGATCAATAGTTTCTATAAAAACAAATCCACCACCGTGCTCTAAAAGATATAAGTGAAGTACTAGAGCGAAACTATATAACTCAAAAGATATAAGTGAAGCACATAGAGTATTCTAATAATTTCTGAATCATGTGTGTTTCTCTCAAAAGGTGTGTACAGAAAAGATGATTTTGGTAAACTAACAAATAAAGACTCAAATAATACAAGATGCTCCAAGCAAAACACATATCATGTGGTGAATAAAAATATAGCTCCAAGTAAAGTTACCGATAGAAGTAGACGAAAGAGGGGATGCCTTCCGGGGCATCCCCAAGCTTTGGCTTTTAGGTGTCCTTAGATTATCTTGGGGGTGCCATGGGCATCCCCAAGCTTAGGCTCTTTCCACTCCTTGTTCCATAATCCATCAAATCCTTACCCAAAACTTGAAAACTTCACAACACAAAACTTAAAGTAGAAAATCTCGTGAGCTCCGTTAGCGAAAGAAAACAAAAGACCACTTCAAGGTACTGTAATGAACTCATTATTTATTTATATTGGTGTTAAAACTAATGTATTCCAACTTCTCTATGGTTTATAAACTATTTTACTAGCCATAGATTCATCAAAATAAGCAAACAACACACGAAAAACAGAATCTGTCAAAAACAGAACAGTCTGTAGTAATCTGTAGCTAGCGCAAGATCTGGAACCCCAAAAATTCTAAAATAAATTGATGGACGTGAGGAATTTATCTATTAATCATATGCAAAAAGAATTAACTAAATATCACTTTCGAAACAAAAATGGAAGCAGTTCTCGTGAGCGCTAAAGTTTATGTTTTTTACAGCAAGATTAACAAGACTCTCCCCAAGTCTTCCCAACGGTTCTACTTGGCACAAACACTAATTAAACACAAAAAAACACAACCAAAACAGAGGCTAGATAAATTATTTATTTATTACTAAACAGAAGCAAAAAGCAAGTAATAAAAGTAAAATTGGGTTGCCTCCCAACAAGCGCTATCGTTTAACGCCCCTAGCTAGGCATAAAAAGCAAGGATAGATCTAGGTATTGCCATCTTTGGTAGGCAATCCATAAGTGGCTCTCATAATAGATACATAAGGTAATTTAATTTTCTTTCTAGGAAAGGTGTTCCATGCCTTTCCTTAACGGAAATTGGAATCTAATATTTCCTTCCTTCATATCAATAATTACACCAATCGTTCTAAGGAAAGGTCTACCAAGAATAATAGGACATGAAGGATTGCAATCTATGTCAAGAACAATAAAATCTACGGGCACATAGTTCCTATTTGCAACAATAAGAACATCATTAATTCTTCCCATAGGTTTCTTAATAGTGGAATCCGCAAGGTGCAAGTTTGAAGAGCAATCCTCAAAATCAAGGAAACCTAACAAATCACACAAAGTCTTTGGAATCGTGGAAACACTAGCACCCAAATCACATAAAGCATAGCATTCATGATCTTTAATTTTAATTTTAATAGTTGGTTCCCACTCATCATAAAGTTTTCTAGGGATAGAAACTTCCAACTCAAGTTTTTCTTCAATAGATTGCATCAAAGCATCAATGATATGTTTGGTAAAGGCTTTATTTTGACTATAAGCATGAGGAGAATTTAGCACGGATTGCAACAAGGAAATACAATCTATCAAAGAGAAATTTTCATAATTAAATTCCTTGAAATCCAAAATAGTAGGTTCATTAACATCTAGAGTTTTGATCTCTTCAATCCCACTTTTATCAATTTTAGCATCAAGATCTAAAAACTCCAAATTTTTGGAACGCCTTCTAGGTAAAGGTGGGTCATATTCAGTCCTGTCATTATCAAGATTCATATTGAAAAACAAATATTTAATAGGGGACAAATCAAAAACTTTTAGATCTTCATCTTTATTATCATGGAAACTAGAAGAACACGCTCTTGTAAAGGAATCTTTCTTAGCACGCATCCTAGCGGTTCTTTCTTTGCACTCATCAATGGAAATTCTCATGGCTTTGAGAGACTCATTGATATCATGTTTAGGTGGAATAGATCTAAGTTTCAAAGAATCAACATCAAGAGAAATTCTATCAACGTTCCTAGCCAACTCATCAATCTTAAGCAATTTTTCTTCAATCAAAGCATTGAAATTCTTTTACAAAGTAATAAATTCTTTGATATTAGATTCAAAATCAGAGGGCATCTTATTATCATTTCCATAAGAATTGTTGTAGGAATTACCATAATTATTAGAGGAATTGCTAGGATAAGGTCTAGGATTAAAGTTTCCTCTATACGCATTGTTACCAAAATTATTCCTACCAACAAAATTCACATCCATAGATTCATTATTATTCTCAATCAAAGTAGACAAAGGCATATCATTAGGACCATAAGAAACACTTTTATTAGCAAATAATTTCATAAGTTCATCCATCTTTCCACTCAAAACGTTAATTTCTTCTAACGCATGCACTTTTTTATTAGTAGATCTTTCAGTGTGACATTGAGAATAATTAACCATAATATTATCTAGGAGTTTAGTAGCTTCTCCTAAAGTGATTTCCATAGAAGTGCCTCCCGCGGCCGAATCTAAAAGATTTCTACAAGCAAAATTCAATCCGGCATAAAAATTTTGTATAATCATCCACAAATTCAAACCATGTGTTGGGAAATTACGTATCATTAATTTCATCCTCTCCCAAGATTGTGCAACATGTTCATGATCAAGTTGCTTAAAATTCATAATATCGTTTCTAAGAGAGATGATCTTAGCGGGAGGAAAATACTTAGAGATAAAAGCATCTTTGCACTTATTCCAAGAATCAATACTATTTTTAGGCAAAGATGAAAACCAAGCTTTAGCACGATCTCTAAGCGAAAAAGGAAATAGCTTCAATTTAACAATATCATCATCCATGTCTTTCTTCTTTTGCATATCACACAAATCAACGAAGCTATTTAGATGGGTAGCGGCATCTTCAGTAGGAAGGCCGGAAAACGGATCTTTCATGACAAGATTCAGCAAGGCAGCATTAATTTCACAAGATTCAGCATCGGTAAGAGGAGCAATCGGAGTGCTAATAAAATCATTGTTGTTGGTATTGGTAAAGTTACACAATTTAGTGTTATCTTGAGACATCGTGACAAGCAAGCAATCTAACACACAAGCAAACAAGGAATGGGCAAAAAGAGGCAAATAGAGAAAGAGAGGGAGGATAGAGAGAGAGGGCGAATAAAAATGGCAAGGGTGAAGTGGGGGAGAGGAAAACGAGAGGCAAATGGCAAATAATGTAATGCGGGAGATAAGGGTTTGTGATGGGTACTTGGTATGTTGACTTGTGCGTAGACCTCCCCGGCAACGGGGCCAGAAATCCTTCTTGCTACCTCTTGAGCACTGCGTTGGTTTTCCCTTGAAGAGGAAAGGGTGAGGCAGCAAAGTAGCATAAGTATTTCCCTCAGTTTTTGAGAACCAAGGTATCAATCCAGTAGGAGGCCACGCGCGAGTCCCTCACACCTGCACAAAACAAATAAATCCTCGCAACCAACGCGATAAGGGGTTGTCAATCCCTACACGGTCACTTACGAGAGTGAGATCTGATATATATGATAAGATAATATTTTTGGTATTTTTATGATAAATATGCAAATTAAAATAAAAGGCAAAGTAGACAACAAAGTATTGGAAGATTAATATGATGAAGATAGACCCGGGGGCCATAGGTTTCACTAGTGGCTTCTCTCGAGAGCATAAGTATTTTACGGTGGGGGTGAATGAATTATTGTTGAGCAATTGACAGAATTGAGCATAGTTATGAGAATATCTAGGTATGATCATATATATAGCTAGGCATCACGTCCAAGACAAGTAGACCGACTCCTGCCTGCATCTACTACTATTACTCCACACATCGACCGCTATCCAGCATGCATCTAGAGTATTAAGTTCATAAGAACAGAGTAACGCCTTAAGCAAGATGACATGTAGAGGGATAAACTCAAGCAATATGATGAAAACCCCATCTTGTTATCCTCGATGGAAACAATACAATACGTGCCTTGCGGCCCCTACTGTCACTGGAAAGGACACCGCAAGATTGAACCCAAAGCTAAGCACTTTCCATTGCAAGAAAGATCAATCTAGTAGGCCAAACCAAACTGATAATTCGAAGAGACTTGCAAAGATAACCAATCATACATAAAAGAATTCATATAAGATTCAAATATTGTTCATAGATAAACTTGATCATAAACCCACAATTCATCGGTCTCAACAAACACACCGGAAAAAGAAGATTACATCGAATAGATCTCCACAAGAGAGGGGGAGAACTTTGTATTGAGATCCAAAAAGAGAGAAGAAGCCATCCAGCCAATAACTACGGACCCATAGGTCTGAGGTAAACTACTCACACTTCATCGGAGAGGCTATTGTGTTGATGTAGAAGCCCTCCGTGATCGATGCCCCCTCCGGCGGAGCTCCGGAACAGACCCCAAGATGGGATCTCGTGGATACAGAAAATTATGGCGGTGGAATTAGGGTTTTGGCTCCGTATCTGATCGTTTGGGGGTACGTAGGTATATATAGGAGGAATAAGTACGTCGGTGGAGCAACAGGGGGCCCATGAGGGTGGAGGGCGTGCCTGAGGGGTAGGCGCACCCCCCTACCTCGTGGCCTCCCTGTTGATTGCTTGACGTAGGGTCCAAGTCTCCTGGATCTTATTCGCTCCAAAAATCACGTTCCCGAAGGTTTCATTCCGTTTGGACTCCGTTTGATATTCCTTTTCTTCGAAACCCTAAAATAGGCAAAAAACAGCAATTCCGGTCTGGGCCTCCGGTTAGTAGGTTAGTCCCAAAAATAATATAAAAGTGTATAATAAAGCCCAATAATGTCCAAAACAGAATATAATATAGCATGGAGCAATCAAAAATTATAGATACGTTGGACACGTGTCACCTAGCTCAATCTCGTTACCGGCAAGTCTCTTTACTCATTCTGTAATGCAACATCCCACAACTAACTCATTAGTCACATTGCTTGCAAGGCTTATAGTGATGTGCATTACCGAGAGGGCCCAGAGATACCTCTCCGACAATCGGAGTGACAAATCCTATTCTTGATCTATGCCAACTCCACGAATACCATCGGAGACACCTGTAGATCACCTTTATAATCACCCAGTTACGTTATGGCATTTGGTAGCACACAAAGTGTTCCTCCGGTATTCGGGAGTTGCATAATCTCATAGTCATAGGAACATATATAAGTCATGAAGAAAGCAATAGCAGTAAACTTAAACGATCAAGTGCTAAGCTAACGAAATGGGTCAAGTCAATCACATCATTCTCCTAATGATGTGATCTCGTTGATCAAATAAAAATTTATGTCTATGGCTAGGAAACTTAACCATCTTTGATCAATGAGCTAGTCAAGTAGAGGCATACTAGTGACACTATGTTTGTCTATGTATTCACACATGTATTATGTTTCCAGTTAATACAATTCTAGCATGAATAATAAACATTTATCATGAAATAAGGAAATAAATAATAACTTTATTATTGCCTCTAGGGCATATTTCCTTCAGTCTCCCACTTCCACTAGAGTCAATAATCTAGATTACATAGTAATGATTCTAACACCCATGGAGTCTTGGTGTTGATCATGTTTTGCTCGTGGAAGAGGCTTAGTCAGCGGGTCTGCAACATTCAGATCCGTATGTATCTTGCATACATCTATGTCTCCCACCTGGACTTGAACCCGGATGGAATTGAAGCGTCTCTTGATGTGCTTGGTTCTCTTGTGAAATTTGGATTCCTTTGCCAAGGCAATTGCACCAGTATTGTCACAAAAGATTTTCATTGGAGCCGATGCACTAGGTATGACACCTAGATCGGATATGAACTCCTTCATCCAGACTCCTTCATTTGCTGCTTCCGAAGCAGCTATGTACTCCGCTTCACACGTAGATCCCGCCACGACGCTTTGTTTAGAACTGCTCCAGCTGACAGCTCCACCGTTCAATATAAACACGTATCCGGTTTGCGATTTAGAATCGTCCGGATCAGTGTCAAAGCTTGCATCGATGTAACCATTTACGATGAGCTCTTTGTCACCTTCATAAACGAGAAACATATCCTTAGTACTTTTCAGGTATTTCAGGATGTTCTTAACCGTTGTCCAGTGATCCACTCCTGGATTACTTTGGTACCTCCCTGCTAAACTAATAGCAAGGCACACATCAGGTCTGGTACATAGCATTCCATACATGATAGAGCCTATGGCTGAAGCATAGGGAACACTTTTCATTTTCTCTCTATCTTCTGCAGTGGTCGGGCATTGAGTCTTACTCAACTTCACACCTTGTAACACAGGCAAGAACCCTTTCTTAGCTTGATCCATTTTGAACTTCTTCAAAACTTTATCAAGGTATGTGCTTTGTGAAAGTCCAATTAAGTATCTTGATCTATCTTTATAAATCTTGATGCCTAATATATATGCAGCTTCACCGAGGTCTTTCATTGAAAAACTCTTATTCAAGTATCCTTTTATGCTATCCAGAAATTCTATATCATTTCCAATCAACAATATGTCATCTACATATAATATTAGAAATGCTACAGAGCTCCCACTCACTTTCTTGTAAATACAGGCTTCTCCAAAAGTCTGTATAAAACCATATGCTTTGATCACACTATCAAAACGTTTATTCCAACTCCGAGAGGATTGCACTGTTGGGTTTCGTAGTAATTTCAAAAAATTTCCTACGCACACGCAAGATCATGTGATGCATAGCAACGAGGGGGAGAGTGTTGTCTATGTACCCAACGCAGACCGACTGCGGAAGCGATGACACGACGTAGAGGAAGTAGTTGTACGTCTTCACGATCCAACCGATCAAGCACCGAAACTACGGCACCTCCGAGTTCGAGCACACGTTCAGCTCGATGACGATCCCCGGACTCCGATCCAGCAAAGTGTCGGGGAAGAGTTCCGTCAGCACGACGGCGTGGTGACGATCTTGATGTACTACAGCAGCAGGGCTTCGCCTAAACTCCGCTACAGTATTATCGAGGTATATGGTGGCAGGGGGCACCGCACACGGCTAAGGAATAGATCTCAAGGATCAACTTGTGTGTCTAGAGGTGTCCCCTGCCTCCGTATATAAAGGAGTAGAGGGGGGAGGCTGGCCGGCCAATGAGGGAGGCGCAGGAGGAGTCCTACTCCTTCCGGAAGTAGGACTCCCCTCCAATCCTATTCCAACTAGGATTCCCCAAAGGGGGAAAGAGAGAGAGGGGGGCCGGCCACCTTCTCCTAGTCCTAATAGGACTAGGGGAGGGGGAAGTGGTGCAACCACCTTGGGCTGCCCCTTTCTCCTTTCCACTAAGGCCCATGAAGGCCCATATGGCTCCCGGGGGGGGGGTCCGGAGACCTCCCGGTAACCCGGTAAAATCCCGATTTCACCCGGAACACTTCCGATGTCCAAACATAGGCTTCCAATATATCAATCTTTACGTCTCGACCATTTCGAGACTCCTCGTCATGTCCGTGGTCACATCCGGGACTCCGAACAACCTTCGGTACATCAAAATGCATAAACTCATAATGAAACTGTCATCGTAACCTTAAGCGTGCGGACCCTACGGGTTCGAGAACAATGTAGACATGACCTAGACATGTCTCCGGTCAATAACCAATAGCGGGACCTGGATGCCCATATTGGTTCCTACATATTCTACGAAGATCTTTATCGGTCAGACCGCATAACAACATACGTTGTTCCCTTTGTCATCGGTATGTTACTTGCCCGAGATTCGATCGTCGGTATCCAATACCTAGTTCAATCTCGTTACCGGCAAGTCTCTTTACTCGTTCCGTAATACATCATCTCACAACTAACATATTAGTTGTAATGCTTGCAAGGCTTATGTGATGTGTATTACCGAGAGGGCCCAGAGATACCTCTCCGACAATCGGAGTGACAAATCCTAATCTCGAAATACGCCAACCCAACATCTACCTTTGGAGACACCTGTAATGCTCCTTTATAATCACCCAGTTACGTTGTGACGTTTGGTAGCACCCAAAGTGTTCCTCCGGCAAACGGGAGTTGCATAATCTCATAGTCATAGGAACATGTATAAGTCATGAAGAAAAGCAATAGCAACATACTAAACGATCGGGTGCTAAGCTAATGGAATGGGTCATGTCAATCAGATCATTCAACTAATGATGTGACCTCGTTAATCAAATAACAACTCTTTGTCTATGGTTAGGATACATAACCATCTTTGATTAACGAGCTAGTCAAGTAGAGGCATACTAGTGACACTTTGTTTGTCTATGTATTCACACATGTATTATGTTTCCGGTTAATACAATTCTAGCATGAATAATAAACATTTATCATGATTATAAGGAAATAAATAATAACTTTATTATTGCCTCTAGGGCATATTTCCTTCAGTCTCCCACTTGCACTAGAGTCAATAATCTAGATTACACTGTAATGATTCTAACACCCATGGAGCCTTGGTGCTGATCATGTTTTGCTCGTGGAAGAGGCTTAGTCAACGGGTTTGCAACATTCAGATCCGTATGTATCTTGCAAATCTCTATGTCTCCCACCTGGACTAGATCCCAGATGGAATTGAAGCGTCTCTTGATGTGTTTGGTCCTTTTGTGAAATCTGGATTCCTTTGCCAAGGCAATTGCACCAGTATTGTCACAGAAGATTTTCATTGGACCCAATGCACTAGGTATGACACCTAGATCGGATATGAACTCCTTCATCCAGACTCCTTCGTTCGCTGCTTCTGAAGCAGCTATGTACTCTGCTTCACATGTAGATCCCGCTACGACGCTTTGTTTAGAACTGCACCAACTGACAGCTCCACCGTTTAATGTAAACACGTATCTGGTTTGCGATTTAGAATCGTCCGGATCAGTGTCAAAGCTTGCATCAACGTAACCTTTTACGGTGAGCTCTTTGTCACCTCCATATACGAGAAACATATCCTTAGTCCTTTTCAGGTATTTCAGGATGTTCTTGACCGCTGTCCAATGATCCACTCCTGGATTACTTTGATACCTCCCTGCTAAACTTATAGCAAGGCACACATCAGGTCTGGTACACAGCATTGCATACATGATAGATCCTATGGCTGATGCATAGGGAACATCTTTCATATTCTCTCTATCTTCTGTAGTGGTCGGGCATTGAGTCTTACTCAACTTCACACCTTGCAACACAGGCAAGAATCCTTTCTTTGCTTGATCCATTTTGAATTTCTTCAAAATCTTGTCAAGGTATGTGCTTTCTGAAAGTCCAATTAAGCGTCTTGATCTATCTCTATAGATCTTAATGCCTAATATGTAAGCAGCTTCACCGAGGTCTTTCATTGAAAAACATTTATTCAAGTATCCTTTTATGCTATCCAGAAATTCTATATCATTTCCAATCAGCAATATGTCATCCACATATAATATTAGAAATGCTACAGAGCTCCCACTCACTTTCTTGTAAATACAGGCTTCTCCGAAAGTCTGTATAAAACCAAATGCTTTGATCACACTATCAAAGCGTTTATTCCAACTCCGAGAGGCTTGCACCAGTCCATAAATGGATCGCTGGAGCTTTCACACTTTGTTAGCTCCCTTTGGATCGACAAAACCTTCCGGTTGCATCATATACAACTCTTCTTCCAGAAATCCATTCAGGAATGCAGTTTTGACATCCATCTGCCAAATTTCATAATCATAAAATGCGGCAATCGCTAACATGATTCGGACGGACTTAAGCATCGCTACGGGTGAGAAGGTCTCATCGTAGTCAATCCCTTGAACTTGTCGAAAACCTTTTGCGACAAGTCGAGCTTTGTAGACAGTAACATTACCATCAGCGTCAGTCTTCTTCTTAAAGATCCATTTATTCTCAATTGCTTGCCGATCATCGGGCAAGTCAACCAAAGTCCATACTTTGTTCTCATACATGGATCCCATCTCAGATTTCATGGCTTCAAGCCACTTTGCGGAATCTGGGCTCACCATCGCTTCTTCATAGTTCGTAGGTTCATCATGATCTAGTAGCATGACTTCCAGAACTGGATTACCGTACCACTCTGGTGCGGATCTTACTCTGGTTGATCTACGAGGTTCAGTAGTATCTTGTTCTGAAGTTTCATGATCATTATCATTAGCTTCCTCACTTATTGGTGTAGGTGTCGCAGAAACAGTTTTCTGTGATGTACTACTTTCCAACAAGGGAGCAGGTACAGTTACCTCGTCAAGTTCTACTTTTCTCCCACTCACTTCTTTCGAGAGAAACTCCTTCTCAAGAAAGTTTCCGAATTTAGCAACAAAAGTCTTGCCTTCGGATCTGTGATAGAAGGTGTATCCAATAGTTTCTTTTGGATATCCTATGAATACACATTTCTCCGATTTGGGTTCGAGCTTATCAGGTTGAAGCTTTTTTCACATAAGCATCGCAGCCCCAAACTTTCAGAAACGACAACTTTGGTTTCTTGCCAAACCATAGTTCATAAGACGTCGTCTCAACGGATTTTGATGGTGCCCTGTTTAATGTGAATGCGGCCGTCTCTAGAGCGTATCCCCAAAATGATAGTGGTAAATCAGTAAGAGACATCATAGATCGCACCATATCTAGTAAAGTACGATTACGACGTTCGGACGCACCATTACGCTGTGGTGTTCCGGGTGGCGTGAGTTGCGAAACTATTCCACAGTTTTTCAAATGTACACCAAACTCATAACTCAAATATTCTCCTCCACGATCAGATCGTAGAAACTTTATTTTCTTGTTACGATGATTTTCAACTTCACTCTGAAATTCTTTGAACTTTTCAAATGTTTCAGACTTATGTTTCATTAAGTAGATATATCCATATCTTCTTAAATCATCTGTGAAGGTGAGAAAATAACGATATCCGCCACGAGCCTCAATATTCATCGGACCACATACATCGGTATGTATGATTTCCAACAAATCTGTTGCTCTCTCCATAGTACCGGAGAACGGTGTTTTAGTCATCTTGCCCATGAGGCACAGTTCGCAAGTACCAAGTGATTCATAATCAAGTGGTTCCAAAAGTCCATCAGTATGGAGTTTCTTCATGCGCTTTACACCGATATGACCTAAACGACAGTGCCACAAATAAGTTGCACTTTCATTATCAACTCTGCATCTTTTGGCTTCAACATTATGAATATGTGTATTACTACTATCGAGATTCAATAAAAATAGACCACTCTTCAAGGGTGCATGACCATAAAAGATATTACTCATATAAATAGAACAACCATTATTTTCTGATTTAAATGAATAACCGTCTCGCATTAAACAAGATCCAGATATAATGTTCATGCTCAACACTGGCACCAAATAACAATTATTTAGGTCTAATATTAATCCCGAAGGTAGATGTAGAGGTAGCATGCCGACCGCGATCACAACGACTTTGGAACCGTTTCCCACGCGCATCGTCACCTCGTCCTTAGCCAATCTTCGCTTAATCCGTAGCCCCTGTTTCGAGTTGCAAATATTAGCAACAGAACTAGTATCAAATACCCAGGTGCTACTGCGATCATTAGTAAGGTACACATCAATAACATGTATATCACATATACCTTTGTTCACCTTGCCATCCTTCTTATCCGCCAAATACTTGGGGCAGTTCCGCTTCCAGTGACCAGTCTGCTTGCAGTAGAAGCACTCAGTTTCAGGCTTAGGTCCAGACTTGGGTTTGTTCTCTTGAGCAGCAACTTGCTTGCCGTTCTTCTTGATGTTCACCTTCTTCTTCCCTTTGCCCTTTTTTTCTTGAAACTAGTGGTTTTGTTAACCATCAACACTTGATGCTCCTTTTTGATTTCTACCTCCGCAGCTTTCAGCATTGCGAAGAGCTCGGGAATAGTCTTGTTCATCCCTTGCATATTATAGTTCATCACGAAGCTCTTGTAGCTTGGTGGCAGTGATTGGAGAATTCTGTCAATGACGCAATCATCTGGAAGATTAACTCCCAATTGAATCAAGTGATTATTATACCCAGACATTTTGAGTATATGCTCACTGACAGAACTGTTCTCCTCCATCTTGCAGCTATAGAACTTATTGGAGACTTCATATCTCTCAATCCGGGCATTTGCTTGAAATATCAACTTCAACTCCTAGAACATCTCATATGCTCCATGACGTTCAAAACGTCGTTGAAGTCCCGATTCTAAGCCGTAAAGCATGGCACACTGAACTATCGAGTAGTCATCAGCTTTGCTCTGCCAGACGTTCATAACATCTGGTGTTGCTCCAGCAGCAGGCCTGGCACCCAGCGGTGCTTTCAGGACGTAATTCTTCTGTGCAGCAATGAGGATAATCCTCAAGTTACTGACCCAGTCCGTGTAATTGCTACCATCATCTTTCAACTTTGCTTTCTCAAGGAACGCATTTAAAATTTAACGGAACAACAGCACGAGCCATCTATCTACAATCAACATAAACAAGCAAGATACTATCAGGTACTAAGTTCATGATAAATTTAAGTTCAATTAATCATATTACTGAAGAACTCCCACTTAGATAGACATCCCTCTAATCCTCTAAGTGATCACGTGATCCGAATCAACTAAACCATGTTCGATCATCACGTGAGATGGAGTAGTTTCATCGGTGAACATCATTATGTTGATCATATCTACTATATGATTCACGCTCGACCTTTCGGTCTCCGTGTTCCGAGGCCATATCTGTATATGCTTGGCTCGTCAAGTATAACCTGAGTATTCCGTGTGTGCAACTGTTTTGCACCCGTTGTATTTGAATGTAGAGCCTATCACACCCGATCATCACGTGGTGTCTGGGCACGACGAACTTTCGCAACGGTACATACTTAGGGAGAACACTTCTTGATAATTTAGTGAGAGATCATCTTATAATGCTAGCGTCAATCAAAGCAAGATAAGATGCATAAAAAGATAAACATCACATGCAATCAATATAAGTGATATGATATGGCCATCATCATCTTGTGCTTGTGATCTCCATCTCCGAAGCACCGTCATGATCACCATCGTTACGGGCGTGACACCTTGATCTCCATCGTAGCATCGTTGTCGTCTCGCCAATCTTATGCTTCCACGACTATCACTACCGTTTAGTAATAAAGTAAAGCATTACATCGCGATTGCATTGCATACAATAAAGCGACAACCATATGGCTCCTGCCAGTTGCCGATAACTCGGTTACAAAACATGATCATCTCATACAATAAAATTCAGCATCATGCTTTGACCATATCACATCACAACATGCCCTGCAAAAACAAGTTAGACGTCCTCTACTTTGTTGTTGCAAGTTTTACGTGGCTGCTATGGGCTTAAGTAAGAACCAGTCTCACCTACGCATCAAAACCACAACGATAGTTTGTCAAATAGACTCCGTTTTAACCTTCGCAAGGACCGGGCGTAGCCATACTTGGTTCAACTAAAGTTGGAGAGACAGTCGCCCGCAAGCCATCTCTGTGCAAAGCACGTCGAGGGAACCGGTCTCGCGTAAGAGTACGCGTAAGGTTGGTCCGGGTCGTCTCGTCCAACAATACCGCCGAACCAAAGTATGACATGCTGGTAGGCAGTATGACTTGTATCATCCACAACTCACTTGTGTTCTACTCGTGCATATAACATCAACATAAATATCCTAGGCTCGGATGCCACTGTTGGGTTTCGTAGTAATTTCAAAAAATTTCCTACGCACACGCAAGATCATGTGATGCATAGCAACGAGGGGGAGAGTGTTGTCTACGTACCCAACGCAGACCGACTGCGGAAGCGATGACACGACGTAGAGGAATTAGTCGTACGTCTTCACGATCCAACCGATCAAGCACCGAAACTACGGCACCTCCGAGTTCGAGCACACGTTCAGCTCGATGACGATCCCCGGACTCCGATCCAGAAAAGTGTCAGGGAAGAGTTCCGTCAGCACGACGGCGTGGTGACGATCTTGATGTACTACAGCAGCAGGGCTTCGCCTAAACTCCGCTACAGTATTATCGAGGTATATGGTGGCAGGGGGCACCGCACACGGCTAAGGAATAGATCTCAAGGATCAACTTGTGTGTCTAGAGGTGTCCCCTGCCTCCGTATATAAAGGAGTAGAGGGGGAGGCTGGCCGGCCAATGAGGGAGGCGCAGGAGGAGTCCTACTCCTTCCGGGAGTAGGACTCCCCTCCAATCCTATTCCAACTAGGATTCCCCAAAGGGGGAAAGAGAGAGAGGGGGGCCGGCCACCTTCTCCTAGTCCTAATAGGACTAGGGGAGGGGGAAGTGGCGCAGACACCTTGGGCTGCCCCTTTCTCCTTTCCACTAAGGCCCATGAAGGCCCATATGGCTCCCGGGGGGGTTCCGGCAACCTCCCGGTAAGCTGGTAAAATCCCGATTTCACCCGAAACACTTCCGATGTCCAAACATAGGCTTCCAATATATCAATCTTTACATCTCGACCATTTCGAGACTCCTCGTCATGTCTGTGATCACATCCGGGACTCCGAACAACCTTCGGTACATCAAAATGCATAAACTCATAATGAAACTGTCATCGTAACCTTAAGTGTGCGGACCCTACGGGTTCGAGAACAATGTAGACATGACCGAGACATGTCTCCGGTCAATAACCAATAGCGGGACCTGGATGCCCATATTGGTTCCTACATATTCTACGAAGATCTTTATCGGTCAGACCGCATAACAACATACGTTGTTCCCTTTGTCATCGGTATGTTACTTGCCCGAGATTCGATCGTCGGTATCCAATACCTAGTTCAATCTCGTTACCGGCAAGTCTCTTTACTCGTTCCGTAATACATCATCTCACAACTAACATATTAGTTGTAATGCTTGCAAGGCTTATGTGATGTGTATTACCGAGAGGGCCCAGAGATACCTCTCCGACAATCGGAGTGACAAATCCTAATCTCGAAATACGCCAACCCAACATCTACCTTTGGAGACACCTGTAATGCTCCTTTATAATCACCCAGTTACGTTGTGACGTTTGGTAGCACCCAAAGTGTTCCTCCGGCAAACGGGAGTTGCATAATCTCATAGTCATAGGAACATGTATAAGTCATGAAGAAAAGCAATAGCAACATACTAAACGATCGGGTGCTAAGCTAATGGAATGGGTCATGTCAATCAGATCATTCAACTAATGATGTGACCTCGTTAATCAAATAACAACTCTTTGTCTATGGTTAGGATACATAACCATCTTTGATTAACGAGCTAGTCAAGTAGAGGCATACTAGTGACACTTTGTTTGTCTATGTATTCACACATGTATTATGTTTCCGGTTAATACAATTCTAGCATGAATAATAAACATTTATCATGATTATAAGGAAATAAATAATAACTTTATTATTGCCTCTAGGGCATATTTCCTTCATGCACCAGTCCATAAATGGATCGCTGGAGCTTGCACACTTTGTTAGTACCCTTTGGATCGATAAAAACTTCAGGTTGCATCATATACAACTCTTCTTCTAGAAAACCATTTAGGAATGCAGTCTTTACATCCATTTGCCAAATTTCATAATCATAAAATGCGGCAATTGCTAACATGATACGGACGGACTTAAGCATCGCTATGGGTGAGAAGGTCTCATCGTAGTCAACTCCTTGAACTTGTCGAAAACCTTTCGCAACAAGTCGAGCTTTGTAGACAGTAACACTACCGTCAGCGTCAATCTTCTTCTTGAAGATCCATTTATTCTTGATGGCTTGCCGATCATCGGGCAAGTCAACCAAAGTCCACACTTTGTTCTCATACATGGATCCCATCTCAGATTTCACGGCTTCAAGCCATTTTGCGGAATCTGGGCTCATCGTCGCGTCCTCATAGTTCATAGGTTCGTCATGGTCAAGTAACATGACCTCCAGAACAGGATTACCGTACCACTCTAGTGCGGATCTTGTTCTGGTTGACCTACGAGGTTCGGTAGTAACTTGATCTGAAGTTTCATGATAATCATCATTAGCTTCCTCACTAATTGGTGTAGGTGTCACAGGAACCGGTTTCTCTGATGAACTACTTTCCAATAAGGGAGCAGGTACAGTTACCTCATCAAGTTCTACTTTCCTCCCACTCACTTCTTTTGAGAGAAACTCCTTCTCTAGAAAGAATCCATTCTTCGTAACGAATGTTGCCGTCTTAATGGATTTCGATGGTGCCGTACTTAACGTGAATGCATCTGTCTCTAAAGCATAACCCCAAAACGATAGCGGTAAATCAGTAAGACATCATAGATCGCACCATATCTAGTAAAGTACGATTATGACGTTCGAACACACCATTATGCTGTGGTGTTCCGAGTGGCGTGGGTTGCGAAACTATTCCACATTGTTTCAAATGTAAACCAAACTCGTAACTCAAATATTCTCCTCCACGATCAGATCGTAAAAACTTTATTTTCTTGTTACGATGATTTTCCACTTCACTCTGAAATTCTTTGAACTTTTCAAATGTTTCAAACTTATGTTTCATTAAGTAGATATACCCATATCTACTCAAATCATCTGTGAAGGTGAGAAAATAACGATACCCGCCGTGAGCCTCAACATTCATCGGACCACATACATCAGTATGTATGATTTCCAACAAATCTATTGCTTGCTCCATTGTTCCGGAGAACGGCGTTTTAGTCATCTTGCCCATGAGGCATGGTTCGCAAGTACCAAGTGATTCATAATCAAGTGATTCCAGAAGTCCATCAGTATGGAGTTTCTTCATGCGCTTTACACCAATATGACCCAAACGGCAGTGCCACAAATAATTTGCACTATCATTATCAACTCTGCATCTTTTGGCTTCAACATTATGAATATGTGTATCACTACTATCGAGATTCAACACAAATAGACCATTCTTCAAGGGTGCATGACCATAAAAGATATTACTCATATAAATAGAACAACCATTATTCTCATATTTAATAGAATAACCATCTCGTATCAAACAAGATCCAGATATAATGTTCATGCTTAACGCTGGCACCAAATAACAATTATTCATGTCTAAAACTAATCTCGAAGGTAGTTGTAGAGGTAGCGTGCAGACGGTGATCACATCGACTTTGGAACCATTTCCCACGCGCATCGTCACCTCGTCCTTAGCCAGTCTTCGCTTAATCCATAGTCCCTGTTTCGAGTTGCAAATATTAGCAATAGAACCAGTATCAAATACCCAGGTGCTATTGCGAGCTCTAGTAAGGTACACATCAATAACATGTATATCACATATACCTTTGTTCACCTATCCATCCTTCTTATCCGCCAAATACTTGGGGCAGTTCCGCTTCCAGTGACCAGTCCCTTTGCAGTAGAAGCACTCAGTCTCAGGCTTAGGTCCAGGCTTGGGTTTCTTTTCTTGAGCAACAACTTGTTTGCCGTTCTTCTTGAAGTTCCCTTTCTTCTTCCCTTTACCCTTTTTCTTGAAACTGGTGGTCTTGTTGACCATCAACACTTGATGCTCCTTCTTGATTTCTACCTCTGCAGCCTTTAGCATTGCGAAGAGCTCGGGAATCATCTTATCCATCCCTTGCATATTATAGTTCATCACGAAGCTCTTGTAGCTTGGTGGTAGTGATTGAAGAACTCTGTCAATGACACTATCAACCGGAAGATTAACTCCCAGCTGAGTCAAGTGATTATGGTGCCCAGACATTCTGAGTATATGTTCACTGACAGAATTATTCTCCTCCATCTTGCAGCTGTAGAACTTATTGGAGACTTCATATCTCTCAATTCGGGCATTTGCTTGAAATATTAACTTCAACTCCTGGAACATCTCATATGCTCCATGACGTTCAAAACGACGTTGAAGTCCCGGTTCTAAGCCGTAAAACATGACACACTGAACTATTGAGTAGTCATCAGCTTTGCTCTGCCAGACGTTCATAACATCTAGCGTTGCTCCTACAGCGGGTTTGGCACTCAGCGGTGCTTTCAGGACGTAATTCTTCTATGCAGCAATGAGGATAATCCTCAAGTTACGGACCCAGTCCGTGTAATTGCTACCATCATCTTTTAGATTTGCTTTCTCAAGGAACGCATTAAAATTCAACGGAACAACATCACGGTCCATCTATCTACAATAACATAGACAAGCAAAATACTATCAGGTACTAAGTTCATGATAAATTTAAGTTCAATTAATCATATTACTTAGGAACTCCCACTTAGAAAGACATCCCTCTAATCATCTAAGTGATCACGTGATCCATATCAACTAAACCATAACCGATCATCACGTGAAATGGAGTAGTTTTCAATGGTGAACATCACTATGTTGATCATATCTACTATATGATTCACGCTCGACCTTTCGGTCTCAGTGTTCCGAGGCCATATCTGCATATGCTAGGCTCGTCAAGTTTAACCCGAGTATTCTTCATGTGTAAAACTATCTTACACCCATTGTAGATGAACGTTGAGCTTATCACACCCAATCATCACGTGGTGTCTCGGCACGACGAACATTGACAACGATGCATACTCAGGGAGAACACTTTTACCTTGAAATTTAGTGAGAGGTCATCTTATAATGCTACCGTCAAACAAAGCAGAATAAGATGCATAAAGGATAAACATCACATGCAATCAATATAAGCACTGTCATGATTACAATTGTCATCGGCGCGACACCTTGATCTCCATCGTAGCATCGTTGTCATCTCGCCAACTATTGCTTCTACGACTATCGCTACCGCTTAGTGATAAAGTAAAGCAATTACAGGGCGATTGCATTGCATACAATAAAGTGGCAATCGTATGGCTCCTGCCAGTTGCCGATAACTTCGTTACATAACATGATCATCTCATACAATAAATATAGCATCATGTATTGACCATATCACATCACAACATGCCCTGCAAAAACAAGTTAGACATCCTCTACTTTGTTGTTGCGAGTTTTACGTGGCTGCTACGGGCTGAGCGAGAACCGTTCTTACCTACGCATCAAAAACCACAACAATAGTTCGTCAAGTTAGTGTTGTTTTAACCTTCTCAAGGACCAGGCGTAGCCACACTCGGTTCAACTAAAGTTGGAGAAACTGACACCCGCCAGCCACCTGTGTGCAAAGCACGTCGGTAGAACCAGTCTTGCGTAAGCATACGCGTAATGTTGGTCCGGGCCGCTTCATCCAACAATACCGCCAAACCAAAGTATGACATGCTGGTAAGCAGTATGACTTGTATCGCCCACAACTCACTTGTGTTCTACTCATGCATATAACATCTACGCAATAACCTGGCTCGGATGCCACTGTTGGGGAACGTAGTAATTTCAAAAAAATTCCTACGCACACGCAAGATCATGGTGATGCATAGCAACGAGAGGGGAGAGTGTCTTCCACGTACCCTCGTAGACCATTAAGCGGAAGCATTATGACAACGCGGTTGATGTAGTCGTACGTCTTCACGATCGACCGATCCTCAGTACCGAACGTACGGCACCTCCGCGTTCAGCACACGTTCAGCTCGGTGATGTCCCGTGAACTCACGATCCAGTAGAGCTCGGGGAAGAGTCTCGTCAGCATGACGGAGTGATGACGATGTTGATGAAGCTACCGTTGCAGGGCTTCTCGTAAGCACCGCTACAGTATGACCGAGGTGGATTTTGGTGGAGGGGGGCACCGCACACGGCTGGGAGAGATTAATGATCAACTTGTGTGTTTAGAGGTGCCCCCTGCCCCCGTATATAAAGGAGCAAGGGTGGGAGGCCGGCCGGCCCTAGAGGGCGCGCCAGGAGGAGGAATCCTTCTCCTAGTAGGAGTAGGATTCCCCTCTTTCCTACTCTTACTAGGAGGGGGGAAGGAAGGGGGAGAAGGAGAAGGAAAGGGGGGCGCCCTCCCCCCTCTCCTAGTCCAATTCGGACCAGAGGGGGAGGGGGCGCGCGGCCTGCCCTGGCCGGCCCCTCTCTCTCTCCACTAGGGCCCAATAAGGCCCATTAACCCCCGGGGGGTCCGGTAACCCCTCTGACACTCCGATAAAATCCCGATTTCACCCGAAACTCTTCTGATGTCCAAATGTATGCTTCCAATATATTAATCTTTATGTCTCGACCATTTCGAGACTCCTCGTCATGTCCGTGATCATATCCGGGACTCCGAACTACCTTCGGTACATCAAAACATATAAACTCATAATATCGATCGTCACAGAACTTTAAGCGTGCGGACCCTACGGGTTCGAGAACTATGTAGACATGACCGAGACATGTCCCCGCTCAATAACCAATAGCGGAACCTGGATGCTCATATTGATTCCTACATATTCTACGAAGATCTTTATCGGTGAAACCGCATAACAATATACGTTGTTCCCTTTGTCATTGGTATGTTACTTGCCCGAGATTCGATCGTCGGTATCCCAATACCTAGTTCAATCTCGTTACCGGCAATTCTCTTTACTCGTTCCGTAATGCAACATCCCACAACTAACTCATTAGCCACATTGCCTGCAAGGCTTATAGTGATGTGCATTACCGAGAGGGCCCAAAGATACCTCTCCGACAATGGAAGTGACAAATCCTATTCTTAATCTATGCCAACTCCACGAATACCATCGGAGACACCTATAGAGCACCTTTATAATCACCCAGTTACGTTATGATGTTTGGTAGCACACAAAGTGTTCCTCCGGTATTTGGGAGTTGCATAATCTCGTAGTCATAGGAACATATATAAGTCATGAAGAAAGCAATAGCAGTAAACTTAAATGATCAAGTGCTAAGCTAACGAAATGGGTCAAGTCAATCACATCATTCTCCTAATGATGTGATCCTGTTGATCAAATAACAATTCATGTCTATGGCTAGGAAACTTAACCATCTTTGATCAATGAGCTAGTCAAGTAGAGGCATACTAGTGACATTATGTTTGTCTATGTATTCACACATGTATTATGTTTCCGGTTAATACAATTCTAGCATGAATAATAAACATTTATCATGAAATAAGGAAATAAATAATAACTTTATTACTGCCTCTAGGGCATATTTCCTTCACATAGCAGTAGCGCCCTTTGGGAAAACGTGTTATAGCTACCGGTGATAGCAGTAGCGCTGCTTGTCAAAACACACTATAGCTAACTTAGCTATAGCGTATTTTGAGGAAACGCGCTACTGCTATGTTCACTTACCCCCCCCCCAGTGTGCTTCCCGCCTCTGCTTCTTCCCCCAAATCCACACTCTCTCTTCTCTCCCTCGTCGCCTCCGGAGCCTTGCCCTCGCCGCGCCCCTGCCTCAAACGTCGGAGCCCTGCCCTCGCCGGAGTCCTGCCCTTGCCCCCGACCCCGGCGCTCACCCCGACCCCCCGATCTCGGCGACTCGCCCTCGCCCCCGACCCCGGCCCGCCACGCCTCCCTCCTCTGCTTCCTCCCCTCCCAACCTTGGCCGTCATCGGGCCTGCCTCCTCGCCCCTGCACCCTCTGTAAGCCCCCCACCGCTCCTCCTCTCTCTGCTAATTTAGCTAGGGCTCTTCAGTTAATTTAGTTAAGTTTTAGTTGGGGCAGTAGGTTAATTAGGTTAGGTGTTTTAGGTGTAGTTAAATGAAAAAACAAAATAGATTATATAGGTTTCTTGCATTTTTTTAGTTTAAGCAATTGTTGTTATTTCAATTTTATAGTGCTAGTTAGTTAATTAGAATTAGTATGAAACCTAGGACAGATTTAAAGCAACCGTTGCTATTTAAATTTTTTTTAGTTTAAGCAATTGTTGCTATTTAAAAAGCAGAATTAATATGAACCCTAGTTAAAGCAATTTTTTTATTTTCAAATTTAGGTAGGCTGCATTTAGTTTCAAATATTGTGAAGAAAAATGACTTCTTGCATTTTTCTTCAAGTTCTAAATTTTTCTTCCTTTTATATGCAAATTTGAAGTGGACATGTCATATTTGGAATTTGGACATATCATATTTGGACATGTGATGTTTTGGACATGTCATATTTGGAAAATGATGATTATGTGCAGGGTAAATGATCCGAGTGGCCTATGTTTCACCGGAATATTGATTCATTTCGGTTCCGGTGAATTTCAGGCGCTTGATATGTCCACTTTTTAGCAAAGGTCATGCCGAAATTTTCCGTGAATTTTGGCATTACTTGTGCTAGAAAGTAGGCATATCGAGTGCCGGGATTTGCTGGCAAACGACATTCCGGCAAACCATAGACCTTTTCTATGTCATTTCTCATTTTATTATAGTTTTAGAATTAAATGAGGAGACTTCATCATAGGAAACATGTCGAACAATGAAGAAACCGGGCCTTCTGACCAAGATGCAGACGAGATGGATTATGAGGGTGAATAACATTACCCCAACTTTTTGTCTGCTAAGCACAGTTAAGGTTTGCAGGCCGGCCTCGATGATGGTACTGATGCCAACATCGACACCGACGACGCCGGCACCGATGGCAGCGCCGAGACCGGCGGGGAAAGTACCGTCGGGGAAGATACCGGCGGGGAAGGTACCGACACCGATGCCGCTACCGAAAAGAAGAAGCAGAGGATACGAAAACCTAACAAACTTGGCATCGGATGACTGGTGATCACAAAGATGGCCCCTGGCAAGTTTGAGCCATTAGAGCCGGAAGAACCTCGCAAGTGCTATGGGAACCAAGTAGGATGCATCCTACGGGAATGCGCGAGCATCAATGACGATGACTTAAGGAGTAAAGAACATTTGAGGCAGTTGCTCCTGACGAAGTTGCATAAGAGATTCAAGTTCCCCAACTGGGATGATAGCATAGAACAACCGTGGGATGATCCCAAGATGAAAAAGATTAACAATCATGCCATGGGCATGTTAAGCAATGATTTGGCCTCCTGGAAAGGGAGGGTGAAACGAGCTATTGAGGCTGAGGAACACCTATCCAAGATTCTGGAGGAAAATCCAACACTTACGGAAGAGGAGTTCGAAAATTTCAAGGACACTTGCGCTGTTGAGGCAGCCAAGGCTAAGGCTGTGAAATTCAAGAGCCTTCAGCAAAGGAACAAGGGGAAGCATCGCCTCGGAAGCTGTGGCTACCTTGGCACAAGGCCCATATGGGATAACGAGGACGCAAAACGTGAAGCCGTGGTTCTCCCAGACCCCTTCTTGAAGTTCACCAACCCCTTGGAGTGTGACTTCATCAGGGCCCGCTACAAGTGGGACAAGGAAAAGAAGATTTTTTACATGGACCAGATAACGAGGAAATTGATTATAAATACTGGTAATTATTCTTTTACCACCTTACATTTAGCTCCTGATCAAGTCGACTACACATTCGTAAACAGTTCACGTTCCTTCTGCGGGAGAAGCAGCACAAGCTTGCAGCCGAAAGCCCTACTTCGCTGATGAGGCCCAAGTGGGACACCCCTCTCAACCGGGCCTTGAACGAACTTAAGGGACTCCCTTTGGGCCAGCGGCCGCAATTTGGATGTGTGCACGGCACCGGAGACGGCGCCACGTGGAAGGTGTTTTACAATGAGGGGCTGGAGGCCAAGAAGCAGAAAAAGAAGTTTAGTCAGGTGGACATCGACGAGAAGGTGAAGCTTGCGTTCGAGAAAAAAGCTGCTGAGTACGCGAAAAAAGCAGCCGAGGAGAAAAATGAGTTGCTACAATAGGCAGTCCATGCAGTTGTACATGCCTGTAGAAATGATTTCTCTAATAACTTGATCCCGACTATCATCAACTGGACGAAGGAAAATCCAGACAAGACGGTAGATGATTTCCCCATGCCCAGTTTCGTCGGGAGCAACTCGGTGAACAACGCCACCGCACCATCACCTGCTCACGTAATCGGGCCTGCTTCCGCACCCGCACCCACTCATAGCAGCCTGTCCTTAGTCTCTCGCGCGCTAGGCGGGCCTTCGTCTCTGGCTGAGCTCGACGGCCTCACGGTAATTACATGTCGCACCAACATATATCTAGAATATTCCATTTTCGTTGCCTTTCGGATGTTTTACGCCGCAGACATGTGTTTGCAGGCCGACGAAACCCCGTGCACCGTACTCTACTTGATCAAAGGCCAGAAGATGGACATGGGAAAGGGGGTGATAACGAAGACTTGGAACTCACGTTCCACGGCCAGCCGATGCCCGGTGGGCACTTTAGGGTTACCTTGTCGAGTGTGAAATCGGGGCACGAGGATTTGCCTCCTCTAGTACAACTAGGGGGAGAGGACGACGAGACCCCGTCGCGGATAGGAAGCTGCAAGGGTTGGGTGCTGCTATGGCCGAAGAATCTTCTTCGTCTGGAGCCGGCCGAGAGCACACCAATAACCACACATCAACAAGCAGGTATGGACACCACCACCCCGCTTACGCAATTACCAGTGCCTGTAGTGCCGGGTGAGAGCGGCGGGCGACATGATGAAGGGGGTCCAATAGTGGCTTATGTAACAGCCCCCGTAGAACAAAGAATGGATGATAAGATGGAGGAGGACCCAATGAGGTTCCTCAATACAGGCGCCTATGACGGTGACTTAGATATGATGAGTCAGCCATATGACGACTCAGGCTATCAGCATGCTGATGAGGATTTGGATGATCTGCCCGGGCAGGAACGTCCTAGCAGGGATTGCAAGAAGTCTCTCTTCATGCAATCCTCACAGGACACGCCTAAAGATGCCGCCTCAACACAGGCTCAACTAGTTGGGGGTAGTACAGTGCTTAGCCCGACAACACTGGGGCAGGGCTTAAGGAAGGGTCTGGAAGGTCAGCCCAAGAAAAAAGAGAGGAAGAGACCGGGGAAGATATGATCAGCTGCCTACAAACAAGCCAGAGCACATAGCAGCCAAATGGTGGATTTTGAAGAGCGTGTACCCATCAAAGGTGCGGCCATGTTCCATGTCACGGGGCGAGTCGATGCTATCGTCGAAACCGTTGGAGGCACTATCAGGGGATCTCAGGAGACTGCACGACCATGTGCTGTCGACTGAGAAAAGCCTACTAGCCTCGAAGGAACCAGGATATCCGACATACGTGACTCGTGTGCCTCAGGGGAAGTGCTACGTAGACACACAGCCCGCGGGGGTGTTTTTCCAGCGGTTTGACCATATCTTCGAGATGTTTCTGACAAGGCGGCTCGATTTTACAATCGTCTACCTTTTGTGCCACATATGAGCTCCGTCATGAAGAGAGAAGAAGTCTCGCAAATCCGTGTGGTGGATCCATACTACATGCACGAGTCCTTCTTGAGTCTCGGCGACTTTGAGAGTAAAACTGCTATGGGGTACCACGAAAACTTCATGGTACAGAATAAGGACCAGGAAATTGTCCTCCTGCCTTATCATCCGAAGTAAGTCAGTGCCGGACAATCCTTTTGTACATTTCAATCATTCCTTCTCGCTCATATGGAGAATAATTTGAGGTGTTTTTTCCCGCAGCAACATGCGTCTGTCCTTATCATTATTTACCTGCGAGTCTCTCATGCCGTGTATTTCGACCCTACTAGAAACTACGAGAAGGACTACACCCACATAATGAATATTCTAGATGATGCTCTCCAAGGCTTCAGCTTGAGGGGTGGCCACCTGCAGATCAGAAAACAAAGGAACAAGTAGACGGGTTTCTCGCATAAAACTAACTTCTGCTGCATCCATGTCCCAAAACCAAGCAAGAACGATGGATTCTACCTCCTCCATCTCATGATGGAGTTTAGAACGGATCACCAAAAGCTTCCCATGACAAGCAGAAACAATGATCATATCCGCAAGTGGGTAGAGTCTCATGGAGAAGCGGACTATAAACTTAGAGATGACTTCTTTCGCATCCAGAGGGACATTGCGACGATCATCATGAAAGAAGTTGTTGATGAGAAGGGGATGTTCCACCACGGCCCTATATCGCGAGCTGACGTCCGAACTCTCGTCAGGACCACACGCCGTTCAAGAAGCTAGGGTCCATCCTCGATGATATGGAAGGATGGAACTTCTAGTGATTTACGATGCCGATAATGATGATATGTGTCGGTTGAACTTGTATAGTTTCTGTAGCGATGAAACTTTGTGATTTTCACGGTCCCTGCCGAACTTGTATAACACTACTTTGTTAGTTTGGGTACGATGACCTGCGTACCTCTAGTTAATTAGTTTGCGTACGATGAAAATGCGTTCATTATTTGTATGTTTACTATATGTTGCATCTAGTTGCTAATCCTTTCTTTTTCGTGTTGCTCAAGTATATTTTGTTGCATATATGATTGTACATTCTCTTGATGGAGATGCATCTCTAATAGGTACCTAGATTCTTGATGGCGAAGAAACATTGCTATGTCGTGTACAAAGGAAAGGTTCCGGGAGTGTACGACGAGTGGCCTGAGTGTCAGGCGCAAGTGGAGGGGGTCTCGGGCGCCAGCCATAAAGGCTTCAAAAGCAGAAGCTAGTTACTTGAGGTTCACGCTAGCGCGAGAGATGACTCATAACCGCCGCCTCATGTACTGCATAGTTCCGCTATCACTCATAGTGATAGCTCTTCTCACGTATATCATTGTTTAGATGGATGATGATGTAGTTGCAAGTATTCGAGACTTGTATCGCTATTTTCGAGATGATGACGAGAGACCACTTTGTGTTGGGTGATGATTATGATGATGATATGATTTGATGAGACTATTTGTATGTATGCTATGATTACATTTGTATGTGTATGATATGCTAGAGATTATTGTATAAAGCCCTAAACAAAATTCAGCAGCACAAAATATGGAGCAGAAAAAGAAATTCAGAAACTAATAACACTAGCGCGGGGTATGGCTTTAGCAGCAGTGAGGTCTTAGCAGTAGCGCTCTTTGTACTAGGGCGCTACAGCTATTTGCACCAGCGCGTGTTGGAGACGAACGCTACTGCTATCCGTAGATAGCAGTAGCGCGGGTCAAACCGCGCTACTGATAAGCGTTAGCTGTAGCGCCGTATCAGTAGCGCGGCCCCCCGCACTGCTGCTAAGCATTTGACCCGCGCTGCTGCTAAGCATTTGACCCGCGCTATTGCTAGACTTTTCCCTGATAGTGACGTAGTTTGTTCTAGGGTTCGAATCATTTGGTTTCTGCAATGGAAATCGAAGGGGAAGACCCCTCTTTCATCATTAAAAAAAACTTACTCATGGCTCAACCGCTTGTTGGTTCCATATAAATCTCCTGGGTTTATAGCCGACTTTTTTATTGCAGATTTGAAACACATACCTGAGGGAAAAAAAAACTCTTATATCCCCCCGCGTGCGAAATTCAATTCATTTTGGTTAAGGGTGCTAAGACATCTGCAATCGGCTACGTTTGCTAAATTAGCTAGCAAGATCAAGTTGTTTGGTTTGTTGCAGTAGAGAAGGTGGTCTTTCTGAAATTATATCAGGACGCATTCTTCTCGGTCCTATTTCGCCAGTTGATTCTGACGCCGTGTGTTGCTCTGTCCTGTCTCAGTGACACCTTCTCTGTCAAATCCTCTGTAACCTGTATATACACGTACATATTATTATCCTAAAATTTAAAAAATGCACGCGCACTATTTAAACGAGTCGAGCGGCCGACACGTGGCCGCACGATCTGATGCGTGTCGTCGCGATTCCCACCTGCAGGTGCTGCTTGGTCAGGTAAAGACTCGCTACGCGACAAGCGCTGCTTCTGCTTTTTCCCTGCCTCCTCTCCTTCCCTTCCTCCCCTAGGCGCCGCCCCTCTCCTCCCCTTCCTCCCATGGAGCCGCCCTGCTCCTCCCCTTCCTCCCCAAAGTCTCTGCTGCTGCGGATGGCGGGGACAAGGACGACGAAGTGGCTGCTGTGGAGGTCGGCCTGTGCGGCGCGGCGTCTGTCGAGGCAGGGGCGGTGATTGCAAGGGAAGACGGCGCCGGCGAGGTCTGGGGCCGGCGCTCGGGCGGCTGCGACGAGCTGCCGGAGCAGGGCGGCGGTGGAGTCCAGGAGTGTGGTGCTCTACGGGCTTCTTGTGGGTGCGGGTGCGGCGCCGCGACTAAAACGAGGTGGCTGTGATCTCGTGCTGCTGCGGCTTCTGTTGCTACGAGCTAGTACATCTGTGGGACTTTGAGCGACGGTGAGATGCGTCCTCTTGCTTGTGTGACGGTGGTGCTTCTCGATTCTGTTCTTTGGATCCACAAGTGACCAAAGTTTAGCATTGCACAAGGTTCAGCTTTCTTCTCCTCTTCCCTCCAGGTTACATGGTGTGTAGCTGCTGAAAAATGCGAATGCTTGCTTGGGAAATTGAGGATCAACTGATGCGTAGCTGCTGGACAATGCTAATATGCTTAGCTTCTTGGATTCGGAGACAGCGACGGTCGATCCTGCGTTGCCCCTGTTGTTCACTTGTTCGATTCAATCTGCACGAGCACAGCCTTTTCTATACTGTAACTATGCTCTTCTTTTACATGAAGGACGGAGGAGACATATTTGTCCAGTTGGATACGATCATTAAGAAGTTGCACATACCGCGATTATTTTTGTGGGCATCTATAGTAGTTTTAGTTGTACACATAATTGTTTTTGGTTGGACACAATTATTGGGAAGTTACACACATGATGATCATTTTTATTGACATCTATAACAGTTTTAATTGCACACATATTTGTTCTCAGTTGGATACGATCATTGAGAAGTTGCACGCACAGCGATCATTTTTTGTTGGCATCTATAGTACTTCTAGATATTACGCACATAATTGTTCTCAGTTAGATACGGTAATTCGGAAGTTACACACATGGTGATCATTTTTTATTGGCATTTATAGTAGTTATAGTTGCACACATAGTTGTTTTCAGTTGGACACGATCATTAGAAAGTTGCACACACGGGGGTCATTTTTGATTGGCATCTATAGTAGTTCTAGTTGCACACGTAGTTGTTTTCAGTTGGACGCGGTCATTGAAAAGTTGCACACACGGGGTTCATTTTTGGTTGGCATCTATAGTAATTCTAGTTGGACACATAGTTGTTTTCAGTTGGACACGGTCATTGAAAGTAGTTTGCAGGGGCAATAGAATTAGTTGCACAGAATCTTCTAGGCAGTTGGCTAGGGCAAGAGATAAAGTTGCACATCTCACTAACATGGATTTGTTGAATGGTGAAAAAATGCACATCCATAGACCATGAGGGTGCAGAAAAGTTGTCTACAGATGAGACCCTCAAGATGCACATCTCACTAGTTGGGGTGGGTGGGAAGGGGTACTAGCAATGAAAACTACACATCCACGGGTACGGGGGAAAGTTACACATGCACATCAACCGTTAGCTAGTTGGTTGGGACAGTTTCCGAAGTTGCACATCCACTGCTTGGCAGTTGACCGAGGTAGCAAATAGTAAAAATTGCACTTTCAACTAAAGGAGAAAAGTTGGACATGGATTACTAAGCAAGTGGATGGTGCAGCAGACGAAGTTGCACATCTCACTTGATATTGGGTAGTTTGAGGCAAGGCGTCGTCGTTGAAAACTGCACATCCATGGATAGAGAAAAGGTTGCACATCGACTATTAGGTAGTTGCACATCAACAGCTAGCCAGTTGCACAAAATGGAGATAAAATTGCACAAAAAAAGTTTGTCAAAACATATCCATACGAGATCTTATTTCGAAGAGCACATCGCGAGAATTTCAGTGGTAAAAGTGGATCTTAATTTTAATGTTTGGTTCAAAAGTTATGGCTTTTTAAGAACAAAAAACTAAAAAAGCAAACTAGATTATCAACTTCCTTTTATGTACAAAGGACCATGTACTTTCCTTATACACCCGCCCTCTAAAGCTCTACCTGTAAGACAAATAATTGCTAGTTATAGATTACAGTTTGTCTAATTCACATTTAAATGTTTTCTAAGAATGTTACATCTAAGCTTTCACAAATAACACAGCAACAAGGAACAGAAAAAAAACTAAGACAAAAAAATAGACCATAAACATAGTGGACATCAAGTTAGATGTGACATAACTATGTCACATCTAGATGTGTCCTAAACAAACTCTATAAATTATTAAGGAAGCAAAAAATTTTATTTTAGGCCGGCCACTCGCAAAATGTAACAAGCAGCCGGCCGCTCGCTAAGCCGGTCCTATTATTATATGGCGGCTGCTAGGCGGCAGTCGGATGTACCAATCGAAACAACATCTATCTAGAAAAAGCTAGCGATCAGGTTCCTTGTACGGGTAGCTATCAACCAGATATTTTTTTACGAGGGGAGCTAGTGACCAGATTTGCGTATAGGCTGGTGACCAAGGCGGATGCACGACAAAGTAATTTTTAGTTTTGTGCTTTGACATGATAAACAAATAGGATAAAAAAAATTTAAATGTAAGATATTATCTCGCATCTAGATATGACATAGACGGATCCTATATATAATAATATGGCGGCTGCTAGGCGGCAGTCGGATGTACCAATCGAAACAACATCCGTTCGATGCGTCCTAATTAAAACATTATTAGCCGCAGGATTAAGTCAATGGAAGAAACAGAAATTCGAGTGCGTGGTCTCGCTTCGCTCTCCCCCAGTCACAGCATCGCCGACGCGCGACCATCCTCCATTGCAGGTGGCAGCATCGTTGATGTGCGGCCAGCGTTCGTCGCAGCACCGGCGACCTCCGCAGCGTCGCCGCCGCGGCAGCCCGCACCAACACCGCAGATCTCTGCCTCAAAGCAACACCGGCGGGGCATGGCGGCATCGACGGACGAGGGGACTGTTCCGCGGCATCGCCCGTGGCATGGCAGCATCTTCTCGCAGCATTTGCTAGTACTGGCCACCGTGATCCTCGCGGCAACCATGGTGTCCCAGCACCAATGATGTGGCTTGCAGCGGTGTGCACGGACGACGAGGCTGGTATGCAGCATCGCCGCCAGCGTGGCAGCATCTGAAGCAACGGCGACCTTGCAGCAGACGGTGGGATTGGAACCGACGGCGAGCTCTGAAGCATCGGTCACCTGTCAGCCTTGCAGCTTCAACTCAGCCTGAAGCATCGCCGGGGCCATGGTGATCTCGATCCACGAAGCATGGAGGAAAGAACGAAAAGCGAGGGAGGCGAAGGTCGCAGCACCCACATGGCCCAACTCCCTTGCAACGCATGCTCCACTTGCAGCCCAGCCCAGAAGATACTGAGACAGGACAGGCTTGGATGGGCTCAAGCCTGCCGTCCAAAATCCTCATCAGTGCAGCCCAGCCCAGAAAATACAGGCCCATCTGCTCAGCCCCTGTAAACAAACGCCGGTCTCGAGCGTGCGCTGCCTGCAACACATCTCTAGTTCTCCACGCCTCACCCACCCCCACCCCAGCCGCACCGCAACCCTAGCCGCCGCCGGAGCAGGCCGCGACGCCGTCCACGGAGAGCACGCCGCGAGGACGCCCACGAAGAGCAGCCGCGACGCCGTCGACGGAGCACACAGCCAGGGCGCCACCGACGCCGCCGGAGCCAGCCGCTGGGAACCCACCGGCCGGCCGCGGGGCCCACCGGACGTCCGCGGAGCCCTGCGTCAGGGGCTCGGCAGCCCGGGGCGTGCAGAAGGCAGAGTAGGGCGGGAGCGCGCCGGCTCATCAGGTCCGATTCAGAGCCTATTTTTTCTCCTACCCAACGCTGCTCCTACCTACCATTGTTTTTTTGCAGAATTCCAGTAGCATACTTGGCCTTGCCCAGTTTAGTTCTAGTTACTTTGACAAAATGTCCAGATTTTGGTTCATAGATTGTCATTCAAAACAAAATCCAGTAAATACTACTACATGCTTACAGTAGTAATCTGGGAAATTGTAAGCTTATTTCGACAATATGATTAGGGGATAACAGCTATTTTGCTCAACTGATCCTAATTTTGGTTCAAAATTTGTTGGTTTAAAGAAATTCTAAAAAAACTGTGCATATGACCAGTAGCAATCTGGTAAAGTTTGAGCTTATTTGCACAACAGGGTTAGGAGAAAATTGCTTTTTTTCTTCTAAAAGGCATTTTCTTTCTGGATTCGCCGCTGATACCATTATATCTTGGTCTCCAGCGAGCTTCAGCTTGCACCGATCAACAATGGGAATGGAGTATGATGCTTCATCCACGACGGGGTCCATGTTCCTGCCTTTCCTTGCGATGTTCGGGGCCATCTACCTCCTCGGCTACTTTGTGGTCTTCCGGCGCTGGAGCCTGCAGCAGCGGCCGGACGCGTCCAGCTGCCTCACCTCGCTCTTCCACGGCACGCCGGCAACGCTGCTGGCGCTGCGTGCAGTGCTGTCCAGCTCGAGGGCTGGCGACCTCGCGGCGCCCAACATGCCTGCCGACGACCTCGCCCTCGACTTCAGCACGGCCTACTTCACCGTCGACCTCATCCACTACCTCGTCTTCCTGCCCCACGAGGTGCTCTTCGTGGCGCACCACCTCGCCACGCTCTACGTCTTCGCCACCTGCCGCGCCGCCGTGCGTCGCGGCGCCTACGGGTTGCTCGCCTTGGAGGTGCTCGCCGAGGTCACCAGCCTGGCGCAGAACCTGTGGACGCTGGCCGGCATGCGGCGCGCCGACTCGCCGCTGGCCGCCAGGGCGCACGCCGCGCTGTCGCTCCCGTTCTACGCGGCTTACACGGCCATGAGGGCGGTCCTCGGGCCGGTCTGGTTCGTGCGGATGGTGAAATTCTACGCCGCCGATGGTGGTGTGCCGACGTGGGCGTGGGCGTCGTGGAGCGTGGTGATTGGGTCCGCGATACTGGTGAGCGTGCTGTGGGTGGGCAACCTGTGGTTGGTCTACTTCAGACAAAGGATGGGGAACAACAAGAAGGAACAATGATGGGCTCCTTAATCTTAATTATTTTCTCATAGGGTGTTTGGTTTGCAGAAATGTTAAAAAAATGATGTAAGATTTTAAGATTTCACGTCATAATTCTCATGTGAAAACAAATAAGTTTGCCATGTTGTAGGAGATTTGCCATCCTCTAAAGCGCAAATTGTCATGTTGTAAAAGAAATGACAGAAATTTGCCAAGCTGCACAGAATACTCTTGTGCGTTCGATCAGGATCTGACGGTCCCAAGAGCGTTCACTAGGATTGCTAAAAAAATGGATGTTTATGGTTATTGGTGTACTTGATTTGGGGATTTGTAACCTTAGTTTTAGTACGGTTTGATATAGCCGATCTCAGATAACAGGAGGGGTTTTTTTTTTTTGAAATCTCGGATAACAGGAGTTAGATTTACATGCACTTGAGATGAGTGCCGATTGGCGCGCGAGTGGGAGTGTTGGTCCTTGAGGTTGGCCTGCCAAGCGTGATTTCATAATGGGTTTCCAACAATCCCCAAGTCAACGCATGGTGTAGCTAGAACGACAAAAATCGGCGAACACTCTGGTCGGGAGGTCCTTGGTGAAGATGTCAGCAAAGTGTGATGCCGTTGGTGTTTATATAAATTCAATGTATATTACAGAAAAATTAGTGTGCATTCAGAAAATGATTGTTACATATTAAAGAATTGTTCACCCTGTATTAGATTCGTATTCGTTGACATTTTTTTTATAATTTGAAAACATTTATTTAAATTCATGAACACATTTTTAATCAAAACTCTGTCTTTTTATTAATAATTAATGTGTAAAAAAGGAAGAAATAAAAATAAAACGTCAGTAGCCTACTACTAGAAGCTAACAGGTAAAAAGATGACTATAAAACGCAAAAACAAACAAATCTGTGGTAGCGCTACTTTATTTTCACTGATACATCTGATCGCTAGCTTATCCTCAAAAGAAATTCTGATAGATAGCTTCGAATAATGACATAATTTTGAGAGCCTAGCTTTATCAAAATTCTGATCGCTAGCTTCGTCTATTTTTTTTAGCACTGATCGCTAGCTTTTCTTTCTTTTAGATACCAGTGGCTAGCTTTGTGGTAGCCGGTTGCCTAATAGCACATACGAGCGGTTGAACATATAGGCCAGCCCACCCAGGCGGACATGCGGACGAGCTGGTTTATTTGTTTTGGGCTTTAACAAATCAAAATCAAAAAACAATGAGGAAGTGAGGTGGCGCTACATAATAATTAGATGTGACGTATTATCTCATATCTAGATGTGACATAGTCGGATCCTTTTTTTACATAACTATGTAACGTCTAAGTTTGATGTCATCAGTTTGTTCCTTTCTTTGTTCTTTTTTCTTTTTAAGCTTTTTTTTGCGAGACTTTTTAAGCTTATTATCCAGGGGCTACTGCGAACGTGTTAGCTTACGTACGCTACACTAGCTTCGTTCCGTCGGTGTAGGCTAATCCTCCATTTGTTTTTTTCTTTTTTCGGTTCCATGGCCCGTCCTTTTTCTTCCCAGGAATGTTGTTTCTCATATAAATCGTATATTCGTGCATAGTTTAGAGATACATGAAAACTTTACAATTTTATATGTTCAAGTAACATTTGGAAAAGTGTCCACATGTTTTCGAAATGTTCACCGCGAATTTGAAAAGTTAACACAATGTAATTTAAAACAAATGTTGATAACATCTCCCCCAAAAAAGTTCGTGGCATTTGAAAACTGCTCACACGTTTCAAAAAGTGCATGTGAAACTTTTAAAATAATGTTATAAAGTGTGAAACAATTCCATGTAATTCATAATAAATATGTTTGTGAAATTTTAAAAAATACAATATAAATAAATGTTCGTTAGTATAAAAATGTTTCATATCAATTCAAACAAATTTTCAACGTGTATTTAAAAAATGTTAAACACGTAATGGAAAAAATGTTCAAAACATATATTAGAAAAAATGTTAATCGTGTATTGGAAAAAAACTTCAATGTGTATTATTTTTTTCAGATATATAGAAAAAAATGTAAAACATGCACTCCGGATTTCTGAAAGAGTATTTCTGAAACATGTATTTAAAAAACTACTCCCTCCATTTCAAATTTTTTTGTCTTAGATTAGTCTAGATACGGATGTATCTAATACTAAAACGTGACTTGATACATCCATATTTAAAAAAAAATCTAAGACAAGAATTTTGGGGCGGAGGGAGTATTATTTAAAAATGTTACTCATGTATTTTAAAAATGTTAAACATGTATAAAAGTGTTTAAAAAGAAATTTAAAACACAAACTTGAAACATTATGATTTTTAAAAGGTTCATAATTTTAAGAAAATGTTCATGCTTTAAAAAACTTAAGAAATCATGTTTTGTTAAATGGAGTTACAACTGTCCAATAACCATCCTCCCGCCTCTAATTACAATCTCATTGCGGGAATGGAGTTGTGTCTTGAGGATGGACTTGTACCTGGGACAGAACAAATGGGCCAGTCTCAGTTGCGTATGAATGGTGGACTTGGAACTAGTACAAAAATGGATCGGGCTCTCAGTTGTGTATCAAGGGTGAAGTTGTAACTAGGACAAAATTGGTCCGACCCCCAACTGAGCATCGAGGGTGGACTTCCGACTGAGACAAAAAAAAGTGGGCCCCAATTGCATTTTGGGGGTGTAGTTGGACTTGCAACTAGGGCAAAAATGGGTTGCCCCCCAGTTGCATGTAGAATGTGGACTTGCAACGGGATAATAAAAGGCAGGGGGAGGGGCAAATTGCATATTCGGGGTGAAGTTGCAACTGGAACAAAATTGATCGCGCCCAAAGTTGCATGTCAATGGTGGACTTGCAAATGAGAATAAAATAGGTTGGGCCTAGCTACGTATCGATGGCGTACTTGCAACTAGAACAAAAAGGTGGGGCCTCCAATTGCATGACGAGGGTGAAGTTTCAACCACGGACAAAATGGGTCGCCTCCCTCCCAGTTGTGTATCGAGGGTGGAGTTACAACTGAGACAAAAAAGGGTCGCCCCGACTCACAATTGCGTGTCGAGGGTGGACCTGCAACTACGACAAAAATGGGTCGGGTCTAGTTGCGTCTCGAGGAGGTACTTGTAAGTAGGGAAAAAATGGGCCGGGCCCTCAATTGCGTATTGAGGGTGGAGTAGCAACTGGGGAAAAAGACCCCCCCCCCCTTCCCCAGTTGCATGTCGAGGATTGCTTTGCTTGCATCCAGGACAAAAATTTATGGCCCCTGAGTTACATATAGAGGGCAGACTTGCAATGTCTGATACAAAAAGGGGTCACCCAACTATATCAGATGGTTCCTATGGGTTGCGATGTATCAGCAGGTCGCTCGCCATTGGAGCTCATGCCGTCATGTGGACAGTTGGAGTGGGTGGCGGGGACTGCTACGGGAATGGCAGCTGCTCGCTCGGGGTCAGGCTATTAGGCAAAAGAAAGCGATTGCTCACCCAGCTTAGGCCCCACTCGTCATAAGGGTTCACGGCCATGGCCCACCTGCCATACACGGCCCAAATATCCAAAGAATTGCAGCCCCACACGTCAGTAACTGAGTAGGTAACGGTCAACTTCTTTGACCCGACGGCAAGACTCCGATTGGGCTTATATGAGAATGGGGCGAGTGATGGATGGGTAAAGTGAGAAAAGTTAGATGCCATGATTGAGAAAAGTTAGATGCCATGAGGCGAATCGAGGACAATTAAGCAATCAGGGGCACAAAACAAAAATCCGATGAAATTATATCAGAAATTTAGGGTGCACTCTCTTAATTTTATTTTATTTATTATCAGTTGATTCTGACGTATCACGCTGACGCTTTCTCCGTCAAAACCTCCGTAACCTGTACGTACGTGGTACATATTGTATTCAGCACAAACTCTCACCGGTAACTTCAGGAATTTGCCAGCTCCATTCGTGTACGTGTCTTTGGAAACACCCTGAAGCCTCGTCCTCTGGTTTTGATTTTGAATTCGCGAACTGAAGCCAATCAGATGTGGATCTGTCCCGATCGACCCGAGTAGAGTCCTCCACGCACTTCCATCTGCATCGACAGAATATGCTTAATTACGCTGGTCTCACACGCCCAACACAAAGAATATGCCAAGTCAGGCCAGAGAGCGACGGCTCATCACCTCCGTCTCACCCAAGCCAACCAGAATGACAAATTCACAACACCCTAACCCGTCCAAGCAAGCAACAGAATTCCTACACCCTTCGGTTCTGCTCTGTATCTGTAATTCTATATATCATCCTATCTTCGTCTCGGGCGAGCTTCAGCTGCACCGATCAACGATGGGAATGGAGTATGATGCTTCATCCACGACGGCGTCCTCCATGTTCCCGCCTTTCCTTGCCATGTTCGCGGCGGTCTACCTCCTCGGCTACTTCGTGGTCTTCCGGCGCTGGAGCCCGCAGCAGCGGCCGGACGCGTCCAGCTGCCTCACCTCGCTCCTCCACGGCACGCCGGCGACGCTGCTCGCGCTGCGCGCCGTGCTGTCTAGCCCGGGGGCCGGCGACCTCGCGGCGCCCAACGCGCCTTCCGACGACCTTGTCCTCGACTTCAGCACCGCCTACTTCGTCGTCGACCTCCTCCACTACCTCGTCTTCCTGCCCCACGAGGCCCTCTTCGTGGCGCACCACCTCGCCACGCTCTACGTCTTCGCCACCTGCCGCGCCGCCGTGCGTCGTGGCGCCTACGGGCTGCTCGCGCTGGAGGTGCTCGCCGAGGCCACCAGCGTCGCGCAGAACTTGTGGACGCTGGCCGGCATGCGACGCGCTGACTCCCCGCTGGCCGCCAGGGCGCACGCCGCGCTGTCGCTCCCGTTCTACGCGGCTTACACGGCCATGAGGGCGGTCCTCGGGCCGGTCTGGTTCGTGCGGATGGTGAGATTCTACGCCGCCGGAGCCGGCGACGGTGCTCTGCCGACGTGGGCGTGGGCGTCGTGGAGCGTGGTGATTGGGTCCGCGATACTGGTGAGCGTGCTGTGGGTGGGTAACCTGTGGTTCGCCTACTTCAGACAAAGGATGGGGAGCAGCAAGAAGGAACAATGATGGGCTCCTTAATTTAATGATTTTCTCATAGGGTGTTTGGTTTGCTGAAATGTTAAAAAATTGATGCAAGATTCTAAGATTTCACGTCATAATTCTCATGTGAAAACAGATAAGTTTGCCATGTTGTTGTAGGAGATTTGCCATCCTCTAAAGCGAAAATTGTCATGTTGTAAAAGAAATGACAGAAATTTGCCAAGCTGCACAGAGTACTCTGGTGCGTTCGATCAGGATCTGACGGTCCCAAGAGCGTTCACTAAGATTTCTAAAAAAAATCTGATATTCATGGTTATTGGTGTACTTGATTTGGGGATTTGTAACCTTAGTTTTAGTACGGTTTGATTTAGCCGATCTCGGATAACAGGAGTTAGATTTCCATACACTTGAGTGCCGATCGGCACACGAGTGGGAGTGTCGGCGTGCAACTGCACGGTACACCATGGGAACCGGTCCTTGAGGTTGGCCTACCAAGCGTGATTTCATAATGGGTTTCCAACAGCCCCCACAGTCAACGCATGGTGCTCGCAAATGTTTTAGCTAGAACGACAAAAATCGGCGAACACACTGGTCGGGAGGTCCTCGGTGAAGATGTCAGCAACGTGTGATACCGTTGCACCGGATTGCTAGGCATTTGTATGGCACTCATGTGGTCGCAATAGACGATGGTGGCGCGCGATGGCAGTTTCTTCGAGTTCATTGAGAGAAGGTGTTATGGTGCTTGCGGGCGAGGTATATCCTAGGCACCCACACAGTCTGCGCCTGCGTAGGCCATTAGACCGCCACAGGAGGTACTAGCGGAGGGGGACTCCTCTATGACGCGCTTTGTGTCCAATAGGAGTCCAACGCACGCGGCATACCCTGATTGGGCTGGCCCATTAGTGCAGTAACAGCTTGCCTACTATAGCATTTTGTTTTTTCGGTATTTTCCGAAACACAAAAAAATATTATGAACATTTTTTTAGGAACTAGCACTTTTTTAAATGAGAATATTTTAAAATTATGAACATTCTTAAACACATTTATTTTTAAAATGCAAACAATTTTTGAAAATTGTAAATACTTTTGGAAAAGAGAACATTTTTTGGAAGACATAAATTATTTTTGAATTTATGAGCATTTTTTTAAGACAAAACAAGTATTGAAAATGCACAAAATTTAAAGAACTTGATGATACTCCGTATGTTCTTGCATGAATTGGTTGCAATAAATTTTTATGAGATTTGGTTGTATGGAACATGAATATTTAAGTTGATAACATTAGAATCAAAACCGGAAATACATAGGCTTCAATGAATATGATTATTGTATAGTTATGAGATATTTATTGAATATAAGTTTTTGAATAAAATAGAAAGCATTTTTAATACATGATTGCATGTTTTGTGGACCTTTTTTCATACACGGTTGCATGTTGAGGTGATCCTTTTCTTAAAGAAAGGCCAGGGCCTGACTTTATAAATAAAGCCATATGGCAAGATCCAGAGAGCAGACAACAAACTACAAGTTCAACGCAAGTTCAAACCATTGCATATGTAGCAAAGTTACAGGCATCCAATATCCAAAGGCGCGCATGCCAGCAACCCACACACATGAACTAAATTGAGACTAAAAGGAGACATAATTAGGACGCCTGGGAAGTTCGCTATCGGCTAAGGATATGAGAGGCAGAGGCTCGAACTTGAGGGATCAGGATGTCCGTCGCATCCTTGTCACCAAATTTAACCATGGGTTTCCACTGAGGTGGGCATTTTTCCATGCATGATTGATGGCATGCTTCCATGTTAAAATAAATAAGTTAGTAGGGGTCAAGTATTTAGGTATGCAGAACGCGAATAATTTTAAAAATTATGAACAAATTTAAAACATTGAATTAAAAAAAACTTAATTTTAGTTTTCAAACATTGTGTGAAGATGAAAATAAACTTTGATTTTTTTGAACATTTTTGGAAATCACAGACTAATTTGGAAAATTATAAAACACTTTTTGAAGCCATTTTTTTCAAAAATATTATCAATTTCTGAAAAAAACCCAGCAAGAGAGGAAAAGAAAAAAAGAACAAAAAGGGCAAAAACATGAAAAATGGAAAAAAATGAAAACCGAAGAACTAGTAAAGGCTGGTCTTTAACCTTCTAGAGGTTTTCCAAAACTATTCAGGAACCTTCCTGAAGGTCCAAAAGCAGGATTTCTCGCACGTGTAGAAACCTTCAAGTTGGTCGGCCCATTTCCATGGCACTTTGCGTGCTTTGTGCGTTTCCGCAGCAATCTGCCACACAGAGCGTCAAACAGGGAATCTGCTGGGGGAGCTACACTTGAATACCTGGGCGGGTCGAATTGAATGGTAGTCCAACAATTATACTCTTAGGGCCCATTTTGCTCTCATATCCTACTGAATTTCTACTAAGTTGGGCGGGCCATATCATAGTTTTGCCTGACCGTGGCTTCGCCATTGATCAGAGCAGCGGTAGAACTGAAGCCAAAGGTGAGTAGTGCCACGAAGGTATCGAAGAACTCGTTTTGCCATCTAATAGTAGGTGTCCCTTGGATAATGCATGAACGAACAACATTGTTGGACAATATATGATGTATCAAGCCATGTTAGCGTGAGATACTAGGGGCTCCAGCTGAGCTCCCGTAGTGGGAGGGATCCCTGGAGGGAGAGCCGTCAGAGGCATAAATATGTAACTTTGGTGTTGGCAGAGGTGGAGATAGGTTTGCAGTTTAGCATGCCAACCCGGTTGAGTTTCTTAAGGGTGTGTTGTTCTTGCAAGAAGTGAAGGCCAACGATGTTGTGGTCGACGTTGATCCCTAAGAATAGAAGAGGTCTGATGCTAGTCAGGGAGAGCTCATGATGGAGAGAGTGGGTGACCAACCGAAAGAGGATTTTTGGCAGTGGCTCCAGACAATCTTTTGTGTTCAGTGTGGTGGCTGTTGGTCATTCTCCTCTGATGTGACATTCATCTTCTTGGTCGAAGGATGATCTGATTTCTTACTCTCCACCACAATGCCAAATGGGAGGGAGTGCAACCTTGCAGCAGAGTTCATTCAAAACGATTTTGTTTGACCAATACAGGTGGTATTGAGTATTTTTTTTCTCTCCAACTAGTACTATTAGAACAAATATTATGTGTTTGTGATCACACTGATCTGCGTGTCTCCATTCTTAACGGACGAGTTGGTCAATAGTCTCTACGGTTTATTTTCGCTGTTTTTTTCGTCTCTTCTTCCAGCACCCTCTCCCACCCTGGTCCATCGGTTTATTTTTCTCTCCACTCTTTATTACAACCAGAACTTTCCTAACGTATAACAAATCACGGATCCAACTTTCTTAAATTATGCAAATCAATTGATTCCTTTTATTGGTTCAATTTGTCTTAAGAAACAAATAACAGATTTTCAGGAAACAAATAATACATTTTAATCTAACTTTCCTAACTTATCTAAATCAATCGATTTCTCTTATTAGTGAAATTTATTTTAGGAAACAAATAACAGACACATCACAACTTTCCTCACAATAAATAGTTTCTTAACATTTGCAAACTTTCCTAATCAACACGTCACAAACGGGCAGGTACTGACATCACGTTACCAAACAATAAAACCCCATTTGCATAGAAATCAATTCAAAAATCCTAACTTTCCTAAATTTTTACCTTTCCTTGATAACAATCAATATTTCTATGTTTTCCATCTGTTGAAGGAAATCACCCCTCCATCGATATTAGCATTTTTTTGGAATGAGATCTCCGGGTTATGATTTAGTTGGTGAATAGTCTCCGCGGTTTATTTTCATTGGTTTTTTTCGTCTCTCCTCCCACCACCCCCTCCCACCCTGGTCCATCGGTTTATTTTTCTCTCCACTCATTATTACAACCAGAACTTTCCTAACGTATAACAAATTATGGATCTAACTTCCTTAAATTATGCAAATCAATCGATTCCTTTTATTGGTTCAATTTGTCTTAGGAAACAAATAACAAATTTTCAGGAAACAAATAATACATTTTAATCTAACTTTCCTAACTTATCTAAATCAATCGATTTCTCTTATTAGTGAAATTTATTTTAGGAAACAAATAACAGACACGTCACAACTTTCCTCCCAATAAATAGTTTCTTAACATTTGCAAACTTTCCTAATCAGACACGTCACAAACGGGCAGGTACTGATATCACATTACCAAACAATAAAACCCCATTTGCATGGAAATCAGTTCAAAAATCTTAACTTTCCTAAATTTTTACCTTTCCTTGATAACAACCAATATTTCCTATGTTTTCCACCTACTGAAGGAAATCACCCCTCCATCGATATTAGCATTTTTTTGGAATGAGATCTCCAGGTTATGATTTTTTTTTGCGATTCTTTCCAATTGTGACCTCTCCTTCCACTCCGGCTCCTTCTCGCATAAACACCTCCACCACAGCCAGGTGACACCACCCGACCTTCTGCCTCTCCACACCTTCTCCGCCACCTCCTTCTCGTACTCAATTAACATTCCCTCCGCCACATTTGTCCACGGCGGTGTCGAGGAGATGGCGCAGCAGCGTACCAGTGGTAGAGCAGCGCATAGCAGCAGGAAGCAGCACGCAGCAGGCGAGGCGAGCGGCCAACAGTGGAGGGCAGAGATGCGGCCGGCGTGGCTGAGGGGGCGGCCGGCACACGATGGCCACGACTAGAGGCGGCGCAAGGCAGGGGCGCGATAGCGGGGCGAGCGAAGGGATATGCGGCAGCAGACGGGGCGAGCACAACCAGCGAGAGTGTGGCGCGCGGCCAGGGTGTGTGTCGCGCGGGGCACAGTGGTGCGGTGGCGGCAGCGAGCGCGACGGTAGCGGCGGGCGCGACCGACACGGTATAGCACGGGCGTGGGCATGGAGAGGGAGTGGCCCCGTGGGCGCGGAAAAAGAGCGGCAGGCTCAGGCATGGGCGTGCATAGGAGCGGGCATGTGCCAAGGGGTCAATCCGAGGAGCTTGGTGGATACCCCTGCAATGGCCATGGAGGACGGCGGTTCTCGGCCACAGCGAAATACCTAACAAGAGAAAACGAGAGGGGAAACAGGGGAAAGGCAAGAGGAGATCATGGCGGTGTCAATGGCGCCCTAGGGGAAGACATGGGAGCTCGGGGCGACGTGGATCGAACGGCAGTGTCGCGGTGGTCCAAGGTTGAGGAAGACGGCAGCGACGTCGATGCGGGGGTGCTGGACTTGATCTCGTTGGCGCAGACGAAGTAGCGAAGGCGTTTCGAGCTCCTCGACAAGCTCCTAACCCGCAGGGAGGGCAGTGGCCATGTGGACGGGGTCGGTCATGGTGGTCGTGGCGTCTGACTTCGTCCAGATCGACGGGATCGAGCGAGCGAGGAGGAGAAGTGGATTTGGGAGGGGGCGTCGAGGAGGAGTGAGGACATGGGGGCAGGGAAGGCAGGGCGTCACCCTTATCCATTCCCCTTCGATGCCAGCGAGGTGGTCGGGCGGGAGCCCAACTCTATAGCGACGTGGCTCGGGGAACAGGAGAAGACGACCGCGCGAGGACTGGACCGCTGAGCCGGTTCAGTAGCAAGGCCCGGGGGGCAGGGCGAATCCCCTTTTACATCGTCCTTTTGGTTTTTTAATGTATTCTAATCTGTTTCTCCTTTTTAACACCATTTTCTATTTATTCTTATCAACTAAATGATCTCTACTCCTAATGTCTCAGTTGGTAGTCTCTGTTCCGGGTTTATTTTCGCCCCATCTCCCCTGGTTTTTTTCGTCCTCCCTCCCACCTCCCAATTTCTTGTAGGCGCTTCTCAAGCTGGAGGACAACATATTAGTAAGACATTAGGGATCCTCATTGATGTTTTATCTCTCGTCTGCACTTATTTTGTTTGCTCCAATTCTATATATTCTCGCGAGTATATGAGGTGTAAGCATGTGCAATGTAGTTCATTTTTCTACATATGGTGATTGATTTCTTATCTGGTAACCCAACTAACGGATGGTAATCAATCTTCAAATACCAAAACCAAACGTACAAGGCAACAATCAATTCACGTATCACAATCAGATTCTTCTTTAGTACCCAGCTTAACTCACGGATGGTAATCAATCTCCAAACAAAGGAAACAATCACCGTCGTTTACCTCTTGCCAATGTTACATAAAATTAACGTTGAGAATTTAGATGTATTGTTTGTCATGGAGCTGGCCGATTACATGAAATTAATTCCCTTAGTTACGGTGGCAAATATAATACACATAATCCATATTGTTATGCACTAGCGCATGTGCGTGTGAAATAGATGGATTATGGTCCCGTACCCAATAAGATGGATATGTGTGTGTTAGAGAGAGAGAGAGGAGAGAGAGAGAGAGTGAGGAAGAGGGAGGGAGAGGGTGTGTGTGAGAGAGAGAATTTGATGGTAAAAAAGGTCGTCAATGTCACTTAATATGTATGAGAATATTAAATGTAATATTAACATAATTGATATTGAACTCTTAAAGTTAATGTGGCTCCGTTGCAATGCACGGACATTCTTCTAGTAGCTGTAAAGGTTTTGTTGGACCAAATGGTCTTGTCCCCGACTGAACAAATTATATATGTTAGGCGGTTGTTTATAGCCTCTTGATTGAACTCAGGTGCTATCATGTTGGTTGTCTAGAATCGTTTATGGTCGTTGGTTTTAGAACATAGACGTCAGGGACGTCCGACTTTAAATTAATAAAGCCCTCAACATAGGCAGCGTGCACAAACAAACAGACCAAACAAACGGAACCGAAGCTAATCACCCATGTTCTAAGGCATGCCACAAAAGGCAACGACGGCGAAATAAAGTGCATTACATGGCATAACCAGCCAAACTAACGAGCGTGCAGGCTCGGGGGTAACCAAAACCAAAAGGACTGCCCATCCCTATGAGGCAGCAAACGGAGGTGACCCTATGAGGCAGCAAACGGAGGTGACGGGGCTCGAGACGCCGAGTAGATGGAGCGAAGACGTGCGATAGCTTGGCGATGAAGATCAGATTCCTGTTGCCTTCCCAGCGGTGCCCACTGCTGCAAGAATAAGATGCATTTGAAGATTACATCAGCGGGGTGAGAGGGAAACACTCCCTCAATAGTAAACTTGTTACGAATATGCCATAAGGCCCATAACATGGCCGAAGCACACGTCCACATGATCCGGCGCAGAGGGCCCTGGATCGAAGATAGGTATGACACAAGCTCAGAGCATGAGCATGGATCCCAATCCACCCCAGCGGCCTCACGGACCGCGCTCCAAGAAAAGCGCGCCAAAGGACACCGGAAGAACACGTGGTCAGCATCTTCCGCGTCATCACACAAAGCGCAAGGACCGGAAGCAGGGCCATTGCGCTTGGCTATATTGATAGAGGTAGGAAGGCGATCTTGGCATAGTTGCCATAGGAAGACCTTAATCTTAAGCGGGATTCGCGCCTTCCAAAGCCCGGTGGCTGCCATAGGGGCATGGCCGCGACACAACTCTCTATACAGGGACTTGACAGTGAACTTGCCAGAGCCTGAAAGTCTCCAAGAGACCACGTCTGCGGAGCCCGACAGGCGCACATTCGCTATGAGAGCCCGCAGGCGCTCCCAATCTTCCAGCTCCGGCCCCAAAAGCTCCCTTCTGAAGTAGATAGGGGGCGGAGTGGCACTAAGAGGCGAAGCAACCAGTTGGTTGGGCTCAACCGCGATGGAATAAAGATGGGTAAACTCAGACCAAAGAGGATGCTGGCCTATCCAAACGTCGTGCCAAAAATGCGTGGAGCGGTCGTTATTAACAGTGAACCTCGCACCCCTGGCGAAGTATGGTTTGAGGGATTGGATAGAGGTCCAGAAAGGGGACCCATGAGGTGTTGCCTCAAAGAAATGTCAATGCGGGAAATACTTGGCACGAAGGAGGTCAACCCAGAGGTCGGTCCCTCCCTGGGACAACTTCCAGATCCACTTACACATAAGCGCAATGTTCATCAGCTTAGAGTTGATGATCCCAAGGCCCCCCTGGGCTTTAGGTCTACAGACGGCTTGCCACTTAACCATGTGGTATTTCCGTTTAGGACCCGCTCCTTCCCAAAAGAAACGTGCCCGCGGGGTGTCCATTTTCGTGTGGACCCCATCAGCCATCAAGAACATACCCATGGCAAACATGGGTAGGGACGAGAGGCTGGAGTTAGTAAGGATTAGTCTTGCCCCTGAAGACATAAATCGACCTCTCCACGGACAAACCCGGTCCGCCACCTTAGTGTTGAGAGGTTCCCAATCAGCAATCGAGCATTTCTTCTCTGCGATCGGGAGGCCGAGGTAGGTAAACGGAAACTTCCCAAGTTTGCAATTAAGCAAGTTGGCCACCCGCTCACTTTCGGCCGCATCCATCCCTATGGACACCACTTCACATTTGTGGAAGTTAATTTTTAGTCCGGACATGAGTTCAAAACACAGTAGGATGGCCTTAACCGTTGTGATACTGTGTTCGTCCGGCTCAAAAAGGAGAAGAGTGTCATCCGCATACTGCAGGTGTGACACACCTCCTGGGATCAGATTACCGACCACTCCCCTGATGTGGCCAGCAGATCGAGCTTTGTCTAGCATGGCGCCCAAGGCAGCCGCCACAAAGTTGAAGAGCAACGGTGAGGCTGGGTCCCCTTGACGTAGCCCATGCTTGTTGCGGAAGAAGTTCCCTACTTCTCCATTCACCGCAATCACCATTTGGCCTCCCGAGACCAATTGCATCATACGGTGAACCCAAACCGACGAAAATCCTCGATCCAGAAGGATTTGTCGGAGAAACTCCCAGTTCACTCGATCGTACGCTTTCTCAAAATCTAATTTCAAAAGAATTGCCGGCTGGCGAGTGCGTTTGAGCGAGTGAACGATCTCTTGGAGGGCCAACGGCCCCTCCAAAATGTTGCAACCACGAATAAAAGCCGATTGGTTCCTACTAATAATACGATGAGCTACCGGAGACAAGCGCGTAGAACAAGCCTTAGAACAAATTTTAAACGGGACATTGATAAGCGCAATAGGACGAAAAAGTCTAATGTTGTCTGCGCCCTGCACTTTGGGGATAAGAGAAAGAATCCCAAAGTTAAGGCGAGAGATATCTACTGAGCTACACATGAACCCGTTACAAACTTTGAAAATAGGACCTTTGAGCACTTGCCAAAACCTTTTGAACATCGCCACCGGCCATCCATCCGGACCCGGGGCGGTGTCAGTTTTCATCCCAAGGACCGCCTGGTCAATCTCCTGGGGAAGGAAAGCGAGTCCCAATCCTTCATTCTCCTCGTCCGTGACCCGCAGCGCGGGTTCCCAAACATCCGACCGCAGCCGAGCCCAGGACTCCTCCCTGGAGCCCATCAATTGGATGTAGAAGTCATAGATGTGACAAACGATGTCCCGTTGACGCAAAAGGAGCCCTTGCTCAGATTGCAGTCTTAGGATGGCGCATTTACGGCGCCGGCCGTTAGCATAGGCATGAAAATATTTTGTATTCGCGTCCCCCTTGAGCGTCCACTTGATTCCACTGCGCCTACGCCAGTACTCCTCCTCCGCTCGTAGGAGGGACTCAACTTGGGCTTCTACAGCGTAGCGCTGAGCCCAGTCTTGCTCCGGGAAGACCTGTGAGTCCGCCGCAGCATCCATTCGGGCGAGGTCCGCGATCAAACGCGCTCGGAGCAACTTATCCTCACAGCCCTGGTTGACCCCCTAGCCTTTGAGAGCCGCACGCATCCCCGCTCCTGCGGCAATCCAGAAATCCATGGGCCCACGCGTGTGCCCGATCCGGGCAACACAAGTCTCCCACTTGGAGAGGAAGATTTGCTCAAATTCCGGGTGCTCAAACCACGCAGTTTCAAAGAAAAAATGAGGGCTTCGTTTTAACCTCTCCTCCCCCGAGGAGAGGATTAAAGGGACGTGGTCCGGCCCGATCCTCGTTTCAGCATGTAGGGAGCACAAGGGAAATAGCATTTCCCACTCCGCGGACATAAAAACTCGGTCAAGCACTGACCGAACCGGCGTAAGCTGCTTGTTTGTCCAAGTGTACAGTGCGCCCACGCGGGCCACTTCCCTAAGGGTCATTGATGCTATCGCGTTATTAAACATGGACACCCTTGTCCAGTTAATAATCCCGTTGTTCTTATCCGCTCCCGAACGGATTAAGTTGAAATCCCCACCGACTATCAGTGGCAAGTTACGCACACCCAAGGCCGCGACCTTCTCCTGTAGTTCCCCCAAGAACTCATGCGAGTGTGAGTGGTCGGCCGGGCCATAAACCACAATGACCTCCCACTCGCGGAGGGTCGCGTGATGGCGAATGTGTGCCGACACAAAGAAACGACCGGCATCCCACGCCACCACCTCGCAGCAAACATGGCTGATGCCAAGAAGCAGACCCCCCGAGTGGCCCACCGCAGGCACCCAGTGCCACGCAAAGCGTTCGAGCGGATCGATGGCTAGCAGGTCTCGGTGAGAGAATTCGGCCTTGATGGTTTCCTGCAAGCCAACTACGTCGATATCCTCAATGCAAATGAATTCTTTTAGCTGGGTCCGCCTCCCAACGTGGCCGAAGCCTCAGATGTTCCAGAAGATGAAACACATTTAAATTATGCGATTGCAGAGGCGAATACCGTGAGCGGTAACCGCTTTGGCCACTCGCCGTGTCTTGACAGGACCACGGGCTGAGGGGGACGGCGCAGCCCCTGCTGCTGTGTCCACCCGATCGGGCCGCGCAACAGGCAACAGAGAAGCCCCTGCTTCTTCTGCTACTGGCGCAACGCGGGCCGCCGCTGCCTAAGCGAGCGTGGCCTGCGCAATTTCCATAGAGCGGATGAGAGACAAGAGCTCTCGAGCCTCACCCTCATCAGACAAATCAACCCCACTATCCGCTAAAATACCCCCTAGACGCTCATCCGAATAATCATCAAAAATTGTAAAACGGGGTAGGGGGTTACCTTCGGTCTCCATGTTCTTCTGGGCCACCAAGAGTTGAGCGCGCTGAAGAGCAGGAAGGTTGCCCTTGGCGCCCTTCGAACGAGAACTTGCCGCTCCTGCGCCACCGGGGCCGCCACCACCGCCTTGGACCACTTGGCCGTGGAAATGGGCACCGCCTTGGTCACTTCCGCCCGAAGCGCGTCGGAGGGAGGAGGGGGGGCCGCCGGCGAGGGCCCGCCAACCGGACCCCCCCGGAGAGGCCAACGCCATCACCACTGGCTGGAGCGAGACAGGCGTGCCCGCACGGACCGAGGGTGATCTCGCCGGCGCCACCGGGGGAGTCTTGCGGCCCGCCGTCTACTTGTGAAGCCGCACCCCGCCGCTACCCAGGCCGCACGCAGACATGGGGGAACGCGATGCAAGAGCGCGCAGCCCACCCACATCCGCAGCCACCAGGGAGACGAGCATGGAGCGGCCCTCCGAATCGCACGAAGCCGATATGCCCTTGTCAAGGTCGAGGCCGAGGGACATGTTGGAGCCATATTGATTGAAGCCCGTCTCGTTGCTACCCACGACCACTTGACGCTCCTCCAGATCCTTCGCGGCCCCCGCAGCCGGGGCCACGGCCTCGGAAGCCTTGTCCTTGAGGCCCAGCTTGTCCCAAGTCGCGGTGTCGATGGAGTCATCACCCATGCTCGTGTCCTTGTCCTTTTCCTTGCACATGTCATCCGGCCCCTTGTCCGTGCTTGCAGGGGGAGGGGGAGGGGGGCACCACCCTGCATGCCACCCGCCTCGGCCTCCAGCCGAATGATGAAACCCTCGCTGTTGAACCACACTTGGACATACCCCTTGAGCTTGGCCGGGGAGCGACACGCAAAGCGCATCCGCACGGGACCCGGCCCCGCCAACGACGCCTTGTCCACCTCCATCGGGCGCCCAATCATCACGGTCCCTGCCATGAGTCGATCCACGCGACGGTGCTTGGGCGGCACACCCCAGAGCTTGACCCACACATTCGGCATGATTTCGGCCTTGGGCTCCTCCTGCAGCGCTTCCTTGATCTCCGCCATGATGTCGTTGAGGGAAAGGTAGAGTTTTCCGCTTCGCGTCGCCATTCGCAGCATGGCCTTGTTGGGGAAGACGACGGAGAACATGTCGTCCCCGACGGCCGTCACCTGCCAATCCCATTCCCCCTCGAAGAGGTGAGGGAGCTCCGCCTCCAAGATGGGAATGGACAGCTTGCCGGGCGCCGCTGAGATGAACGCCGCGTCCGCCACCACCGGGGCACGGACCTCCTCGCCCTCCGTCTCCACGTAGGGAAGGCAGAAGAAGCCCTCGCCGGGGATGGCGTTGCCCATGATCTGCAGCAACAAAGGCCGCCCGCGCATGGGGCAGTGCGCCAACGCGTGCCCCTCCTCGTGGCAGACGACACACATGGGCTTGAAGTGGCACATGTTCTGGTAGTGGCCCACCCGACCACATTTGAAGCACTCTGGCCCGTCGGGCTCCTCCAGTGGGATCGGGGCATCGGCCGAACCCTTCGACGCCGACGGCCCAGCCGCCAGCGGCGACAGCGCCGAGCCGACCCCCTTCTGCTTCTGTTTCTTGGCGAGTGGATCCCCAGCCCTCTCGCCGCTCGGAGGAAGGAGGGATTCCTTCCTCTTGAGCTCTTTCTTCTGCTCTAGGCCACGGAGCCGATATTCCTCCTTCTTTTTGTGCTCGCGCTCCTCCATCTTCTTCCTCTCTTGCTCCGTGAGCCACCAGGGAGGCGGCGGCCCCCAGCCCGCCTCCTCCGCCGGAGGCGCCGACACCTTGGAGAGCGCCTTTGCCCTCAGATCTTGCTCACGCCGACGCTCGGCCGCCGGGATCGGAGGCGACATGGGTGGCTTCTCCACGCGGCGAGATCCCATCCGCACCGCGGTTGCGAACGAGCAGGTGAGTGGGGGGGGGGAGGGACGGAGCGGAGCAGACGACGAGCGAGATGCCCGAATCGCCGCACCTGCGAGTGGGATGCGGGAAACCCTAGCGACAAATCTAGGGCACCCTTTGGCAGCCACAACCACCTATTAATAGGCGGAAGCGGCCGCGCAGCCACCATCACGTTGGGCCCGGGCCTAAACTCTTGCGGGCGTAAGGCCACCGGGTCAGGCTGTCTAGGCCCAAGCACTGAGGAGCGCCCCTACGCCCCCACTGGCGAAAACGCGGACGGGTCGGCCAATGGGCCCCCCAGCCCACGCACTGGCAGGCTGGGCCAGTCCAATAGGCCCAGCAAGGGAGCCGCCCCGAGCGATGACGGTGCCGAAACCCTAGCCAGGGTCCGCGTCTCCCTGGCAGGAGCAGCCCCGTCGCCGACACCGACCCCTGTCGACGCCGGCGAGCTCACCGAGCCCGAAGGCGGCGCAGCCAACACCAGATCAAGGCGCCCCTCCTCCGGCAGGACACGCGAACGGCCCTCAGGGCCCGCATCCACACCCCTCGGCGGTCGCCAGAACCGCGGCGCTAGGCGGCGCCCGCCATGCCCACTAGGGGCGAACGCGCGCCGGCGACCGGCCATGAGAGAGCCCCCCAGCTCCTCCGCACGGGCGACAAAGTCACCCACCGAGCACGCCGTCGGCGGCCTCGGCGCAACACCATCACTCACCTGACTAAATACATGAACGGACTCCTCCTCTTCGTCGTCGGAGTCGCCACCCCCGAGCGCCCAGAACCTGCTTCCAGAGGGGAACGTGCCAGGGGGCTGCCCCCCGGGCGAGACGCACCACCGAGCGCGCCCCACCACAGGACGCACCACCGTCCATCCCTCCGCCGCCGCCACGGGGTTCCCCCCGCCGTCGCCCGCGGAATCGCCCCCCTGGTCGCCAGGTCGCACGGGAACCGTTGGGTCCATACTTTTCTTTTCCTCGTCGTTGGTTTAATGCCGAGTACTTCTTAACTAGGGTTTAAAAATGATGTTCCAAAATGGATAGTATTCTTTAATGAAAATCAGAGAGGGAGGCCTCTCTATCATTCAAAGAATAAGGAGGTTGGTTTGAACCTAGTTGCAGTGTATCTGCTTTCTCGGGTCCTCTACATAAAATGCAAGGACTTGTTTGTATTATTTGTTTCAGGTAGGGTTTTTGTGACTGATACTCTGAACCACTGGTTTGACTATCAATGAAGCATCTGAGACTTTTGAGCCCCTACTTGTGTTACAAAAATGTGAAAGGTCATTCACCTACTTTTGTTTCCCTTAGAATAAAACTTGACTACTTTTGTTTCGTCAATTTTGGTATAATTTGTCTCATCCCCTAAATGATGTCAAGTTGTCTTGGTTAGGAGTTTATAGGAGTAATAAGAACCAAATTTTGAGCACAGAATGTAGTAGAACACATGACATTTCTTACAAGCTAAAAATACAAAATCCAGTGTGGTTCTATAAAGAACAATGACATGTTACAATGTGATGGTGCCAGTAACACGTGTCCCCACTCGTTGTCATACACTACAGTAAAAAGACACATAAACCCAGCGTGTCGACATGTCGACTGAGGGCTGACCACGGAAGCACTCCAAAACATTCATCATGGAGGTTGAAGCCGAAGATGATAATTCAAGTATCTAAACGACAACATTGAAGCAAATAATATAAGGACAAACTCGATTTGTACATTAAGATAAATAAAAAGGTAAACACGTAGCATATAGTCCATGTTCAGCATACCCTAAGGTTAGGAAGGTTGAGTTCTAATAACTTTATAGGGAGAAAAGTCATCGATGGAGAGTACCAGTGACATAACCACCTTTTGCAGCCATTGGACTGAGAGTCAGTGATCTAATCAACATTTACGGTGTACTATCTACAATTCCCTCGTGCTTGAGGTTACTTGATCCCAATCCTTGAATGGGAGTTTGAGTGGGGAAAATATCTGGTGCTCCGGGAGCACCTAAGCTCAGGTGCTGCCGCGGGAGCTCGGCCGTTGGATTTTCATCCCGCCGACATTGTAGGTGCTTTGGAAAAAATGCAAAAAAAGAGAGATAAACATCCAGGAGTTCCTTAATTAGGTGTAGGTCCAAGGGCTCCTCTAATGTTCGCTGGATCAAGATCTAACGGCCAAGCTTGCACGGGAGCACCCGAGCTTAACTTAGGTTCTCCCGGAGCACCAGATATTCACCCGAGTAAAGTTGGTGGCTCATCCGCGAGCACGTTCACTTGTTACAGTTGCCGTCTCGATATTTGCCACATTATTTCATCACCACCCACGCGTACAGATGGTTGTAAAGTAGCGATAAAAAAGCAGGAGTGAAAGGTAAATGCAGGATAAAAAGGTTACTTACGGGACCATGCATGTCAACATACGGACATGACGTACAAGGCGGGAGCGCTAGCCGACATGCAAATGCAATACAAATGTACTAGCAGCGAATGAAATCCCACCCTCGATCAGGATTCACGAGAAAGCGCCCGGCCGGCTGGAATATCCCACCGGCCATGCCCTACGTGGCTCCACAACACGCGCGCATCACCGTCGCCCGATCGGAAAGAGTACTACTATTCCTACCTCCAGTGCCATGTCGATCTTTTGTGCGTAGCTCACATGGCATCTGTTCATGTCGCCGTTGATGCAACAACGCAAAAGCTTAGCCTTTCGCTCTCGATCCTACACAAGAAACCACCTTGAGCTTATCTTCTCCGACCCTTCGTTGTCTACTAGTCCCTCCGTTCACAAATATAAGATGTTTTGAATATCTTAATATGGGCTATATATGTACTAAAATAAATGAACGTCACATAAAATGTGTTTATACACATCCGATTTAGAAAAAGTTTAGCAGGACATCTTGTATTTGTGAACGGGAGTGGGGCGTTTTGGTGACCGGGCTAGATGAAGCCCAGAATTTTTGAAAAAAAATTCAAAGTTCAAAATTTTTAATTTCAGAAAGAAAATCTAAAAATATATATTCAAGTGTAGAAGGATGAAATGTATATGTGTGTAAAAAATCAGGATGAAATACCATGACATGCGACCTGTAAAAACCAAATTCACAGACTTTGAGAATAAATAATATCACATGTTGAAAGGTCCTAGATTTTTTAACAACCTCATTTCAATGTATCTCATCCAGAAAATTTACACATCGTGTATATTATGCCTCCATTTATATCTGTATTTTTTCAATTGTTTTTTAAAACCTAAAAATATGAAATTTAAAAATTGCAAATGGAGGCCACCCCGAAGCTCGGCCTCCAAAAGCAATTTTCGTGTGAACGGAGGGTAGCTAGCTACCCACCACGGTCGTGTAGTCTATAAATACACGGCCAACTAGAGGCCAATACTACACTACTCCGATCCTTCTCTCCTAGCTAGCTGCCATACCACAGCACGTAGTACGTTCTAGCCTCTTCTCCAACTAATAGGTGCTATGGAAAAAACGAATGTCAGGTTGCCCCAGCTGGCTAAGATAGCCGCGCTCCTCCTCCTCTTCATCCTCGTACCCATGGTGCCTCCTTCTCTGAGGGCCCCTTATCTCTACCTCCTCTTCAACGCCCTCGTCGTCGCCCTTGGCGTCGAGGCCGGTTTCCTCTCCGTCTCAACCGGGACCAAGCTAACAGGCCAGCCTCCTGCCGCTGCCGCTGCTGCTGTAATTCCCAACCACCATCACCACCTTGTCACTTCACAGCCGCCGATCATGGCGGCACCCTTGCCAGGACGACTTAGGGAGGTAAATCTGCTTGCAGATCGCGGTGCTATCAATGAGGTGCTGAGCGTGGCGAAGAAACTGAAGGAGAAGATCAAGAAAGTCCCGTCCAGGGCGAGCATCTTCTTCATCGGGAGCGCGGACCCCCACGACGCCGGCGAGATCGTCGATGCGACGTCGACGCTCCAAGACAATCAGGCGGGGGAAGGGCGGAAAAGGTGCAAGGTAGACGCCTCCTCCCATGATCTCATGAGCAAGCAGGAACTTTACGCGAAGGCCGACGCGTTCATCGGCAACTTCTACAAGCAGCTCAAGATGCAGAGGGAGGAGTCGTGGAACAAGCTGCAGGACCTGTGCAGCTACCACCACCACCACAACTACAAGGCCAAGGCCTTCTAGAGATTCTCGATCTATACGTACGTATCTAGAGTCTAGATGCATGGCTAGCATCTATATATATGTGCATGCATGCATGTGCAGATACGCTGTGTGTGTGTTGGTACGTAGGGTAACTTTGCTGAGCAGTGGAAGGAGCCGAGAGGAACCAACAGATATTATGTTGTTTGGTTCCTCACATTCTTAATTACCTTCATCGACCCATTGATTTGTTTTGGGTTAGAAGATCATAGGAGTCCTTTCCCCTGAAGTATATATATGGACAGTCGTATACACATGTTCTTAACTATATGGCTCGTCTATTTGTAAGTCACCTGAATTTTCTATTTGGTATAAGTCATTTTTCTTTTCCCTCCGTGCTACTACTTTTTTCTCTATCTACACATGCAAGCTTGCATGACGCTTTTCTCTATCTAACCATGTATGGAAAAATGTTTTCTATAAATTACTCTACTTATATTCAATAAATATTTTTGCAACTATACATGATCAAATATAGTAAGTCATATGTACTTTAAATTTGGTTCTTACGTTATCAACCCAAATTTTTATTAATCAATTATCGCAGCAACAAGCATGGTATCCTCTAGTTAACTTTAACATTCAAGAATGTAGAGATGGGTAGAAATAAACCACATACAACTTGCAATATAATCTATAAAATTACGATGTGACTCGCTTAAGGTAGAATAAATCAAGGGCATTGATATTGCCTTAAAAAGGAAATGAAGAAAAAAAATCAAATCGAATGATGATAAAAACTTACACACATATTGCCTAGAAGTTCACTCTTCCACAATCTGCAAGGATGATTTTATGACATTGTAACTTCTAGACAATATTGTGATTTAGTAGTAAACTTCTATACAATGACTAGCCAACGAATCTATGATTATATGATTAAAATTAATGAACTTTTTCAAATGTTGTGAACCTTGTTTAAGTTATTTTTTTATTCATGTTTTCTTTCAAAGTCAGTTGGTCAACTAACCAGTGTCTTCCTTTTTTTCCGCAAACAAGTATGTTCCGATCGAGGCTCATGTTCTCGCTCGTTTCTTCTAGTTTTTCCCCCTTTTTTCCTTTTCCTTTTCCTTTTTTGCTTTTGCTTTTTTTCTTTCTTTTCCTGTTTCTTCACTGGTTTTCTTTAGGTTTTTGTTTCTTTTTTTGTTGGTTTTCTTTGTTTCTTACATAGTTTTCACTCGTTTTTCCTTTTTTTTCCTTTGTTTTTCTTGTTTCTTCCTGGTTCCCACTTTTTTTTCCTTTTCTTTTCTTTGTGTCTTAATGTTTTAGTTTTTCTTTGTTCTTTCTTGAATTTCACAACCATTCCTTTTATTGGTTTCTTTGTTTTTTTCCTTTTTATTTTCTTTCCATTTCCATTGTACCTTTTTGATTTTCTTTGTTTCTCTTTTGGAAAAGGCTATCACTCAACCGACGGATATAGCACGATGTTCGCCACCTCTCTTGATAGACACGTGGCCTACTGGACCACACACATCTCTCTCCCTAGTCTTATCTCTTACCCAATCTCTCTTCTATACGCAAGTGCCTCAGCGGCAATCAATGTCGTCCACCTTGTCAAAGAGGAGGATGGCGGCGAGGCGACCTGGTCAGGGGTTCAGGGCTCGCCGGCGGCAACGCGATGGCGGGGGCGGGCAGCGCCGCTCTTCCCTCACCACAATCCAGCAGGCTTACGGTGAAGGAAGGTGGCGTTTTTTTAGGGATGGCAATGGGTAGGGTATGGGCGGGTACAACCTCCTTCTGCCCAAACCCATACCCACAGGAACTTTCTATACCCACCCACTTTAATACCCATGGGCATAAATTGATACCCACGCCCATACCCATCAGGTATCCTGTACCCAATGGGTATCCGTTGGTGAAGGAAATATGCCCTAGAGGCAATAATAAAATTATTATTTATTTCCTTATATATCATGATAAAAGTTTATTATTCATGCTAGAATTGTATTAACCGGAAACATAATACATGTGTGAATACATAGACAAACAGAGTGTCACTAGTATGCCTCTACTAGACTAGCTTGTTAATCAAAGATGGTTATGTTTCCTAACCATGGACAAAGAGTTGTCATTTGATTAACAGGATCACATCATTAGTTGAATGATCTGATTGACATGACCCATTCCATTAGCTTAGCACCCGATCGTTTAGTATGTTGCTATTGCTTTCTTCATGACTTATACATGTTCCTATGACTATGAGATCATGCAACTCCCGTTTGCCGGAGGAACACTTTGTGTGCTACCAAACGTCACAACGTAACTGGGTGATTATAAAGGAGCTCTACAGGTGTCTCCAAAGGTACATGTTGGGTTGGCGTATTTCAAGATTATGATTTGTCACTCCGATTGTCGGAGAGGTATCTCTGGGCCCTCTTGGTAATGCACATCACATAAGCCTTGCAAGCATTGCGACTAATGAGTTAGTTGCGGAATGATGGATTACGGAACGAGTAAAGAGACTTGCTGGTAACGAGATTGAACTAGGTATAGGATACCGACGATCGATTCTCGGGCAAGTAACATACCGATGACAAAGGGAACAACGTATGTTGTTATGCGGTCTGACCGATAAAGATCTTCGTAGAATATGTAGGAGCCAATATGAGCATCCAGGTTCTGCTATTGGTTATTGACCGGAGACGTATCTCGGTCATGTCTACATTGTTCTCGAACCATAGGGTCCGCATGCTTAAGGTTTCGATGACAGTTATATTATGAGTTTTGATGTACCGAAGGAGTTCGGAGTCCCGGATGAGATCGGGGACATGACGAGGAGTCTCGAAATGGTCGAGACGTAAAGATCGATATATTGGACAGCTATATTCGGACTTCGGAAAGGTTCCGAGTGATTCGGGTATTTTTCGGAGTACCGGAGAGTTACGGGAATTCGCCGAGAGAAGTATTGGGCCTTATTGGGCCATACGGGAAAGAGAGAGGGGATGCCTAGGGCAGGCCGCGCGCCCCCCAAGGCCTAGTCCGAATTGGACTAGGGGGAGGGGCTGCGCCCCCTCCTTCCTTCCCTTCTCCCTTCCCCTTCCTTCTCTCCTACTCCTACTAGGAAAGGAGGAGTCCTACTCCCGGTGGGAGTAGGACTCCCCCCTTGGGCGCGCCTCCACCTCTTGGCCGGCCAACTCCTCCTTGCTCCTTTATATACGGGGGCAGGGGGGCACCCCATAGACACACAAGTTGATCCACGTGATCATATTCTTAGCCGTGTGCGGTGCCCCCTTCCACCATAGTCCTCGATAATATTGTAGCGGTGCTTAGGCGAAGCCCTGCGACGGTAGTACATCAAGATCGTCACCACGCCGTCGTGCTGACAGAACTCCTCCCCGACGCTTTGCTGGATCGGAGCCCGGGGATCGTCATCGAGCTGAACGTGTGCCAAGAACTCGGAGGTGCCGGAGTAACGGTGCTTGGATCGGTCGGATCGTGAAGACGTACGACTACATCAACCGCGTTGATATAACGCTTCCGCTTTCGGTCTACGAGGGTACGTGGACAACACTCTCCCCTCTCGTTGCTATGCATCACCATGATCTTGCGTGTGCGTAGGAATTTTTTTGAAATTACTACGTTCCCCAACAGTGGTATCGGAGCCTAGGTTTTATATGTTGATGTTATATGCACGAGTAGAACACAAGTGAGTTGTGGGCGATATAAGTCATACTGCTTACCAGCATGTCATACTTTGGTTTGGCGGTATTGTTGGATGAAGCGGCCCGGACCGACATTACGCGTACGCTTACGCGAGACCGGTTCTCCCTACGTGCTTTGCACATAGGTGGCTTGCGGGTGACAGTTTCTCCAACTTTAGTTGAACCGAGTGTGGCTACGCCCGGTCCTTGCGAAGGTTAAAACAGCACCAACTTGACAAACTATCGTTGTGGTTTTGATGCGTAGGTAAGATTGGTTCTTACTTAAGCCCGTAGCAGCCACGTAAAACTTGCAACAACAAAGTAGAGGATGTCTAACTTGTTTTTGCAGGGCATGTTGTGATGTGATATGGTCAAGACATGATGCTAAATTTTATTGTATGAGATGATCATGTTTTGTAACCGAGTTATCGGCAACTGGCAGGAACCATATGGTTGTCGCTTTATTGTATGCAATGCAATCGCCCTGTAATGCTTACTTTATCACTAAGAGGTAGCGATAGTCGTAGAAGCATAAGATTGGCGAGACGACAATGATGCTACGATGGAGATCAAGGTGTCGCGCCGGTGACGATGGTGATCACGACGGTGCTTCGAGGATGGAGATCACAAGCACAAGATGATGATGGCCATATCATATCACTTATATTGATTGCATGTGATGTTTATCTTTTATGCATCTTATCTTGCTTTGTTTGACGGTAGCATTATAAGATGATCTCTCACTAAATTTCAAGATAAAAGTGTTCTCCCTGAGTATGCATCGTTGCCAAAGTTCGTCGTGCCCAGACACCACGTGATGATCGGGTGTGATAAGCTCTACGTCCATCTACAACAGGTGCAAGCCAGTTTTGCACACGCAGAATACTCAGGTTAAACTTGACGAGCCTAGCATATGCAGATATGGCCTCGGAACACTGAGATCGAAAGATCGAGCGTGAATCATATAGTAGATATGATCAACATAGCGATGTTCACCAATGAAAACTACTCCATTTCACGTGATGATCGGTTATGGTTTAGTTGATTTGGATCACGTGATCACTTAGATGATTAGAGGGATGTCTATCTAAGTGGGAGTTCTTGAGTAATATGATTAATTGAACTTAAATTTATCATGAACTTAGTCCCTGATAGTATCTTGCTTGTTTATGTTAATTGTAGATAAATGGCCTGTGCTGTTGTTCCGTTAAATTTTAATGCGTTCCTTGAGAAAGCAAAGTTGAAAGATGATGGTAGCAATTACACGGACTGGGTCCGTAACTTGAGGATTATCCTCATTGCTGCACAGAAGAATTACGTCCTGAAAGCACCGCTAGGTGCCAGGCCTGCTGCTGGAGCAACACCAGATGTTATGAACGTCTGGCAGAGCAAAGCTGATGACTACTCGATAGTTCAGTGTGCCATGCTTTACGGCTTAGAATCGGGACTTCAACGATGTTTTGAACGTCATGGAGCATATGAGATGTTCCAGGAGTTGAAGTTAATATTTCAAGCAAATGCCCGGATTGAGAGATATGAAGTCTCCAATAAGTTCTATAGCTGCAAGATGGAGGAGAACAGTTCTGTCAGTGAGCATATACTCAAAATGTCTGGGTATAATAATCACTTGATTCAGATGGGAGTTAATCTTCCAGATGATTGCGTCATTGATAGAATTCTCCAATCACTGCCACCAAGCTACAAGAGCTTTGTGATGAACTATAATATGCAAGGGATGAATAAGACTATTCCCGAGCTCTTCGCAATGCTGAAAGCTGCGGAGGTAGAAATCAAGAAGGAGCATCAAGTGTTGATGGTCAACAAGACCACTAGTTTCAAGAAAAAGGGCAAAGGGAAGAAGAAGGGGAACTTCAAGAAGAAAAGCAAGCAAGTTGCTGATCAGGAGAAGAAACCCAAGTCTGGACCTAAGCCTGAAACTGAGTGCTTCTACTGCAAGCAGACTGGTCACTGGAAGCGGAACTGCCCCAAGTATTTGGCGGATAAGAAGGATGGCAAGGTGAACAAAGGTATATGTGATATACATGTTATTGATGTGTACCTTACTAGAGCTCGCAGTAGCACCTGGGTATTTGATACTGGTTCTGTTGCTAATATTTGCAACTCGAAACAGGGACTACGGATTAAGCGAACACTGGCAAAGGACGAAGTGACGATGCGCGTGGGAAATGGTTCTAAAGTCGATGTGATCGCGGTCGGCACGCTACCTCTACATCTACCTTCGGGATTAATATTAGAACTAAATAATTGTTATTTGGTGCCAGCGTTGAGCATGAACATTATATCTGGATCTTGTTTAATGTGAGACGGTTATTCATTTAAATCAAAGAATAATGGTTGTTCTATTTATATGAGTAATATCTTTTATGGTCATGCACCTTTGAAGAGTGGTCTATTTTTGATGAATCTTGATAGTAGTAACACACATATTCATAAAGTTGAAGTCAAAAGATGCAGAGTTGATAATGATAGTGCAACTTATTTGTGGCACTGCCGTTTAGGTCATATCGGTGTAAAGCGCATGAAGAAACTCCATACCGATGGATTTTTGGAACCTCTTGATTATGAATCACTTGGTACTTGTGAACCGTGCCTCATGGGCAAGATGACTAAAACACCGTTCTCTGGTACAATGGAGAGAGCAACAGATTTGTTGGAAATCATACATACAGATGTATGTGGTCCGATGAATGTCGAGGCTCGTGGCGGATATCGTTATTTTCTCACCTTCATAGATGATTTAAGCAGATATGGGTATATCTACTTAATGAAGCATAAGTCTGAAACATTTGAAAAGTTCAAAGAATTTCAGAGTGAAGTTGAAAATCATAGTAACAAGAAAATAAAGTTTCTGCGATCTGATCGTGGAGGAGAATATTTGAGTTATGAGTTTGGTTTACATGTGAAACAATGTGGCATAGTTTCGCAACTCACGTCACTCGGAACACCACAGCATAATGGTGCGTCCGAACGTCGTAATCGTACTTTACTAGATATGGTGCGATCTATGATGTCTCTTACTGATTTACCGCTATCGTTTTGGGGTTATGCTTTAGAGACAGATGCATTCACGTTAAATAGGGAACCATCAAAATCCGTTGAGATGACACCTTATGAACTATGGTTTGGCAAGAAACCAAAGTTGTCGTTTCTTAAAGTTTGGGGCTGCGATGCTTATGTGAAAAAGCTTCAACCTGATAAGCTCGAACACAAATCGGAGAAATGTGTCTTCATAGGATACCCAAAGGAGACTGTTGGGTACACCTTCTATCACAGATCCGAAGGCAAGACATTCGTTGCTAAGAATGGATCCTTTCTAGAGAAGGAGTTTCTCTCGAAAGAAGTGAGTGGGAGGAAAGTAGAACTTGACGAGGTAACTATACCTGCTCCCTTATTGGAAAGTGGTACATCACAGAAACCTGTTTCTGCGACACCTACACCAATTAGTGAGGAAGCTAATGATAATGATCATGAAACTTCAGAACAAGATACTACTGAACCTCGTAGATCAACCAGAGTAAGATCCGCGCCAGAGTGGTATGGTAATCCTGTTCTGGAAGTCATGCTACTAGATCATGATGAACCTACGAACTATGAAGAAGCGATGGTGAGCCCAGATTCCGAAAAATGACTTGAAGCCATGAAATCTGAGATGGGATCCATGTATGAGAACAAAGTATGGACTTTGGTTGACTTGCCCGATGATCGGCAAGCAATTGAGAATAAATGGATCTTCAAGAAGAAGACTGACGCTGACGGTAATATTACTGTCTACAAAGCTCGACTTGTCGCAAAAGGTTTTCGATAAGTTCAAGGGGTTGACTACGATGAGACCTTCTCACCCGTAGCGATGCTTAACTCTGTCCGAATCATGTTAGCAATTGCCGCATTTTATGATTATGAAATTTGGCAGATGGATGTCAAAACTGCATTCCTGAATGGATTTCTGGAAGAAGAGTAGTATATGATGCAACCGGAAGGTTTTGTCGATCCAAAGGGAGCTAACAAAGTGTGCAAGCTCCAGCGATCCATTTATGGACTGGTGCAAGCCTCTCGGAGTTGGAATAAACGCTTTGATAGTGTGATCAAAGCATTTGGTTTTATACAGACCTTTGGAGAAGCCTGTATTTACAAGAAAGTGAGTGGGAGCTCTGTAGCATTTCTGATATTATATGTGGATGACATATTACTGATTGGAAATGATATAGAATTTCTGGATAGCATAAAGGGATACTTGAATAAGAGTTTTTCAATGAAAGACCTCGGTGAAGCTGCTTACATATTAGGCATAAAGATCTATAGAGATAGATCAAGACGCTTAATTGGACTTTCACAAAGCACATACCTTGACAAGATTTTGAAAAAGTTCAAAATGGATCAAGCAAAGAAAGGGTTCTTGCCTGTGTTACAAGGTGTGAAGTTGAGTCAGACTCAATGCCCGACCACTGCAGAAGATAGAGAGAAAATGAAAGATGTTCCCTATGCTTCAGCCATAGGCTCTATCATGTATGCAATGCTGTGTACCAGACCTGATGTGTGCCTTGCTATAAGTCTAGCAGGGAGGTACCAAAGTAATCCAGGAGTGGATCACTGGACAGCGGTCAAGAACATCCTGAAGTACCTGAAAAGGACTAAGGATATGTTTCTCGTATATGGAGGTGACAAAGAGCTCATCGTAAATGGTTACGTTGATGCAAGCTTTGACACTGATCCGGACGATTCTAAATCGCAAACCAGATACGTGTTTACATTAAACGGTGGAGCTGTCAGTTGGTGCAGTTCTAAACAGAGCGTCGTGGCGGGATCTACGTGTGAAGCGGAATACATAGCTGCTTCGGAAGCAGCGAATGAAGGAGTCTGGATGAAGGAGTTCATATCCGATCTAGGTGTCATACCTAGTGCATCGGGTCCAATAAAAATCTTTTGTGACAATAATGGTGCAATTGCCTTGGCAAAGGAATCCAGATTTCACAAAAGAACCAAGCACATCAAGAGACGCTTCAATTCCATCCGGGATCTAGTCCAGGTGGGAGACATAGAGATTTGCAAGATACATACGGATCTGAATGTAGCAGACCCGTTGACTAAGCCTCTTCCACGAGCAAAACATGATCAGCACCAAGGCTCCATGGGTGTTAGAATCATTACTGTGTAATCTAGATTATTGACTCTAGTGCAAGTGGGAGACTGAAGGAAATATGCCCTAGAGGCAATAATAAAGTTATTATTTATTTCCTTATATATCATGATAAAAGTTTATTATTCATGCTAGAATTGTATTAACCGGAAACATAATACATGTGTGAATACATAGACAAACAGAGTGTCACTAGTATGCCTCTACTAGACTAGCTTGTTAATCAAAGATGGTTATGTTTCCTAACCATGGACAAAGAGTTGTCATTTGATTAACAGGATCACATCATTAGTTGAATGATCTGATTGACATGACCCATTCCATTAGCTTAGCACCCGATCGTTTAGTACGTTGCTATTGCTTTCTTCATGACTTATACATGTTCCTATGACTATGAGATTATGCAACTCCTGTTTGCCAGAGGAACACTTTGTGAACGTAACTGGGTGATTATAAAGGAGCTCTACAGGTGTCTCCAAAGGTACATGTTGGGTTGGCGTATTTCGAGATTATGATTTGTCACTCCGATTGTCGGAGAGGTATCTCTGGGCCCTCTTGGTAATGCACATCACATAAGCCTTGCAAGCATTGCGACTAATGAGTTAGTTGCGGGATGATGGATTACGGAACGAGTAAAGAGACTTGCCGGTAACGAGATTGAACTAGGTATAGGATACCGACAATCGAATCTCGGGCAAGTAACATACCGATGACAAAGGGAACAACGTATGTTGTTATGCGGTCTGACCGATAAAGATCTTCGTAGAATATGTAGGAGCCAATATGAGCATCCAGGTTCCGCTATTGGTTATTGACCGGAGACGTGTCTCGGTCATGTCTACATTGTTCTCGAACCGTAGGGTCCGCACGCTTAAGGTTTCGATGACAGTTATATTATGAGTTTATGAGTTTTGATGTACCGAAGGAGTTCGGAGTCCCGGATGAGATCGGGGACATGACGAGGAGTCTCGAAATGGTCAAGAAGTAAAGATCGATATATTGGACGACTATATTCGGACTTCGGAAAGGTTCCGAGTGATTCGGGTATTTTTCGGAGTACCGGAGAGTTACGGGAATTCGCCGGGAGAAGTATTGGGCCTTATTGGGCCATACGGGAAAGAGAGAGGGGCTGCCTAGGGCAGGCCGCGCGCCCCCCCAAGGCCTAGTCCGAATTGGACTAGGGGGAGGGGTTGCGCCCCCTCCTTCCTTCCCTTCTCCCTTCCCCTTCCTTCTCTCCTACTCCTACTAGGAAAGGAGGAGTCCTACTCCCGGTGGGAGTAGGACTCCCCCCTTGGGCGCGCCTCCTCCTCTTGGCCGGCCCCCTCCTCCTTGCCCCTTTATATACGGGGGCAGGGGGGCACCCCATAGACACACAAGTTGATCCACGTGATCATATTCTTAGCCGTGTGCGGTGCCCCCTTCCATCATAGTCCTCGATAATATTGTAGCGGTGCTTAGGCGAAGCCCTGCGACGGTAGTACATCAAGATCGTCACCACGCCGTCGTGCTGACAGAACTCCTCCCCGACGCTTTGCTGGATCGGAGCCCGGGGATCGTCATCGAGCTGAACGTGTGCCAAGAACTCGGAGGTGCCGGAGTAACGGTGCTTGGATCGGTCGGATCGTGAAGACGTACGACTACATCAACCGCGTTGATATAACGCTTCCGCTTTCGGTCACCGCGGGTACGTGGACAACACTCTCCCCTGTCGTTGCTATGCATCACCATGATCTTGCGTGCGCGTAGGAATTTTTTTGAAATTACTACGTTCCCCAACAGTTGGATAACATATATAGCATTTAAATTTGAAAAAAATAGAGCAATGAGTCTAAAATTCAAGTGATATGGCCGTATGGCCGAGCATTATAGCACCAACATAGCCTCTTCCGATGGGTGGGTTCTTCGAGGTATCAAGGGAGTATGGGCAGCGATTGGTGGAAGCCTGACCTAGTGGGAATGAGCAGTTGGAACTAGGGTCACTGGATCGATAGTTCAGAGGAGTCCGATGGCGATGAGTCAAGATTTCATCATTTCAAGAAGTCAAATAGGACGTCGGAGGAGTGTTGAGAAGGTGATTGTGGGCCTATGACCTATGGCCGGTTTAGGGAATACAAGATTTAGGGTTGGGCCATATCAGTTAGATACTTACCCCACATGTCATAGGAATAATTCTGATTTATTAAATTTTTGGGTATCCATTGGGTTACCCATGGGTGCAAGTTAATACCCATGCCCTACCCATAGATTTTGTAGGTATGGATACCCATTACCCGTGGGTACAAAATCTTTTAAAGTCATGCCCATGCCCATTGTTTTCGGGTAGGGTACCTGCGGATACCCATACCCATGGGCAAAACAGCCATCCCTAGTTTTGTTTTGCAACATCCAGTTTGTCGCAGAAACATCAGTGATGTTGCAAAACTTTCTTCCGTAACACCATATAGAGGTGAAGACCAAGAAAAAAAATTTGCAATCACCTCGGTTGCCAAAAGTTTCTACAACAATACCATTGTTGCAAAAAAAGTGAAGACATGATTTTTTTTTCTGCAACACAACCTATGTTGCAAAACATATATTCCCGCAACACAACCTATGCTGCATAAAACTCCACAACACAATCTCGGTTACAACTGTTTCCATGACAAGGTCATTGTTGCAAAGAAGAGAGAGACGTTCAGCTAATTGATTGTTGCAAAGAAGGTCATTGTTTCCATGACAAGATCCGTCGTATGACGCTTAGAAGCCCCCATCTCTTTTTGGTTTCCATTGTTTTTTTCTTTCCCTTTTCGTATAAAACATGAATATATATTTTATACGCAGTTAACATTTTTTCCAAATACATGAAACATTTTTAGTTTACACGTTGAACATTCTTTTGAAATACATGATTAACATGTTTTTAAACATATATGTTTTTTATGTCTACGATTTTTATTACATAGTATACATTTTTGTATACAACAGGGACATTTTTTATACAGACATTTAACATTTTTCTATCAGGACGACAATAACGACGTTTTCCTAAGACCCAGCGCTCCCTCCTCCTCCCGGGTCGCACGCGCATGCGGCTCCGGAGGCGCCCCTAACCCTAGGAAACCAGAGGCACCTGATCTCCCTTCCCCGGCCGCTGCCGGCGCCGGCGCCGGCGGTGGCGGCCACGCTTGGCCGTCGAAGACGGTGGGCGAGGGCGGCGCTCCCTGACGAGCCCCTTCGCGCGGAGGCGGGTCGTCCCTGGGGATGCGATGGTGGTGGATGGTCGGCGGTGCGAGGATGCGGCGGGCTTCTCCGGTAGGCGGAGTGGCTCTTGGAGGAGCGGCGGAGTCGATGGGGAGGCAGCAGGGGCAGTGGAGCTAGGTGGCACCTCGGCGCTGCCTGGAGGCGATGGCGCTGGATCTCGGCTTCGGAGGCGGTGTCGTTGTGGAAGCTCTGTCAGGAAGGAGCTCCTGACGAGCAGCGGGCGTTCGGCCTCCTCCACGTCGGGGCTGGTGTGGTGTCCGCCAGGTGGTGCTGGCGCTGGAGCAGTGATTGGAGAGGAGGGTCAGATGGATCTTTCCGGATTTGATCTGGGCCGAAGGGGATGGGGTCATTGCGTGGATGTCCCCTGGAGCGGGTGGCGACCACGGTGATGACCCTGATCCATGGCTGAGGTGTCGGGAGGCTGCTGGCTGAGGTTGGTGGTGGATGTTGGGGCCGCATTCCTCTCTGCTTGCCCCAAACCTTGGAGGTGGGGCGATGTGCGGCGTTACGGATGAAAATCTTGTCCGGTTTTGCTGGGCCGGCGGTGATGGCACCCGTGGGTGTCTTACCCCTCCTTGGAGGCGTCGTCGAGGTGCGTCGACATCCCCTCGCTCGCTTGGTGTTGGTAGTTGTCTCCGGGCGAAAGCCTTGATTCGGTGCAGGATCGGCACGATGGCGGCGTCCTCGACGTCGTCCCTCTGGTGGGAGCATTGTGTCTGGAGACACGGGTTGGAGGTTCTTCGTTGCGCTCCTCCGGCGCTCGCCACTGTTCATGATCGATCATCCGCGACGCAATGTACGGTCGCCGCTAGTGATTCCAAGACGATACCTTTCTCGGGTCTGATCGGTCCCGCCATTCTCCTGCCATCTCCTTTAGGCATTAAGGGTGGATGGTGCATCGGCAAGGGATGCTCGGTGGGAGTTGCAGTCCTTCGGAGGTGGCTGGCATCAACTAAGACGCGGCGAGGTTTTTCTGTTTTGGGCAAGTTCCTTTGCGTTGTAGTGGTGTTGTCGTAGGTGGCTGTCTTTGGACTAGCCGGATGTGGAGTTCATGCTACACTTGTTGTTCGCAGCGAGTTGTAGTCATCTTGTATTTGTATTTCTCTCTTCTTCTATAAAGCTATGGTACGCAATGTGCGTACTCTCGAAAAAAACATTTTTCTATCACATGATTAAATTTCGAAAAACATATTTTTTGGCTACTTTATTATACACATTGTACACTTTTATACATCATTAACAGCTTTTTATACACATGTGTAGCATTTTTAAATACATGATTAACATTCTCTTAAATGCATTTTTATGTCTATTTTTTTGTATATGCGAGGAACATTTTTCTTATATAAATGTATCATTTTCTAAATAAACGTTTAATATTATATATATATATATATATTCTTACATACTGTACATTGTTTTATACATCATAACAATTTTTCTACACCTTTAACATTTTTAAAATGCATGATTAAAATTTGTAAATACAGAATGTAAGTTTATTTTTATTAATATATATTTAAATTATTTCGATATATAAGTAAAAGTAAAAAAGTAAAAAATAAAAGAAAAAATGTGAAAAAGGGAAGAAGAAGAAGAAAAAGCTATGGATGCCTGTGGCCACTGCTGGCCGATCAATTATGGGCTGCTCCTTGTGGCTTACTAACCTCTTAGAATCGGGTTTGTGGGCTGAACTCCGCAGTTGGACCATCTAGCTGACCGCGGTAGAAAGCCTTGGGGCCCAGTTGTAGGTGGTGACGAGACCGCGCTGGAGGATTGGAGCTCAAGCTGCCGCCGCCGGAGGTAGGGCAGCTCGCTCCTGGAAAGCAGAGGAGAAGCGAGGGGTGGAGAGGCGCCAGCTGGAGTGAACCCGACGAGAGCTCTTGGTGGAGCGGCGGAGCGGCGGGCACTGAGGAGCGGGCGGCGGCGGCCTGGAGGAGTGGAGTAACTTCGCCCACGACTCTGGTAAAAACAAAATTCGCCCCTCAAATCCCAGTTTTGCTGATTAATCAAGAGGAGAGTGAATATTTGTGTAAGTAAATAGTTCGCCCCGGTTAATCTTGGAATCTTGCCTCTCAACAGACAAAATTTGAACACTCCCTAAAAATCCAAATTTTGATCACAACTCAGGTTTCCAAAGCAAGACAGAACAAGAAATTTTGTTACAACTCCGCCATTGTAATACAATTTGAAGTCCCATACTTCTGCAATATATATGCATAGGTTGAAATATTATTGCAGTGTATCTTCGTTGCTCAGGTTAGGTCTTTTCATTCATCACCATCACCGTATGGAGGCGACTGCAATCTACGATTCTCGGCTTGGGACCTGGGTTATGGTGTCCGATGGAGAAACTCCGACAAGTGCGGTCTTGGATGGGCTCCTGTCACATGCGTCTATGTTGTTCCGAGGGGTGGAGAGCGCTCTCTGTGTTGGAGCAGCCTTCGGTTTGTGCTGGGCAGCTTGGAGGTACTACGAGCGCAACTCGTGCCTGCGCAGCTACGGCCGTGACATGACGAGTGTTTTGACAAAAAACTATCATTTTAGAGGTTTGCGACCACAGAATTACCACTTTAAAAAAAGTGACCGAAAACTATCAAATTTTTTTAATTTTGTGACTAAAAACTACCATTTTTAGATAATGACTAGTTTAGACTATTTAAGCGTGTTTATGACAGGCAGGGCCCATCTGTCAGCGCTAACATGGCGTCAAAGTCAACTTCACAGGAGAGCGGACGCCGCTCGCCTCGCCTATCCCCGAGATCTGGGGCGTCAATGGAGTTTCGCCGGCGTTCCACCCGGCTACGACCACCGGACCGCATCAGGGCCCTCCCCAACGACCTGCTCCTCGTCCTTGCCCGCTTCCACTGCGCCCGGGCCGCCGCGGGCACCGGCCTCATCTGGCGTCGGTGGTGCGCCCTCACGGCCCGCCCACGTCAACTCGCTGCCCCGCGCCGCCGCGCGGCTCGAGACGGAGGAGCTCATCTTCGACCTCCGCTCCGATCTGGTCGACGGCTCCCTCGTAGTCGACCTGCCCTGCCTGCGTCGTGCCACCTCCTCCTCCTCCTCATCCTCCGCGTGCCCGACGGCGCAGAATTCGGGCAGCAGCAGTCTCGCCCAGCAGCAAGGGCTCGCCGCGATGGTGGCCTCCCTTCGAGCTGGAGGCTCCGGCCTCCCTCTCGCCTCCTGCGATGACCGCCGGGGAGCCGGGATGCACAAAAACTGTTTGTGAAAATGGCAAGGAAAGATAAAGAGAGGAGGAAGAAGAATGACGTGTGGGTCCCAACTATAATAATGGTCAACTGAACAGTCAACATGTTTAAATCGTCTAAACTGGTCATTATCTGAAAGTGGTAGTTTTTAGTCACAAAATTAAGAAAATTTGGTAGTTTTCGGTCACTTTTTTTAAGTGGTAGTTCTGTGGGACGCGAACCCTTAAAATGGTAGTTTTTTGTCAAACACTACATGACCGGCAGCAAGCAGGCAGCCAGCCCGGTGGTCGGCCGGGACAGCGAGATAGACCGTGTTGTCTCCATCCTCTGCCGCAAGACCAAGAACTGTGCCGCGCTGGTCGGTGCTGCAGGAGTTGGCAAGACGGCCATCGCCGAGGGCCTTGCACAGCGCATCGCTGCCGGGAAGGTCCCTGCGGCACTCGCCGGGGCACGCGTCGTGGAGGTTGATCTCACGGCGATGGTTTCTGGGACTGTGTTCCGTGGCATGTTCGAGGAAGGCATAAAAAGCGTGATAAAATAGGCGGAGGACTCAGGTGGCAAGATAGTTCTCTTCATCGACGAGATGCACATGCTTCTTGGTGCCGGTGATGGGATGGGGGGATGCCAGGACGCTGCCAATATGCTCAAGCCAGCGTTGGCCCGTGGTCGTATCCGTTGTGTGGGTGCGACGACTTTTGATGATTACCGTAAGTACATTGAGAAGGATGCCGCACTCGAGCGGCGGTTCCAGAAGGTGCACGTTGAGGAGCCTAGCGCGCAGGCCACCATTGCCATGCTGCGGACGCTAAAGCAGCAGTATGAACAGCACCACGGCTTAGAAATCCAAGATGCCGCTCTTGTTGCTGCCGTGCAGCTCGCTGGCCGTTACATCACGGGTGAGGAATTAATTTTATTCCTTTTGTTTCCAGAGGTGATTAGTAGATGCATGAACTCATCTAGTTTATTATAGGAAATCTAATGAAACATGAAGGGAAGAAAGAGGGTTATATATGATCTTTAATTGGTTATCGTCAGATGTTCATTCTTGTTAAGGTCCACTAGCTCACATGCTAACCCATGTTGCAACCTGTACATTCAGTTTTGTTTGGCTTAACTAATGTATAAATCATGTATACGGTATTGAACAAATTCATGATAGTGTCAGATGCATCAATTAATGGAGCAGGTGCTATCTTTCTGCCGACTTGCTCCCATGATTGGCAAGAATGTATATATGTTGGAGTTAATTGATGTCTACTGTAGGTCGTCCATTTCCTGATAAGGCAATTGACCTCATTGATGAGGCTGGTGCCACAGCAGCCAAAACAATGATGCCAGTTGGTGATCAAGAAGAGAATGTGACCACTCTGCAGAGTAGCTCTAAAAATGCAGTGAAGGAGGCAATTGTTTGCCCTAATCATGTCGCACAAGTAGGCATTCTCTTCCTAATGACAGTTTTGTAATGTTTTGATCGACGAGATATGCTTGTTATGCAGATTTTAACATTGTTATTTGAAGGTTGTGAGCCAATGGACTGGAATTCCTGTCACTGCGCTTGACCAAGAGGAGAAGGACAGACTAATCCACCTAGCGAGCAGACTGCGGGAGCGAGTTGTTGGCCAGGATGAAGCTGTAAATCTGGTTGCACAAGCAGTGTTACGTTCCAGAGCCGGCTTTGATCAGCCTGGCCAACCCATAGGCTCTTTTCTCTTCTTAGGCTCGACTGGTGTTGGAAAGACAGAGCTTGCAAAAGCTCTTGCTGTGCAGTTATTTGACAGCGAGAAGATGTTAGTTCGCTTTGACATGTCTGAATATGTTGACAGGGGATCCGTGCTGCGTCTCATCGGAGCACCTCCAAGGTTTAATTTGTATATCTTTTTGAACATGCATTACTTTCTCATATCATACTTTAATTTCACTGATCGTAATTGCTTTATTTGTTCCTTCTTAAAGCTATAAAGGCCATGAAGACGGTGGACAATTGACGGAGAAAATCAGGAGACGTCCATACAGTGTTATCCTTTTTGATGAGGTGGAGAAGGCAGATCCATCGGTGTTGAACCTTTTTATTCAACTTCTGGATGATGGTGTGTTGATAGATGGGAAAGGCCGGACCGTAAATTTCAAGAACACCATCATCATTATGACTTCAAATCTAGGAGCGGAGCACCTAACAGCAGGAATGGCTGGAAAAATCACAATGGAAGCTGCACGGGACCTTGTGATGCAACAGGTTTGTGTATACAAGAGACTGCTGTTGTGAAGTCACCAGTAGAAACATGCTTAATGCCATGTACATTTGTTCTTGCAGGTTCAGAAACACTTCAAACCCGAGCTTCGCAACAGAATGAGTGAGATTGTGATATTTGAGCCGCTGTCGCACGACAATCTTAAGGAGATTGTGAAAATCCAGATGAAGAGCATTGTCGCCAGCGTAGCTAGCAGGGGCATCTCTCTATGTGCGAGTGATGCCGCGCTGGACGTGGTTTTGTCGGAATCTTACAACCCAGTGAGCACAGCTTCCTTTCAAACCTGAGGCAATATTAGTCTCATGTTTAAGGTAACAACGTTTATATTTTGGTAACCATCCATGCTTAATTTGTCCCGCACCCGCGGATGTATGGCGCAAGGCCTGTAAAGAGGTGGTTGCTGAAGAATGTGATGACTGATCTCTCCGAGATGCTGGTCAGCGGACGAATCTGTGAAGGCTCCTCGGTCTCCATTGACGCTGCCAATGACAAGGGTCTCAAGTTTGAAGTAGTGACGTAGGTGTCAGATCCGTGACGCAACAATCCAACTCCCCGGTGACTGCGAGACTGTGTAGCTTTCTTTGGCATGACAACTAGGGATTTCTGAAATTTATTTGTGTTTTGGCGGATGAGTTTCTCGTTCATCAGTGGCGTGTATATATACTATGCACGTGATGATTCAACCGGTGGCCCTCGTAGTTTATAGCAGTAACTAGTTTTAAATGCTAATCTTCTATATCTAAATAGCTAGCCCCCACTAACCTATTTCTCTCAACATGCAAGCATGACACCTCATCAAGCAACATGCATTAGAAAAGACCCACTTCAACATTCAATGAGTCATAGAAAAAGATTAACTTCAACATGCAAACATGCATGATATATTTAGTAAATATTTTGCAAAAATACAATAATCTAACACAAATAAAAATATGTATTTTTAGTTTTAGCTCACATATTATTTCTCCGAATATTCTTATTTTCATAAAATTATTAATATCTTAGAAATGTATTGCAAAATATTCCCGCAACAACGTGCGGGGCATCGTCTAGTGCTAAAGAATTTATCAGGCTGCACCACAGTACAAACTTCTAGTGTAGACTTGCAAATGGAGATGATAAAACAACCTTCTATTGTAGACACATTGTCACTACACCCAATCCAAGTATAGATCATTGAATCTCGTGTTATCATCTTAACTCAGTATATTCTCTCAAAGCTAAGAAAAGGAAATTAGGACTAGCCCAAGTAGGTTGCGCACTTGGGCTACGATAACGCAGCACGAGAACATCCCGATTCACCAGTACTTATATACGAAGGTTCGCACAAGATGGCTTCATGGATGGTCCTTCTACCTTCCCATAATTTACTCCAACTACCCTATATCTAATCTTCACACTCTTTGTTTTGCTCTATCTAATGCTACTTCTTCTACTCACATACATACACATATCTGTTATAATAACGTTGAGGTCTGAATCTCCTTCCTCTTCTCCTTCTCATTAGTAGGAAAAAAAATCTGTGAACCTAGTACGTCCAATACTCACTAGTTTGTTGACCTTTCGGCATGGGAGGTATTAGGATGCAGAAGGTGATGCTGTGGCTTCTCTTGAGACCCGACATGAGTGGTGCTCCCTTTCCTACTACAGCCTAGTAGGACTCATGTATGCCCAGCTTCACATTAGAGCTAAGACACGTGGGACACTTCAAAACCTATCGTCTCCGCCCTGGAAAATGTCTATGGGTCATGTCTGATGAACTAGACAATCGCGGAGTGTTTCGTGTGCGTAAGATTCTAATTTTATTCTCGATCTCTGAACCTCCATGTGAAGCTAATTAAGAGAGTGATCTGGGAGATAGGGACTAACTAGATTACTCTCTTTAGTTTCAAATTAACTTTCAACATTCTCAAAGAAACTTCGTATGATTTCGATTCACAGAGCACAGAGTTTGTCCGACAGATATCATATGGGTCCAATATATAGCTCTATATCCCTACTAACTTCAAGAAATACAACATGGTTTGGGACTTCATAGGAAAAATATCATTTTGTCAAATGCATGTGTTTCCTTACTGTAGGATCCGGAAAACCAAATTCCGGTGTTACATTTTGTCAAGTTATTGCGTTTCTAGAAGCTCCATGGACGGTACTGGAACACACACAAGGGCGTAGATTTCCACCTGTTCTTCAAGTTCCATAAACTAAAGTGGTTGCTGTTCCGTAAGATATGTTTCCTGTAAAAAGTACTCACTCTGTCCGAAAAAGTTTGTCCCTCAAATGGATGTATCTAGCACTAATTGGGAATTAGTGCTAGATACATCCATTTGAGGGACAAGCTTGGGACAAGTTTTTTTTTTTGGACAGAGGGAGTAGTTCCTATCGTGATTTAGATGCGCTTGTTCATGTTCACTTCTACCATTATCAACACAATAATAATGGTTATCAGAAATTCAATATCAAACCTCACGACCAGAGACGGAGTATTTTGTGAAAGAGCTGATTCAATATATTTTACGAACCCGTGCACCTTACAATCAGACAAAGTTCAGTGATAAAAAACTCCATGCACCTTATGATCGGACAACGTTCAGTGATCCTATCCCGCAAAAAAATAAAATAAAATTTCAGTGATCCTTACATAATTCGGTAGGTAATTCGTGGACTGTTAGTATGTCCATCGTTTCACTGAACTCCACCTGTCTCTTGATTTTTTAACAAAAGGCAAGTGTATCTTCAGTGAATATGCAAGAGTTTATGTACACGCAAATGGAAAAGGAAGTTCTATATATGGGCGTGCCATTGCAACACTTAGCCTTGTTCTTGGTAAAAACAAAACAGTTGGGCCCATGGAAAACCAATCACATTACTTTTTGTTCAGTCCTATCGATCCTGAACAATACTTGCTTACTATGAACCAACTGATCCCTTGGCTGTCTCGATGATACGCATCCATATTCTGCTCACATCATCACATCTTTATTCCACTTCTATATATGCTCCTCTTAATGTACAATATACTACCTTTTTTTTTCTATTTTTTTACTCCTTTCACGTTCCATGTTCCATGTTTCAACTGCCTCTTCTTTATTCGCACACCTTCTTATTGGCTCCGTTTATTTATGCCACTCGCATATCCTAGTTGCATGTGTAGCTTGATCGGCATCCTAGTATGATTAGGTTTGATAGTTGATACGCACTGAGCACCTTTCCCCTCAATGATTCAGTGGCCGCGGTGACAATTTGAAAAGAAAAATGTTCTCTCTCTCTCTCTCTCTCTCTCTCTCTCTCTGGGTACTTTGTTTACTCCATCTATTCTAGTACTGATCTTTCTCTTCTTCCATTATTACCGAAAGTACATAGCTACTTCAAAACGACCTCATATAACTTTGCAAGATAAATACCACCAAATAGGCACATCATTGAGGTTTAACTGCCTCTGCCTCCTATTCCAATCACAAACAAACATCACGCGTTCACCCACACGGACATGGTTTTCTTCAGTTACATGGTTTTATCCAATCGTAGGAAAATAGCATGCATGCATACAAAGAAAAATGATTGTTGTGCACATTGAAAAACAAGATGTTCCTGAAGATTAGTCACGACATTTCCCCAATGGGTTGTTATCTTAGCATGGGAGGTATTGGGATAAAATGTGAAAGTTTTCTGGTTGCATTTAGTAAGAGTAGTTGGTGTCCGTAACAAACAAGCGAGGAAATTTTGCGAGAGAGGTACTGCACAAGGTACTCGACAATCTTGAGGAACTTTCCCCAGGAAGTGGGAACTTTGAAGTACAAAGTCGTCATCATTTCTTGAGTCTCACATTTTGATTTACTCAAGGCATCTATTTAAATTTTGTTATTGTAAGAGACTTATTCACTTACTAGTTACCAACCAGTTATGCCTTTCTATCTAACGTGATGAAGCTATAAGTTGCATTCGCGGTGGTTAAATTTTAGTAGCTACATGGTCATTGGTGTCATCACTTGACACTATGCATATGTAGGCAGTTTTACCGATGTTAATTTTAGTAACTACAATCAATCAAGATATTTTCCCTGGGTGTTTATGTTTATTTCAAAAGATAAAATGTATTAACCATTATCCATACTTCTGTATGTGAGCCCATGCATACATGTGCACATAACCCATAAGTGGCTGAATGGAAAGTTGTGCATTGAGATCAAACTTATTGTTTAGTAGCCCTTATTTGACGAACTATGGGCGAGCAAAAGAAAGTACGATAAGGGGGTATAAATTATATTTCATTTCAGCGCCAGAGAAATGTTTATCACATTTTTCTTCTACTGTCATATCTCAACATTAATTAACATTGTTACAGAGAGGCCTTACTTCGCCTCGTCAACTCTAGTTTGTCAGACTTTTTACATCTTGGCCTCCGATGGGAGCACAAGACATATGGGCTAACACTTTCCTCTTCTGCTATAGGTTTGGGCAAGATGGTCATCAAAAGGCTTTTAGAAACCACAAGTCAACCAAACATGGCTTTGTTTTGTATGGTTCCCTATTGAAATCTTGGATGCAATAATGTGTCATGAAGTTTGTGGCACATTGGACATCATTCTCTTGGCCTAACACTTGTCCTAGCTACTAGTTTGGATATCAGGGATAGCAGAGGCATGTGATGCGGGTGGGGGTGATTAGGATATATGATGTTTCCTTATCATGTTTACTATGGCAAAAACTTGTTTGGTCATTGCAGTTCAAGTTGAAATTAAGGATGTCTTTTGTTACTCCAAGGATAGGGCCCGGAAAGGACATTAGATCCTTTGTTTTGATTATTTTGGGTTTCATTGTTGTAAAATCCGATTCATGGCATGCGTGGCATGTTTTTTTTTCATGAACGTCTGACAAGCTAGCTGTCCCTGACAGTTTCTCTTGTATTTTCCCATAAAAAGTACACATTATTACAGGTTGTATCTTTACCTTTCAGGTGTGCACCTACCTGCCACAGACCCATATCAATTGCATATGAGCACATTGGGTTATATCCATTTGTTTATCAATAGTACACATTTTTGTTTTAAAGACCATTTTACCGTTTGTTGGTAATACACATAAGTAAGAACCCCACGATTTAAGGCCTACCTTCTTTTTGAGTACTCAATTGTGTTCTAATAAAACAAAAGGATATGCTACTCAGCTTGTATCCCAAATGGATATGAAATAATCATACAGTCGTCGTAAAATTTGGGTTAGTTCTGTAAAATGTCTGAAGCAGGTGAAAATCTCCAAAGTGCAGATTTGTGAAGTGAGAAACTCCAACCTTTAATCATGGACAAATGCATTCGGAAGATTTGCCAATTTAGTTGTTATGAGTCTCGATGGGGACAAAAGTGCATTGTGTAAAATACTTCCCAGACAGAGAACCCTTTTTCTCTTTGCCACGGAATAGCCCTTAATTTTGGAAACCTCTTCTTAATTTAGATCTGAGACAAATTCTATACTATGTCAAGTTCATTGTGGGCTAAGGGATCTAGTGAGCTCGCCCCATTATGCTTCTCGATTTTTTTTGATTAAATCTATTTACAATAGCCTACAATCTAGAACCTGCTCCAGTAAGTTTTAGGGCCATGTGGGCTTAAACGGCCCCTTTCCCCTCCCCCTCCCTCGAGCGACGGGGAGAACCCTACCCGTCGGTCATGCTGCCCGCCTCCCCCCCCCCCCCCCCCCCGCGCCGACGCCACAAGGGCGGCCGCCGCCGCCGCCGGCGACGACAGGGATCTTTTTCCACCTCGCCTGCTCGGGACTGATGCGGGTCTATGCCGTCTGGTTGGGTTGTCAAGGTGCACGGGCTTTGGTGGCGCGACGGCGGGCCTCGGTGACGACGTCGCGAGGCAAGCTGGTGGCATGGTGGCGGAGTGCGTCTGGCCAGGAGGCAGCGGCAACTGGTTGTCCCAAATCTGGCACCTGCCAGGACGGAAGGCACGCACTACTGGAATCGCCCTATACGCCGAGTGTCACGGACACTCGGCAAAGGCCCAAAAACCGCCGGCAACGCCTTTGCCGTGTGTCACTTTCAGCAAAAGCCACCCGGCGTACACCTCTTCGGCAAACAGGAATTTGCCAAGAGCCATAACACGGGCACTCGGCAAAGTCTTTGCTGAGAGCTAAACAGCCCGTCTCGGCAAAATAAAGCAGCTAACGGATAAGTCCGTTAGCTCCAGACATGTGGGACCACGTAAACTTTGCCGAGAGCCACTCTCTGCAAAGGGAACCATTAGGAGGCTGACACGTGTCGCCTCCTGACATGTGGAACCACGACAACAGGCCAAGGGCCAACTTTGCCGAGAGCCACTCTCAGCAAAGGGAACCAGTAGGAGGCTGACACGTGTCACCTCCTGACATGTGGGACGACGAGAGCAGGCCGAGGGCCAACTTTGCCGAGAGCCACTCTCGGCAAAGAGAACCAGTAGAAGGCTGACACGTGTCATCTCCTGACATGTGGGACCACGAGAGCAGACGGCTTGGGCTGCGGTCGGCCGCCTCCGCAGTAGTTGGTGGAGATGGCGGCGCGGTGGAGGTTGCATTCATCTGCTGGCTACCGGGCTGTTTGGCCTCGTTCTGGTTTGGTCGAGCGGGCTCCGCGACTCTCTGCGAGTGCGTGAACGGGGATGGATGGTGCTATGGCGGCCCGTGGTGGGTTATGGTGGGGGCTAGCGTAGGCGTGGAGGCGTGGACGTGATCGTAGTTGGTGGCTGCTGTTCCCGGGTGGCTCCCGTTTGGATATGGAGTTGCTAGATCGGATGGTGCAGTGGCTGCCGCTACTCTCCTGAGGTGCTGCTAGCAGATGGCCGGCGGCACGGGCCTGGATGTAGGGGTGTGTGGTTCCCTACATGCCCAGTCCGAGCTTTCTCCATTCCTGTGGCCTGGTGCTTGTTCGTTGGGCGGCTTTCGTGGCGATGTTGCCCGCCTATGGCTCCCTCTGGGCGACTGCGTGGTCAGTCTTGGCGGGTTGGCAGGGAGGTGGTTCCTTCTGGGCCTGGTGATGGCGTTTGCGTGTTGTGGCACCAGGGAGTGGTCCAGAGAGATGCTGGGGTGGGGGCCTTAGGTGGCGGGCTACTAGGTGGCTCTTCGGAGGGTCACCGGGTAGCGATGGTGGCTGCATCTCTCGGTCGTGCAGACGGAGAGTGGTGCGGCGTTGGGAGGCTCTGGCGTCTTCTACGTCGCAACGGAGATGCCCAGTTCTAGTTATAGAGTTCTTGGTTACACCGCGGCGTCCGGCTTAGCTCCTGTTTGGCTGGTGGCTACAACTGGGTGAAAGCTCCGCCCTTCGGTGCCGATGACGACGGTGCCCGTGGGTGCCGCTATCCTCTTGAGGACGTCGTCGCAGGTTTGCTTTCCCAGTCAGTGCTCCGGGTGAAAACCTTGGTCCATGTCATCGGATGCGGTGATGATGACGTGTTGCAATGTTTTTCCTCCTTAGGTCCTGTAATTTTGTTCGGCGACATAGTCATGTCTTGACCGATGTATGTTGGCTGTTTCTTTCTAAGTTCTGCTTTCTTTGAGGGCTTGCTCATCATTGATTTATCGTATGGCCGTGTACTTTTGGTTTGTGCTTTATATATAAGAAAACGGGGCAAAATTCTGTTTCGAGAGTTTAAGGCCACGTGGAAGGCACATATTCCTCTTAAAATCTAGATTTTTTCAGAACAACATCAAGACCGGGGGTAATCCTTCTTTTTTAAAAAAAAAATCCGCCATTGTTCGCTATAGCAGTTGTATCATCTAGGAGAAGTGGCTGCGAATGCTTTCTCCCCCGATCCAAATCTGCTTGCTTGGGACAAAAAAAAAATGCTCCTAGCTCCAAGATTATCTCACTCCTCTCTTTGCCCATTCTAGACGCATCCGTTGGGTTGCATTTTCTGCTATAGCTTGGTCCTTATGGAAAACCGGAAATACCCCATGATGGAAGCACCCGACACTTTCCCAGGTGCTCCCATCTTGGGGTAATCCCGGTGCTCCAAATTCAATAAAAACAAATGTTAATGTTCACAAGGAGTTTGACTACAACCCTAAAAGTTCAAACGTACATTGAGAAAAATATATATGAAATCTAGCATGAATAGTGTTAAAAAAAAGACACAAGCAACATTGACACTATTCACATCTGGATTTCACTTTTTTGTTTCTCATTGTGCATTTCGAGTTTGGAGCTGAAATTTTTAGGGGTTGTAGTCACATTCCTTGTGAACATCTACAATTTTCAGATTTTTTTGAAATATTTGTGATTTATTTTAATTTGGACACCAGGAGTACCCAAGGATGGGAGCATCGATACTTTCTCGGGAGCACCTGATACTTTTTCGGTCCTTATGGACTACCCGCGACAAATTTACTATCGAGCTTATTTTCTCCGGTAAGCCATATGACTGCTATTTCAAACCGATTTTCATCTTACGACAATGGTGGCCGCTTGCTAAGGTGGTCGATGGTGACATGGAATTTATTATCTCCAAGATACGCACCACAGCCCGCTCCTTGTATTCATCGCCGGACTAGTGTGAATGTTATGTGTTATGTTTATGGCTTGCTTCATCATGTTTGGCTTTACTCATAAAGTCAGGCGTTCGCCTTTTCTATATTAAAAAAACTCCAGCATTTCCCCATGCAGGTGCCACCTTTGTTGATGTAGTTAGTTGGATCGGTTGCTTTATTAGAGTACAAGCGTGAAGTTCCATAATATATATTATCTTTTATTACAGTAATCACCTCTGGCTATCTTATGTACTTAAAAGATTACTCCTCATGATTAATTGATTATAGCCTTCAACTGCCACATCTCTGGTTTTTACACACTCACATATCATACCTTTTTATGTCCTCCCTCTCTCGCTCCAAGTCACATATACATTTTAATTTTCAAGAAGTGTTGGTCGTGCATATGGACCTTTTATAAGCTAAAAGATGCGAGCGTTAAACCTAGCTGATATCTAGTCTTGGTGCTCCTGCTCATCTTCCTTTCCTTCCCATCATATGCAAATGATATATGTGCACCAGATATGGTCTAACCAAGGCAATTGATCGATATACTACATTTTAGAAGGGAGGTATCAGGATATGCATAGGTGTGAATGGGCATCTTCCCGCAAAAAACATGTTAACTGACAAGAATTTGTGGCAACCACCAACCTGACACTCAGATGCAACTCGTACGACCTTGGATGCATAGCAACTCCTAAAAAAAAGGCAATTCTCTGTGCCTTCATAGGTCATAGGCCTCCATCACGCAATGGGTTAGGCTTGGGGATACGATGCAGCCATGTTTGCTTGTCTGGGAATGTGTTCTTGAGTTCTCTAGCTTCCCTTGCCCGCCTGGTCTCAGTGCGGGTCAGTTCCTACCCGTGGAATACGAAACTCTAATGTTTGTTGTTTGAAACCAAAAAGTAGAGCACTGGCCGCGTGAACATAAAGGTTACACATGCATCTGTTGTATTCTATATGTGTGATTCATTGACATGCTGTTTCATTCTAGGAGTAGTATAGATTCTTCATTTGAGCAGACCATGCATGTCGAGGCACCGTAAAAGAACCATAGTCATTGTTCACAATCATGATGGAACAACCACATTGGTACGGCTCATTACAACAAATACAGCCCACACATATCAATAACCGGATTTAACAATTTATGAATACCCTAAAAGAACAATGAATCCCCTAAAAAAACAATTTATGAATCCAAAGACTCACACGGACACGCCTCAACAAACACAAAGTATTCCTCGCCTAGTGTAAACAATAGCATGCAATCGCCTTTGGCGCTCCAAGCAAGGGCCACGGCCCATAAGCCTATTTTTCTAGTTTTACTAATGTTTTTTAATGATTTTTTCATTTCCAGTTTTTTTTCTGATTATTTATTTATTTATTATTTTCCAGTTTTCAGTTCATTTTACTTTTCCGTCTGTTTTCCCTTTTCGGTTTCAATTTTTTACCTTCTGTAACTTCTTTTTGTTAAAATCACATATTGTTTTTAATAATACACAATTTTAAAAAGGCAGTGGTGAAATTTTTATGCATGATGAAATACATAATATTTTTTTATTACGTGATGACCATTTCTTATACACGATGAAAGTGTTAGAGTTAACCTTGTTCTAAAGCATGCATCATGTTTACTTGGTTGCATTAGTTCGTTCATGCATGTAGTTGAGTTTCCTATACGCGAGCTGCGGTAATGTGTGCACTGAGAGATGCGATCCTGTGTACAAATGCAAGCTGAGTGTGTTTAGTTTGGCTAAGATGTGGACCCAGTAATCAACTAGGAAGAGGATGGTGCCCGCCGAATAGTGTGGCCTTGCCAAGTCGTTGTTACTCATAGCCTTAGCTACTGACTAGTGGAGAGCAAATAGTGGATAAGGCTAATTTTAACATGGTCCCTCTTACCTCCTCTTTTCACATGATAGGTAAGAAGGTAAGAGTTAATCAGGCCACTTCTTAATGAAATCAACGGCTTAGATCTGTTCTATACTTTTACCTCTCATGTGAAATGAGGAGGTAAGCGGGACCATGTTAAAACTGCTCAGTGGATAAGCAGTAGCAGTACGTGTGTATGCATCTCTATTAATAAGACTTGTAACCGGTTGCATCAAGTGAGAGAAGAAATACAAGAAAAGGCAAATGTGTGCATGCCAAGACTCTTTGTGTGTATTCATCAAACTCCAGCTCGCGCGAGCGTGTGTGACCTGGGCAGATCCAACAGAAAGTTTTTTCTATAATACTCACTTTTGTTCTTCTTCGGCTACAATTTACACTTCTCACGTCTACACACCTTCAATTGCTCTGTCCTTAGACTTTAGACACCACATATATCGATTAGTAATTGGTTCTCTTCTCCCTTCAAATCACATACACGTTTGAAAGGGTGTATATATAGCTAGCTAAGATGCTCCTTTTGCGGTTACCAGACACACGAGAAGTATATCTAGCTAACATAAAAGTCCTAGTGTTGCTACCTCTTCCTGGTCTTCTTCCTACCATCAGCAACTGATATGTGAATCTAGATTTATATTTTGTGACGGCGATCAAAAGGCTTTTAGAAGCCACAAGTCAACCAAACATGGCTTTGTTTTGTATGGTTCCCTATTGAAATCTTGGATGCAATAATGTGACATGAAGTTTGTGGCACATTGGACATCATTCTCTTGACCTAACACTTTTCCTAGCTACTAGTTTGGATATCAGGGATAGCAGAGGCATGTGATGCGGGTGGGGGTGATTAGGATATATGATGTTTTCTTGTCATGTTTACTATGACAAAAGCTTGTTTGGTCATTGCTGTTCAAGTTGAAATTAAAGATATCTTTTGTTACTCCAAGGATAGGGACTGAAAGTACATTAGATCCTTTGTTTCGTTGGTTTTGATTATTTTGGGTTTCATTGTTGTAAAATCCGATTCATGGCATGTGTGGCCTGATTTTTGTCCATGAGCGTCTCACAAGCTGGCTGTTCCTAATAGTTTCTCTTGTATTTTCCCATAAAAAGTACAAATCTTTTTAGGTTGTATCTTTACCTTGCAGGTGTGCACCTACCTGCCATAGACCCAGATCAATCACATATGAGCACATTGGGTTATATCCATTTGTTTATCAACACTACACATTTTTGTTTTAAAGACCTTTTACTGTTCGTTGGTAATACATATAAGTGTGAACCCCACGATTGAAGGCCTACCGTCTATTTGAGTACTCAATTGTGTTCTAATAAAATAAAAGGATATGCTTCTCAGCTTGTAACCCAAATGGATACGAAATAATCATAGTCGTCATAAAATTTGGGTTAGTTCTAAAATGTCTGAAGCAGGTGAAATTCTCCAAAGTGCAGACTTGTGAAGTGAGAAACTCAAACCTTTAATCATGGACAAATGCCTTCTGACAAAATGGTGGTGGAAGATTTGCCAATTTAGTTGTTATGAGTCTCGATGGAGGCAAAACTGCATTGTGCAAAATACTTCCCGGATAGAGAACCCCTTTTTTCTTTGTTGTGGAATAGCCCTTAATTTTGGAAATCTCTTCTTAATTTAGATCTGAGGCAAATTCTATACTATGTCAAGTTCATTATGGTATCTGGTTCCTCAACTAGGTTTTGGCTAGACTGCTAGACCGGAGATGGTCCGCTTAAGGATTGCTTTCTAATACTTTTCTCATATTGTGGCAATCATGATGTACGCACCTACGAGCTTCATGCTAGAAACTAGGACTTTGGCTTTCGACGTTCAATGTAGTGAGATGAACCAGTGGGAACCTATTATTACCCGGTTGCTTCCCCCTCGTGCGCTAAGGATCTAGTGAGTTCAACCCATTATGCTTTCCGAAAAATTTGGGTTAAATCTATTTACAATAGCTTGCAATCTAGAACCTGCTCCGGTAAGTTTAGGGTCACATGGGCTTAGACGGGCCCTTTCCCCTCCTCTCTCACTCGCCCCCACGAGCGACGGGGAGAACCCTAGCCGCCGGTCATGCCACCTGCCTCTCCTTCCCTCCCCCACCACCGCTGTCGCCGCAAGGGGTGCCGGGGCAATGTCCGGCCGTTGTCGGCAACGACAGGGATCTTTTTCCACCTCGCCTGCTCGGGACTGATGTGGGTCCGTGCCGTTTGGCTGGGTCGTCACGGTGCGCGCGCTATGGCGGTGCGATGGTGGGGCTTGGTGACGAGATCGCGAGGCAAGCTGGTGTCATGGTGGGCCACGTGGTGGCGGAGTGTGTCTGGCCAGGAGGCAACGATGGCTTGTTATGCCAAATCTGGTGCCTGCCGGGACGGGAGGCACGGGCTATGGCAGGCGACTTGGGCTATGGCCGGCCTCCTCCGCAGTAGTTGTTGTAGATAGCGGCGTGGTGGAGGTTTCATTCATCTGCTGGCGACTGGGCTGTTTGGCCTCGTTCTGGTTTGGTCGAGCGGGCTCCGCGACTCTCCGCAAGCACATGGACGAGGATGGATGGTGCTATGGCGGCCCGTAGTGCGTTACGGTGGGGGCTAGCACAGGCGTGGAGGCATGGATGTGGCTGTGGTTGGTGCTTCCAAGGCTGCCCGACGACTGGAGCTACCGTTCCCGGGTGGCTCCCATTTGGATCTGAGACTGGATTTTCTACTCTCGGGTACACCTACACCCGCATGAACAGTACATTTAAAAAAATACAAAATAAAATTGAAAAAATCTGAAATTTTGGGACATCAAACTAGATCAAAAGTTTTCGCTTCTTGCAAAATTTCATGACCAAATAACATTCGAGGAGCCCTCAACAAAAATAACAAATCTGTGTTCAAAGTTTTATTCACTTTTCAGGAGTGATTTTGTTTTTTTTGCTGAGGGCTCCTCAAATGTTATTTGGTCACGAAATTTTGCAGAAAGCTAAAACTTTTGATCTAGTTTGATGTCAAAAAAATCGAATTTTTCCTACTTTGTTTCATTTTTTTTCAAATGTACTGTTCATGCGGGTGCACCTACACCCGGGAGCTGCCACACCTTTCTCTTTGGATCTAGAGTTGCTAGATCGGATGGTGCACTGGCTTCCGCTGCTCCCCAGAGGTGCTGCTAGCAGATGGTCAGCGATGCGGGCCTGGATGTGGGGGTGTGTGGTTCCCTGCCCAGTCCGAGCTGACTCCATTCCTGCAGCCTGGTGCTGGGTCACAGGGAAGCTTTGGCAGCGATGCTGCCCGGCTATGGCCCCCCCTCCGGGCGGTTGCGTGGTGAGTCTTGGCAGGTTGGCAGGGAGGTGGTTGCTTCTCGGCCTAGTGATGGCGTTTGCGTGTTGTGGCGCTAGGGAATGGCTCGGAGAGGGATGTTGGGGCGGCGGCCTTAGGTGGCGGGCTACTCGGTGGGATCTCTGACGGGTCGCTGGGTAGCGGTGTTGGTTGCATCTCTCGGTCATGCAGACAGAGAGGGGTGCGGCGTTGGGAGGCTCTGGCGTCTTCTACATCGCGGCGGAGATTCCCAGTTCTAGTTCTAGAGTTCTTGGCTACACCGCAGCGTCCGGCTCAGCTCCTCCTTGGCTGGTGGTTACAACTTGGTGAAAGCTCTGCCCTTCGGCGCCGATGACGACGGCGCCCGTTGGTGCCGCTATCCTCTTGAGGACGCTGTCACAGGTTTGCTCCCCCAGTCAGTGCTCTTGGTGAAAACCTTGGTCTGTTTCATCGGACGCAGTGATGGCAACACGTTGCACTAGTTTCCCTCTTGAGGGCATTGCCGAGGGATTCTGGGAGTTGCTGGTCATCGCCGTGTAGTCCTTAGGTCCTGTATTTTTGTTCGGCGACATAGTCATGTCTTGACCGATGTATGTTGTCTGTTTCTTTCTAAGTTCTGCTATTTTTGAGGGCTTCCTCATCATTGATGTATTGTTCGGCCGTGTATTTGTGGTTTGTGCTTTATATATAAGAAAACAGGGCAAAATTCTGTTTCGAGAGTTTAAGGCCACGTCGATGGCACATGTTCCACTTAAAATCAAGATTTTTATAGAACAAAATCAAGATTTTTGTGTGGCAAGCGACCAGGGATGCTTGCTAGCTGTTCACTGGTCAATCTTCTATATCTAAATAGCTAGCCCTTATTAACATATTTCTCTCAACATGCAAGCATGAAATCTCATCAAGCAACATGCATTGGAAAAGGCCCACCTGAACATTCGATGAGTAATAGGAAAAGGTTCGGGCAAAATATTCCCGCAACAACGTGCGGGCCATCATCAAGTTTATAAAACGACATGGACCGGCTAATGCAGCATGCACTATTTGTGGAGAGGTTTAGAATGTGAAGCATATTCCATTCAATTGCATTTTGCCTGAGTTTGTGTCGATCTTTGTTCGTTCATCGCTCAATGTCAGCTTGGCTCAAATATTAAAATCACTGGTGAAACTAGCGCTATTGCAGCTGAAGAGCCTCCCCGTGGCGCAATGCCTATTTTCCCGCAATCTGCTGTTATGGCCACGATCACTGGTCGAGACAACACTAATATAACACTAATATAATGGCTTAGCAGTCACTGCAAATTTCATTGGAATGACTGAGATTTAATTTCCGCGGGCCGAAACTGAGGCCCACACAAATCTCAACCCAAATTTCCTCTAATTTTGTCTGAGATTTGTTTGGGCCTCTGTTGCGGCCACTGCTCCCCTGCCGATCCGATCCGCAGCACGCCACTCCCCCCTCTGCTCGTTAACCCACACTCATCCTCGATGGCAGGTGGTAGATTATCGCCAACAGGTACTAGTAAGTTCATCTCTGTCCGTTTGCAGATTCAGAAGCTCTAGTACTCGGTATGTTTGCTTTCATTGAACGACCCTCTAGTGTGTTTGCTGATTCAGCATGAAATTTCTAATTCCCGCTAAATGCCTTGGCGCCCGCCATTGTCTGCTATAGCGGCCGTATCGTCTAGGAGAAGCGGCAGCAAAATGCTTTCTCCCGCGATACAAAACTTTTCTTTGGACCCAAAGAAAATGCTCCTAGCTCCAAGATTATCTCACTCCTCTCTCTGCCCATTCTAGACGCATCTGTTGGGTTGCATTTGCTGCTATAGCTTGGTCCTTATGGACTAGTTACCAGCAACAAATTTACCAATGAGCTTATTTTACGGCTAAGCCATATGACTGCTATTTTAAACCGATTTTCATCTTACAGCAATGGTGGCCGCTTGCTAAGGGGCTTGACGCTGACAACATGGAATTTATGATCTCCAATATACACACCACAGCCTGCTCTTTGTATCCAGCACCGGACTAGTGACTCTTACTCAGCCTTGCTTCGGCATGGTTTACTGATAAAGTTGGGCGATCGCCTTTTCTATATAAAATAACACCACCAATGTTTTCCCCTCAAGGTGCCCCTTTTGTTGATGCAGGCAGTTGGCCCGGTTGCTTTATTAGAGCAGCTTCACTCCTCTCTCTGCCCATTCTAGACGCATCTGTTGGGTTAATTAGGATGAGCTGGTTATTTAGCCCAATTAAAGAATGACAAGTCAGCTGATCCGTAAAATTCCGTTGTTTTACTCCACGTGTCTAACATTTTTCTTATTAGAGTACAGGCGTGGAATTCAATCAAATTTATTATCTTTTATTAGAGTATACTCACCTTTCGGTTATCTTATATTATCTAGCAGTACTCAACAATTTACTCCTCATGACTATACCCTTGAACTGCCACATCTCTAGTTTTTACACATTCACTTATCAGACACGTGTATGTCCTCCCTCTCTGGCTCCAAGTCATATATACATTTGAATTTTCAATGGAAGTGTTGGTCATGCATATGAACCTTTTATAAGATAAAAGATGCAGGAGTTAAACCTAGCTGTTATCTAGTCTTGGTGCTCCTGTTCATCTTCCTTTCCTTCCCATCATAAGCTAATGATATATGTGCACATATATCATATATGCACAACCCGCAAAAAAATGATGTGCACAAGATATAGTCTAACCAAGGCAATTGATCCATATACTACATTTTGGAAGGGGAGGTATCAGGATATGGATAGGTGCTGCTGGCCAATTTCCTGCAACAAACATGTTGGCTGACAAGCATTTGTCGCAACCACCAACTTGATACTATGAGGCGACTGGTACGACCTTGGATGCGTAGCAACTCTTCGTACCTTCATAGCTCATAGGCCTCCATCACGCAATGGGTTGGGGATACGGTGCACCTGCTCTCGCTGGTCCTGGAGAGTGTTGTCAAGTTCTCTGGCTTACCTTGTCTGCCTGCTCTCAGCGTGGGTCCGTTCCTTTTTGCAGAAGTGGTGGCCGTGCGAGCATAAAGGTTACACATGCATATGTGTGATTCATTGACATGGTCTTTCATTCTGGGAGTAGTATAGATCTTCATTTGAGCTGGTCATGCATGTTGATGTGAGAGGCACCGTAAAAGAACCGTAGGCGTTGTTTACAGTCGTGATGTGTTTGTTCACGATGGAACAACTACGTTGATACGAGTCATCACAATAAATACAGTCCACACATATCAAAAACTGGATTTAACAATTTATGAATCCAAAGACTCATGCCGACACGCCTCAACAAACACAAAGACTATTCATAGCCTAGTGTAAACAATAGCCACCAATCGTGTCTCGCTCTCCCAGCACGCTCCACGGCCATTTTTTTTGAAATGGAGGTGGACCTCCGGCATCTGCATTTGGACGATGCATGCAACCACTTTATTAATTATTCACACAAAACATTATAAAGTCATACAACAGTAAGACTAAAGCCACCGACTAGGTAACAAAAGTGTCGCTACTCCTATCCAACTGATGAAGGGGTGCTGATAGTCTGGGCCTAGTACCAAACAGACCTCGCAGCCAAGTCTAACATCTAAGACCTGAGGTCCCATCCAGGACGCCTGCCGGGTATGGGTCACCTACCAGTCCGGCGCACTCCTCAACCAGGACGCCTGCCGGGTCTGAGGCCGCCGTAGCCACCTGCCACCAATCCATCTTCAGAGTTGTACTGATGCATCTACCTTACCCGGTCTAGCTGCCGTCGACGCCACCACGACGCCAGACCGCGTCACCCTCCTGCGCGGGTCCATCTCCGCGCATCGGACGCAGAGTCACCACAGCGCCATGCCGTCGAGACCCGCCGCCATCAATGAGTGAGATGCCGCACCGCTCCACCAAAGAATCCGTCCTCTGGTCCTGCATCCAGCCGCTGCTCAAAAAACGATGCCCCCATGAGGGAAAACGACGCCCCAAAAGCACCGCCATCGTCCGATCCGGAAACTCCGGATCAAGGTTTTCACCCAGAGCAGCGCAAGCAAGTCGACAGAAGCTGCAAAGGCGATGTCTTCAACAAGATAACGATGCGAAAACGCCGCCATCGCCCGCCATGACCCGAGTCATAGCACGGTTTTCACCGGCAGCCCCATCTCCCCACTGTACGCTGGGACTGGATGCGAGAATCCACAACCATCTAGCCGACCACCTCCGGCGAAGAAGATGGCCACCACCTCCACGCCAAGGGCTGGAACCCCCGACGTTCTCGTATCGTGTGCCTAGTCCAGAGGCTGCTTGCCGCGCCGGAACAAAGGATGCGCACGACGGCTCGAGGAACCACCATCCAGATCCGAATGGGATCCAGATCGGACACCCTAGCCGCCGACTGGATCTCTTTGTCACCGGCACCAGCACGACAGCCCTGGTCGCCACCGTCCTGCGCCATCGCCCTTGGATCGGCCGGAGTGGGTCGCCGCCACCCAGATCCGATCGCCGGCCGAGGAAGATTGCCGCCGCCCCCGCTGCGCCCCGCAGGCTTAGCCTGCGATGCCCTCGGCGGCAGCGGCGGGAGGAGAGGGAGGCCCGGCGGGGAGGCCCCGGTGCGGCGCGGCGCCGCCGCACGGGGGGAGGAGGTCCAAACAGAACTATTACGCAGGAGTTAGCGTGGCGCAAGGCAAGTCGAGGAAGGAAGATGGCTCCACGGCCAATAAGACTGTTTTCTTTTCTTTTTTTTCTATGTCTTTTATGGTTCTCTTTTTTCCTTTCTAATTTTGTTTCTGATTAATTTTTCCAGTTTTCCAATTCCTTATTCTTTTCCGGTTGTTTTCCTTTCTTCTTTCCTGTTTTCATATTATTTTAACCTTTCTCTACTTCTTTTTCTTAAAATCACTTAATTATTTTTAAAAATACACAATTAAAAAAGGCAGTGGTGAAATTTTAAAACAAGATTATTTTTAAAAAACATGTGATGGCCATTTTTTATACATGATGAAAGTTTTTTTTTATAATACTCACTTTTGCTCTTCTTCGGCTGTCTCATCAACTCTGCCATTTACTCTTCTCATGTCTACACACCTTCAGCTGCTCTGTCCTTAGACTTTACACACCCATATATCGATTAGTAATTGGTTCTCTTCTCCCTTCAAGTCACATGGACGTTTGAAAGGATGTATATAGCCGGAAATTGCTTTTGGCGACCGAGCTCACCGGAGGCCTCCAGATTCAAAATTCAAATTTCATCGAAATTCATATTTTTACATTTCAAAAAATTCTGAAAACAATTACAGATGTATATGAAGGTAAAACACACATGTGTGTAAATTTTCAGGGCAAAAAACGTTGAAATGAGCGGTGTGCAAAAAAGACAAATCTGAGGCTGTTTAACACATGATACTATTCATCCTTTCAGACCATGAATTTGTCTTTTTTGTGCAGGGTGCATTTCAACGTATTTCATCATGAAATTTTGCACACATGTGGGTTACATCCTTACATACTCGCATATTTTTTTTCGGAATTTTTTGAAACATAAAAGTTTGAATTTGAATTTTTCAAAAATAAAGGCCTCCCTGGAGCTCGGCCTCCAGAACGCCATTCTTGTATATAGCTAGCTAACATGCTCCTTTCGCGACTACGAGACGCACACGAGAAGTATATCTAGCTAACGTAAAAAGTCCTAGTGTTGCTACCTCTTTCTGGTCTCCTTCCCACCATCAGCAACTGGTATGTGCATCTAGATGTATAGTTGGTGACTGACGCAACCCATGTATCGCACTTGTGGAGGTGAGGTATGAGGATATACATTCTTCACGCAATAGATGTAGTGGTACTAGTCCGAAATAATTTTGTGACAACCAGCACCCTGATTGTTTCAAGAGGTAGGTACGAACTTGGATACACACTTTCAGAGGAAGCAACTCTATATAGGTGGTCTTCCTGGCACACCTGCTCGAAGAACCATCCAGCCTTGCTCACAGGTTCGAGATGCTCGCTAACTTGTCTGCATTGCGGATACCTTCCGCCAAAGACCATGGCGGTAGGTTATAATAGGCTACCGCCAAAATTCCCGGTGGTAGGGTATTTTCTACATCAAACGTCCATGACGGCGCAATTAAATTCTACTGTCAAGGCTTGTGGCGGTGGGCAGTTATACCCTACCGTCAGATACTACGGTGGTAGCAAAAAGGGTCAGACCCCGAATTTTTTTGCAGTCGGGGTAAGATCCGGCTAAACTTTCGCAAAAAGGTCAAAAACACGAAATTTGGCCGCATAGTGACAATGAGCCCTTTTTTTGACGATCAGCGAAACTGAGGCTGGCAGACTAGTACTAGTGGGAAAATGGCCTAGCGCTCAATTAAGACATGACCTAGGGTGCATTCATAATATCCATTCCAGCAGGATCTGATCAGTCGGAGCATCGTATCACCTAAGAAGCGGTATCACCATTCATGTTGCCTCCACTCTCATCCTATCCCCTGTAGATCTGGGGTAGTTGTTGCTTCAGTGGAGTCTCTAGCAACTCCGAGTTGTAGCCAGCGAGCTCTTCCGATCCAGCGATGCGGCAAGGGAGTATTTATAACACTTCTTAACTGTGGCAGCGAAGCTTGCCTGGGAGGTGAATCAATCCTGGCGCCATCGTTGCATAGAGTCCTTCGATATGACGATATCCGTAGAATCACGAATGCGTGAGCGACGGAGCGCACGGTACAAAAAGTCTATCGTGAAAGCACCACTTGCAGTTATGTTCAAGCGAAAATCGTGTAGACCTTGTGTCAATTGGACCGCGGCTAAACGTCCCAACAAGGCATGCCAAAAATTCTGACGTCTGCTATGGCAGTACATACGATGACTTTGAGCGCCCTGTCCAAATTGTCATTTCTTTTTACAACCACGGACTGCGCATTGAAAACTACGATGACTTTGATGTCTGCTATAGCCGAACCAACCAAATCACAAATCAGTAGTAGATGTAGTATCAGCTCATCAAAAATAAATAAAAGGTCGACGTAGTATGCGTTCCCTCTTTCTCCGCATGCGTTCGGTTTGACAGACGAATGCACGAACAGTAGAATCGATATAAGTATGTGTCGCTCGCGATCGAGGTGATTCTTCTTTCTATCCGTCTCACCTGCCTGCAAATTCTTTCTGCGTCCCCATCATGTCGTTGATCATTGCCACTTTTGCAGCCCTTGCTTTGTGCTTCGCCCCTGCTCCGGGTGCAGCGGCGATCTCGGCGCGGCGTCCGCTGCGGGGCAGCGACACGCTGGTCTCAGCGCAGGGCAAGTTCGAGCTCGGCCTGTTCAGCCCGGCTGGCAGCTCCGACGGCCGGTTCTACCTCGGGGTCTGGTACAAGAACATCCCCGGCCAGACCGTCGTCTGGGTTGGCAACCGCGCGAGTCCATTGTCCGGTGTCGCCTCCGCCCAGCTCCGGGTCTCTGCCAACGACGGCAACCTCGAGCTCGTCGGTCCCACCGCTGCCTCCGCCTCGCTGGTCGTCGTTTGGTCATCGAACCTGTCGTCGTCGTCACCGGGCTCGAACAACACGGCGGAGATCCGCGACGACGGCAACCTGGTCCTTGTCGACGGCGGCAACTCCTCCAACGTGCTGTGGCAGAGCTTCGACCACCCGACGGACACACACGTGCCAGGGGCGTGGATCGGCGAGAACAAGCTCACCAGCGAGTACCAGACGCTGACGTCGTGGCGGAATTCCCAAGACCCCGCGCCGGGGATGTTCACCGACATGATAGACCCCAACGGCACCAGCGAGTTCTTCTACATGTGGAACCGTTCCCGTGCGTACTGGCGGAGCGGCGTCTGGACGGGGCAAGTCTTCGAGAGGCTGCCAGACGCGACGAGGAGCATCACGTCGTACGAGGAGACGTCGGCGTACCGGCGTCTCACCAACGTCATCACGGACAACACGACCATCACGCGCTTGGTGCTCGATCTAACCGGACAAGCGAAGCTGTACATCTGGGTGCCCGCGAGACAGAGCTGGCGCTCACCATGCAGTGTGAAGTGTACGCGCTCTGCGGCGTGTTCAGCATCTGTGAACAGAGGAGCCAACTGCCATGCCGGTGCCCGCCCGGGTTCGCTCCGGTGTCGGAGGAGGACTGGACACTCAACGACTGGAGCGGTGGCTGCCGCCGGAGTTAGCCGCTCACATGCTCACGTAGCGGATTGACGACGGACGGGTTCTTAGCACTGCAGGACGTGAAGCCCCCCGACGACTCGCTCGTCGTGGGCGCTGCCCAAAGCAAAGCGGAGTGTGAATCCGCTTGCCAAAATAACTGCTCTTGCCAGGCCTACGCATTCTCCGCCGGGGGGTGCACCGTCTGGCACAGAGAGCTCAAGAACCTCGCGGACTCTGACATCTCAGGGTCAGAACTGTATCTACGGCTTTCAAAAAGAGGATTGCAAGATCTCCAAAGCGTAGACAGGAAGAAAGGTGGGAGAAAGTTATGGCTTGTCCTTGGCATCACATTGGCCGGTGTTGCAGCACTGGCCACGTCGGTCATACTATCCTGGAGAATTGTTTCTGCCCGGACGAGGAGACTGGTCAGTATTGCAAACGTGAATGGATCCTCCTTGGCCGTGTATAGTTACAACGACATCCGTGCCGCCACAAAGAACTTTTCAGAGCGGCTGGGCGGCGGTGGCTTTGGCTCAGTGTACCGCGACGTCCTGAAGCAGCAAATGGGAGACAACACGGCCCAAGTTCAGGTGGCAGTCAAGAAGCTGGAAAGCCTTTGCCAGGGAGACAAACAATTTCGGACGGAGGTGAGCACACTGGGCTGCATCCAGCACGTTAACCTCGTCAGGCTCCTCGGGTTTTGCTCGTCGGGCAACAAAAAGATGCTCGTCTATGAGTACATGGCCAGAGGCTCCCTCGATGGCTATCTTTTCTGTGTAGGTGCGTGCCTGAGCTGGCGAGAAACGTACAACATCATGGTCGGCGTGGCGAGAGGGCTGACCTACCTGCACGACGGCTGCCACGAGTGTATCATACACTGTGACATCAAGCCGGGGAACATCCTACTGGACGAGGACCTGTCCCCAAGGATTGCCGACTTTGGGATGGCGAAGCTGGTGGGAAGGGACTTCAGCTGCGCGCTGACGACGATGAGGGGCACCGTTGGGTACCTGGCGCCGGAGTGGATCTCGGGGCACCCGCCAGCAGCAAGACCGACGTGTATAGCTTTGGAATGGTGCTATTCGAGCTCATCTCGGGACGACGAAATTCCGAGGGGTACAGCGAGGTGGAGGCTACAGGGAGTGAGAGTAGTGAGTCGTGGCCCTTCTTCCCTGTGTGGGCCGCGGGGAAGGTCTTGAAAGGGGACGTAAGTGCCGTGGCAGACCCGCGGCTGAGTGGCGAGGTGGTGCTGGAGGAGCTGAGGCGGGCGTGCACGGTGGCGTGCTGGTGCATCCAGGACCAGGAGGGACAGCGCCGGACCATGGCGCAGGTCGTGCAGGCGCTGGAGGGCACCATCCACGTCCAGGCACCGCCGGTGCCGCGAGTGTTGCAACAGCTCGTTACATGAGCTCATTAGTGCGAATCAATATTAGAACAATTGTACAAGCGTACACATCTGGCGTTCCAATCATCGTATGTACTAGTGTCACAGCACGGGTGGCAGATCCTAAAGTGTTACTCTAATCCGCGAACAACTGCACCCGTATGAACTGTGAATTCTAGAGAAATAGTGAAAAAATCCACACAAAAAATATGCTGCTGGTTGCTCCATTAGGATGACGGCGGTTCTGTAGCTTTGTGGTTACTTAAAAGAAACAGTCAAGTGCATGGACGAGGATCCACGTAAAAGGCCTACGATGAAGTATATAGTTCATAAACTCAACAAGCTAGAACTTGAGGAAAACAAATCATTCTCGCCAATAGAACAGGTACAAACATTTTTTCCTAGATGTGCAATAATTATTCTTGAAGATTCTCTCTAGAACCGTGCAATAGTTGTTGGTAAAAACACACAGAGAAGTGTTCATATATCTGAAAACATTCACATACGTTACTTTCTTGGTATAGTATGTACCTCAAGTCTTTGTTCCTGAGGCATGACGATTTCTTTTCTAAAGGGAAAAAAGAATACACACAGTGAACAAGCACAGATCACAAATGATCATATTTCTGTAAATCAAATTACTTAGGGGAATCTACACGAATATTTTAAGGATTTTTAAAACATCTATGTATGGTCCTACTGATTCCATTTATTTATTTCCCTGCTGCTCTAGTCTTTAAATGTCAAAATGATAGAATAGTTACTATTTGCTCTGTTCCAAAATATTTGAAGTTCTAGGTTTGTCCTAAGTCAAACTTCCTTAGGTTTGACCTAGGTTATAGAAAAAAATACTAATATCCACAAAACTAAATATAAAATTACATATAGTCTGAAAATATACATTATGATGAATCTAATGAAACTAATTTGGTGTTTTGGATGCTGGTATATTTTTATGTAGACCTGGTCAAACCTAAGGAAGTTTGACTTAGGACTGAACTGTAACTTCAAAGAGCAGAGGGAGTACTTATTACTACCTGGCAAGGTGATAATAGAAATTGATACAAACACGGTGGCTCCATCGACATTCTCATCCATTTCTGTAACTTCATCAAGCAACTAAACTGCTACAACCTCAAAGCTGCAAACTTGCAAAAAACACATGTTCTTTCAATGCCCATTTACATTAGATGAAGCCTTAGGAGGCTGAAAGAACACAAAAATGGCACCGAAAGCATATGATTTTGTCTTCAGTTTAAACGCAAATCTTATTTAGTAAAAATAATATTTTCACCACTTGTTTGGTTAAAACTTAGTATTACAGAAAACAACATTGAAGAGATTATGTTCCGCATCCATGCATAATAATTACATAATTTCCTGTAGATTCAAGGCGGTCGCCCCAAGAGGGACATCTCAAAGGGGCCATCTCCAGGTTAGCACTACTCTAAATGATGCCTTACTGCCAGTGCTTGCCCTGCAGCTTATTTATACTTCCATGCTATTTTTTTCCCTTTTCTGCTATACATAAACGAAATAGAAGTTCCTTCTCCTCATACTGCAGTTTTTACATTCATGTAAATTATGATGTTTGCATCAAAATGATCCCAAGTATACGAAACACAAGGGATGCGTCACCTTTGTTTGGACTTATGGATATATATGTCAATACTAATTATGTTTGTTTGTACATATTTCTTACTCTTTCATCATGTTACGGAACCCACACTATTAAATTTCACAGTAATAATGTACAAATACCAAAATAACATTATAAAATAACTCTGGCAAAAGATATAAGACTTGGTGAAGGTGACTGCAATTATGATCTTATACCCATTACTATGCGCATCAGCCTGTGAAACAGACAACTTTGTGAAACAGGACAAGAGCATTCACGGTATCAAAACCAAAATACATGAACCCTACAGGGAGTACAGAATAATTACAACAAACAATCACAAATAAGCACCGATTGAAGAGAAGGTTAACCAACATCATCCGATATGACTTGGGCATATACAATGCAAGCCTCCAGCAGCGTCACTGCATAGCGGGCGGTTTAAATGTGCTGATAATGTCAAGAGAGGTCGTGGTAGACCAAACCTGACATGGGTGTCCATAAAGAGAAATCTGAAGGACTGTAATATGACCAAAGAACTAGCCATGGACAATGGTGCGTGGAAGTTAGCTATCCACATGCAAGAACCATGATTTGATTTCAAACTCATATGGGTTTCAACTCTAGTATACCCCACCTTGTTTGGGACTGAAAGATGGACAACGCTACGTGTCCGCTGGTGGATTAATTAGAAACATCCACCGCCTCATGCCCGCTGGATTGGGCAACAAATAGGAAGGAGGTGCATCACAAATTGCAACAGGGTAAATGTTGCAGAGGCACAGCTCGCTCGCAACAGTTGCTTTGTTGCAAAACCACCGAAGCGTTATTTTTGCCTGATTTATTTATTTATTTTTGTCTTCAATATTTTTTTGCAACAAAGGTGTTGTTGCAGTTTTTTTCCGTCTTCATCTTTTTTGCAAAATAGATGATGTTGTGGGAGGACTTTTGCAACATGAATAATGTTGCAGAATTTTTTTCATTGAAAAGATGATGTCGTCTGGATTGTGAGCCCAGAAATTTCTACAATAGAGATGATGTTGCGGGAGGAATTTTGCAACAAATCCCTTATTGTGGAAAGAATAAAAAACATCGTTGGCCGGAGCGACAACGGAGGGCGGGAGGGGAGGCCGGAGCGGCGCAGCTGGGCCAACGGGTGGCCAGAGTGGAGCTCAGGCGTGCGCGCTCTAGCTGCGGCCATGTCTGCGAGCGGGCATAGGGAGGTGGGGAGAGGAGGAGTTGGAGAGGAAAAAGAGGAGAGAGAAAGGGCGGCCAGCGGCGTCCTCCGATGATCACTGGCGGCGGCCTCGAGAGAGCGGCTTGCAGCAGTACGCAGGATGGCTGGCTTGCTGCGGCACTTGTGGCCGTGACGGTCCTAGTCCCTTGGAGCATCGACTACAAGCGAGAGGGTGTGAGCGAGATTGAGAGAGGAAGAGATGAAGCGACAATCTGAATGGAGAAAATAATGAATGGATGAGAAGCATGAAGAGTAGATAAGGATAAGGACATATATTGCTCGGTTCGTCTCACACAGGACACTTGAACGTAGGAGGCGGCGGTCGCAATAATGCATGTAATCCACCAGGTGATGGAATCTTTTCCCTACATCCTGCCTCAGTGCCAAAATTCTTGTCTTAGATTTGACTAGATACGGATATATTTAGTCATGTTTTAGTGTTATATATAGATACATCTGTATCTCAACAAATCTAAAATAATTTTTTTGAGATCGAGGGGTTTAAGTGCAAGGAACATGAAATAGGATCCTACTTCTTTTTTGTGCAACACGTCTTAAGGCGGATTCCTCTAGTAAAACAGTAAAAGAGGTGTCTTTTTTGCGGGTGTGGTACCTCATATTTCCTTGTGAAAACAAGGCTTTGATAGGTAGGGTCTCCAAGATGCCTACCTCGTTGTTGCTCGTAAAACAAGTCTCCGATAGGTAGGGTCTCAAAGACGCCTACCTCATTGTTGCTCGTAAAATAAGTCTCTCCTTCGGTTTTGCTTTTGATATTATATATTATCATTACCATAATACGTAGATCCACAATGTAGGACAAAGTGCATGTTGGAAGTAAACCCAACGTCCGGCCCGATTACACGTGTGTATACGTGTCCAACTAGTGCATCAATTAGTTACATCCTAGTCCTAGGATTAGTATTCTATACTGATCCGATCAGCCGTGTAACTACGCAGCCTAGCTGATGTTTATGCCCATGTATATCCCTTGAAAACAACCAGAACGAACCGTGAGAAGCAATAATGCATTACCGGGCTCGAGACTGGCATGTACCAAAAACACAAGTTAACCCGTGCGTCTTTGTTAGTCTAACTTATTCGATCAAAGAACAGATCGATCAGCTAGTTATATGCGTGGAGCACGTAATTATTTTTGCTAGCTTCGATCGATCAGGAATCCAGAGCTTTGTTCATCATCGTTTGTCGTTGCTTGTTGCCGTCGCCGAAAAGTACTTGCTGTCAGGACTGGGCCAACAGTGTAAAACTGCAAACCATGAGAGAACGATATTTCCATTTGTAAGAGCTGCACAAGAGAAAAAAATAATCAGATTCTAACAACGACCATGACCGTAAGTGTGGACAATTTGTTTCTACTCTACAACCATAAAAGGATGTTTGGATGGAAAATCGTAGGTTCACACTTTATAACTTTGCTACTAGAAAAAAAATATGTTTCGTGGAAACCTTTTAAAAGCTTATAGGTGCACAAACTCATCCTTTTGTGTGCTCCCAGCCCAGGCTCACAAATAAGGTATAATCAAGAGGGAATACCTGGGTGGAAAAATGGTAATGTCACTTCGTCATTCTAGTCGTGTTTGCGTAGGTGCACCCACTGCACTAGTAGAAAACGGGCCTATTGTCCTGGTTCGTAAGAGCATTTTGTCCCGGTTCCTGAACCGGGACTAAAGGGTCGTTACTAATACCCTGTCCCTTTAGTCCCGGTTCAGTCCAGAACCGGGACAGATGGGCCTCCACGTGGCCTGTGCGCGGAGCCCAGGCAGGAGGGCCTTTGGTCCCGGTTGGTGGCACCAACCGGGACCAATAGGCGTCCACGCGTCAACATTTATGTGCCTGGGGTTTTTGTTTTTTTTTTGAAAGGGGGGGGGTGGGGGGTTGGGGGGGGGGGTTAATTTAGGTGTTTCATATATTGTGTTAGCTAGCTATAATTAATAGAAAGAAGTGTCCTCTCTTATGTCTGTGCTTGGTCGACGCTACGTACTATACATACGTATAGAGAGGACTAGACACGCTAGCTAGCTAGTAAGCAAACGAAGGAAACAGAAGATTGTCATGAACATATATGCATACAGAGAGAAGTGATATCGACCACCTCTCCTTCTCCGAGAGATTGGTCGAACAACAAGTTCTCGTATATCTATCCGACACTACCGGCTACATATATACAATAATTATCTCTTACAAATATAATCTCCTAACATACGGACGCATGGTCCACATAGTATTCTCCGTCTTCAGCGATCACGTGGTCAAGAAAGAATGCCGCCAATTCCTCTTGAATTGCTCGCATGCGAGCTGGTGCTAGGAGTTCATCCCGCTTCCAAAACATCTAATTTGAAGAAGGGGGTTAATACATATATATATATATGAATGAATGAAACTCAACACAAATGATGGTAATAAAATAAAATTGTGAATATTGTTATTTACGCACTTCATATTGTTCGTCAAAGTAGCCCCGCTCACAGGTCGTGTGGCGGATGGACTCGCAAACGTAGTATCCACAGAAATCATTCCCTTGTTCCTGTCACAACCACTTTACAAGAAATTGAGGTCAATCAAACTGATAAGCAAGAATGTCAAATGGTATTGATGAAACTAGCGCTTGAATCACTAGGAGATGCGCGGAACATGCTACTATAGTACTTACTTTCGGGTGTCTAAATTCCAGCTTCTTCGACAGTCCCGGAGCTTTTTTGGTGAATTTTCTCCAAACCCTGCCAGACAAAGAAAACAATTACTTGATATCAGAAATGAACAAAGTTGTTGATATGGTGGATAATGATCGATTTAACTTACTTCTCGAGCATTTGAGTCATGTCCGCATACTCCTGGGGATCTTTTCGTTTAGAGTCCAAAACAGTCACTACTCCCTGCTCAAGCTTAATCTCTAGGAGAATATAGTGGAACCTACGCACGCATGCATAACTCATCAATTACATTACTATAACCTTGACTAATATATAAGGGAAACCGAATATGCACAAGACAGTAACACTCACTTGAAATTGTAAGGGAAGAGTATTATATCTTTGTTTTCATTTATTACCAACGATCGTAGCAAGTTGGCCTCGGTATCTGCGGCATGAAATTTAACCCCAGTTGCATCTATGAGATTTGTGTTAATGAACCCAATATCACCGATTTGTCTTTTCTTCAATTCGACGATCTTCAATGTGCATAATATAGTGAGGATAATATAAATACATGCAATGAAAGAGCTGAGCTATATAGAGAGACTTAATGACAGAAGTAGTACTACTTACAGACAGTAGCAGGTGACCGTTGCTTTATCGAGGGCCAATTGATTGAAAAACTGAAAGAACTCCTTAAATGGAACAGGCAACAGTTCAATTCCAACGAGGTCATGCTCCTTTTTAACTCTCACATACAAAGTATTCCTCCCCCCAGACTCTCTGCAGATTTTCAAGTACCAATCATGCAATCTTCGCATCATCGTTGATAGAGATCTTTCATCTTTGACGAGAGGCTTCCCGTACTCATATCTTTGTATCTGCACCTCCAAGAAATCATAATGTACATCGTCGGGCAGGTAATCTCCAAGATTGCTATAACCGGGCATCATCCTCGGATCATTAGCGACGATGTCGCTAGGCACCTTGAGCGGGGGGCACGATTGCTTCGCTTGTTCACCGAGCCGGGCAATTTGTTTCCCAGCTCGTCGTTCTTTCATCCTTTGATCACTGACAGTACTTCCTGACCGCTCCGCTTCGGCAAATGCCTTTCCAATAATGCGCTCATAGTTGCCTTTCGGCGGAGACTTGGGTGGTTTTGTCAGGGCAGCCAGAGTGTGCTTCGCTTTCACCGGATCTACCTTCTCCTCCGGAGGTGGATGTTTCTTTGCTTTCACCCCTTCAAAGAAGTTCCTCACTTCTTCTCGCGCGATCTCGGCGTTCTCCTCCGGGGTCCTCTCGTATGGTAACTTCTCTGGAGTCTTCAAAGAAGGACCGAATCTGTATGTACTCCCGCCTCTGGCTGTACTGCTAGACGCCGGCAGAGCAGACGGAGCGGTGTCTTCTTTACTTGTTTACGAGACAGAGGAGAAGGACTATGACGCGCCATAGTAGCCGGAGCGGTGGCGGGTCTCTTCCACCCTTGCTGACGAGGTGGAGAAGGAGGAGGCTGACTGCTCGGGCGCGCCGGCGCATGCGGAGAAGGAGGCGGAGTGCCGCCACGCGCCGGAGAAGGAGCCGGCCAAGTGCCCTGATCGTCACTCACCGGAGGAGGAGGCAGTGGAGGAGGCGGAGTGCCCTGACTCGCCGGAGGAGGAGGAGGAGGAGGTGGAGGCGTCCAGTTCGGAAGGTTGATGAGCTCCTTCCGCCATAGGCATGGAGTCTTCAGAGTAGAACCCAGCCGAGTCTCCCCTTCACTGGTAGGGTGGTCAAGCTGGAGGTCCTCAAATCCCTCCGTTATTTCATCCACCATCACCCTAGCATATCCTTCTGGAATCGGCCGGCAGTGAAAAGTTGCGTCGGGTTCAGTAGGAAAAACAGAGCCAACAGCCGCCTTGACCTTCATATTAATCCATTGCGTCATAAGGTGGCAATTTTGAGACTCTGTGATAGCATCCACGGGATAGCTGGCAGGAGCCGTCAAGACATGCTCCGGCTGAAGCAGCTCGGTGGAAGCCACGCTGCTTCTCCGCTGAGATGGCGGGGTAGCTTCGGGGGAAGCTTCGGCAGTTCGTTTGCTGCGATTTGCTTCTCATTCCTCTATCGCTTGTACCCTAGTGTGCAGCGCCTGCAGTTGGGTCTGCTCCACTTTCTTCCTTCTCTCGTGGCATTTGTAACCGCCTGCGTCCGAAAACCCAGCCTTCCACGGAATGGAGCCTGGCGTGCCTCGTGTCCGTCCAGGGTGCTCAGGATTCCCGAGGGCCATTGTGAGCTCGTCGTTCTCTCTGTCTGGAACGAACGTCCCTTGCTGCGCTGCTTCGATATAGTGCTTAAGCCTCTTGACTGGTATTTCCATTTGCTCGTCCGTCCAAATGCACTTCCCTGATACAGGGTCCAAGTTTCCGCCAGCCCCGAAGAATCAAGTCCGGCAACGGTCTGGCCAGTTAATTGTCTCTAGTTCGATCCCTTTATCAACCAGATCATTCTCAGCCTTGGCCCACTTAGGCCGGGCTACGAGGTAGCCACCTGACCCCGTGCGATGGTGATGCTTCTTCTTCGCAGCATTTTGCTTGTTTGTCGCCGACATCTTCTTACTCTTTTCCGATGTCTTGTGGGCCACAAATGCGGGCCAGTGATCTCTGATCTTCTCATATCTGCCATTAAATTCTGGTGTCTCTTTTTTATCGACAAACTTATTCAGCTCTTTCTTCCACCTCCTGAATAGGTCTGCCATCCTCTTAAGAGCAAAAGACTTGATTAATTGCTCTTTAACTGGCTTCTCCGGATCATCCTCTGGCGGTAGGGTGAAATTTGACTTCAGCTCAGTCCAAAGATCATTTTTCTACATATCATTGACCTAAGACACCTCAGGGTCTTCTATAGCCGGCTTTAACCATTGCTGGATGCTGATCGGGATCTTGTCCCTAACCAGAACCCCGCACTGAGTAACAAATGCGTTCTTTGTCCGGATGGGTTCAATCGGTTGGCCGTCAGGCGCGATTGCTATGATCTCAAACCTTTCATCCGAGCTCAACTTTTTCTTCGGGCCTCGTCTCTTTACCGAAGTTGTGCTCGATCCGGAGGGCTAGAAAAAAGAACAAAGACTTAATTAATATGTGTACATACCAAAACAATGAATGCATCAATTAGCTAGTCAGCACAGGCTTAACTAATATATATACCTGGCCGGACTCGGTTCGGTCACCGGAGCCGTCATCACGGTCTCCTTCTTGCACCGGCATTGGGTCACCGGAGCCGTCCTCATGGTCTCCTTCTTGCACCGGCATTGGGTCACCGGAGCCATCATAATCATAGCCAGTTGCTTCCAGACCATCAGTGTCGTTGAGAAACAACGAGAAGACGGCATCACTTCCTCGTGCGATTATGTCCCCCAACAACTCTTCTTGTACTTCGTCTCGGGCGGTGTCCATAGTTTCTACAAATATTTACAACATGACAATTATTATTCAAACATGACATAATATTAATTAGTGGCCTCGACGCTGCTTCTCTAGGGTTTGGGGTGGCCTCGACAACGCTTCAAGGGTTTGGGGTATATCGACAATGACGACATACGTACATGGGAAAATAATATTATCGGGGAGGGGGTATATCGACCCCCCCCCACGTGTTGAAGTTATCGGGAGGGGGTATATCGACCCCCCTCATGTTGAAGTTATCGGGAGGGGGTGTATATCGACCCTCCCAGGTGTTGAAGTTATTGGGAGGGGGTATATCGACCCCCCCTCGTGTTGAAGTTATCGGGAGGGGGTATATCGACCCCCCCCCACGTGTTGAAGTTATCGGGAGTTTATATCGACACGACATACATACATGGGAAAATAATATTATCGGGGAGGGGGTATATCGACCCCCCCCCATGTTGAAGTTATCGGGAGGGGTATATATCAACGACGACAGACCCGATAAAACATAAGAAAACAAAGAAGAAATAAAAAGAGGAGAAGAAGAAAGGAATAGCTAGAGGAGAAGATCAAAGAAAAAAAGAGGAGAAGAAGAAAGGAATAGAGGAGAAGAAGAAAAAATAGAATAAAATCCATTTTCTCCTCTTCCTCTCCACTCTTCTTCTCCTTTCTTCCTCTTCTTATTTCCTTTTTCCTCTCATTCTTATTCTTCTTCTTCCTTCTTAAAACTACATGAAGTAGTATTGCTTGTTTTTTTAAAATAATGTTCAAATAGAAATTTTAGAAAAAAAAGTAAAGGTTTTTCCTAATTCATTGTTCATATGAATATACAAACATTTGCATATTTACAATAATCAATATCACCAAAAAAATCTATGAACAGAAAAAAATACTATTTTTTCTAAAAATCTATCTTTTGCATACATACATTAACATATATATATACATAGAGAACATATATACATACATATATACATTTTTATAAAAATGCAAAAAACAAAAAATCTAAAAAAAGGACATATAAACAGATATACACACATACATATACTCATACATATACATATAATCAGAAAAAAAACATATATATATTTGCAAAAAAACAAGGGGAAGAGGGGGGCGGTGCCGACCCTGACCAAAGCGAGGCAGAGGCGACGGCGGCGCGGGGCAGCTGGGGCGCGGCGAGGCAGAGGCGGGCGGCGACGGCGTCGGGGCGCGACGCGGGGCGGCGACGGCGTCGGGGCGGCGCGGGGAGGTGACCGCGACGGCGCGGGGTGGCGCGCGGCGACGGCGTCGGGGCGGCGCGGGGTGGCGACGGCGTCTGGGCGGCGCGGGACGGCGTCGGAGGCAGGGGCGACGACGGCGACGGCAGGGCGCAGAGGGGCATCCTGGCGGCGGCGTCGGGGCGGGATCGAAGAACTGAACAAAAAAATTCACAAGTGCTGTATATATAGACTGGGCATTGGTCCCGGTTCGTAGCACAAACCGGGACCAATGGCCTTGCGCTGGCGCGGTGGTGGGAGTTTAGTCCCACCTCGCTAGTTGAGAGCGGCCAACACCTGTTTATAAGCTCCGCGGTCTCTTCCCTCTCGAACTCGTCTTAACTGCAGGCCTATGGGCCTAATCTGACACCTCTCTGCTTGTGGGCCTATTGAGCCTTCTGCGGGCCTGAATCCTGGCCCAGGTTGGGTTTCTATTCGTATTCAGGCCGTGGTGGCCCAATAGGTGGCAGTTTTTTTCCTTTGTTGCTTTATTTATTTTATTTTGTTTCTACTTACAACAAAATACTTATTGTTGCTATTTTTTCCAGTTTTTGTTTTGTTTTCTGCATTATTTATTTTCTTTTGTTTTTTGCTTTATTTTTTAATTCTTTTTTCTTTTAGTTTTAGAAAAATTATAAACTTTCTGTTAGTGCCATTAGTTTTCAAATTTGAAAACATTTTTTTAGTTTTTTTTTGTTTTCTTTATTGATTTATTTATTTTATTTTGTTTCTACTTACAACAAAATACTTATTGTTGCTACTTTTATTTTTGCCATTTTTTTGTTTTGTTTTCTGCCTTATTTATTTTCTTTTGTATTTTGCTTTATTTTTTAATTCTTTTTTCTTTTAGGTCTGCAAAATTATAAACTTTCTGTTAGTGCCATTAGTTTTAGAAAAATTATAAACTTTTCTATTAGTGCCATTAGTTTTCAAATTTGAATAGTTAATATTTGAATTCTTTGAAATTTGTGTGAATCACAAGTTTATGATTAACTTTACTAAAAAAATGAACATAGATGCACCTATAGAGAAAATTTGACCTAAATTCATAATCAATTTCTATGAATTTCAGAGAAATTCATTATGAATTTCAGAGAAATTCATTATGAATTTAGGTCAAATTCCCTGCATAGGGGCATCTATTTTTACTTTGAGAGGAGCTCAACAAGGTAGAGAGAGACGGGCTTATAAACTGGTGTGAGCGCCCTTCGGTTGGCGAGGTGGGACTAAACTCTGGACGCAACGAGGACCAGCCCTTTAGTCCCGGTTTGTGGCACAAACCGGGACTAATGGTCATGGGCCAGGGGCGAGCCCTATTTTTTTCCAATATTTTTGTTTTGTTTTCTGCATTATTTATTTTCTTTTTTTTGCTTTATTTTTTAATTCTTTTTGCTTTTGGTTTTGAAAAATTATAAAATTTCTGTTAGTGCCGTTAGTTTTCAAATTTGAAAACATTTTTTTGTTTTTTTGTTTTCTTTGTTGCTTTATTTATTTTATTTTGTTTCTACTTACAACAAAATACTTATTGTTGCTATTTTTAATTTTTTTTCCTATTTTTTTGTTTTGTTTTCTGTATTATTTATTTTCTTTTGTCTTTTGCTTTATTTTTTAATTCTTTTTGCTTTTAGGTCAGCAAAATTATAAACTTTCTGTTAGTGCCATTAGTTTTAGAAAAATTATAAACTTTTTGTTAGTGCCATTAGTTTTCAAACTTGAATAGTTAAAATTTGAATTCTTTGGAATTTGTGTGAATCACAAGTTTGTGATTAACTTACTAAAAAATGAACATAGATGCACCTATAGAGAAAATTCGACCTAAATTCATAGTTTTCAAATGAAATCTGAAAAAGTTGGCATAGCATGTGCATGTACAAAACGGACAATGGTATCATACTCGTCTGTTACAAAGTTGGCATGGTATCATCATAATAGTTCCGGAAGAAAGTCTTCACTTTTTCTTCGCTTGTGTCATTTGCTTATTGCGCCGTAACCATGGATAATCTTCATCGTTTATCAGGATGCTTGGGTCAGCCTTGACTTTGAAGGGGGGAATTTCATGAAACTTTTCATAATCTTCAGACATGTCTGTCTTGCCCTCCACTCCCAGGATGTCCTTTTTTCCTGAAAGAACTATGCGGCGCTTTGGCTCATCGTATGATGTATTCGCTTTCTTATCTTTTCTTTTTCTCGGTCTGGTAGACATGTCCTTCACATAGATAACCTGTGCCACATCATTGGCTAGGACGAACGGTTCGTCAGTGTACCCAAGATTTTTCAGATCCACTGTTGTCATTCCGTACTGTGGGTCTACCTGTACCCCGCCTCCTGACAGATTGACCCATTTGCACTTAAACAAAGGGACCTTAAAATCATGTCCGTAGTCAAGTTCCCATATGTCCACTATGTAACCATAATATGTGTCCTTTCCCCGCTCGGTTGTTGCATCAAAGCGGACACCGCTGTTTTGGTTGGTGCTCTTTTGATCTTGGTCAATCGTGTAAAATGTATTCCCATTTATCTCGTATCCTTTGTAAACCAATACAGTCAAAGATGGTCCCCTGGACAATAAGTACAACTCATCACAAACAATGTTGTCAACTCTGAGACGTGCTTCCAACCAACTGCTGAAAGTCCTAATGTGTTCACATGTAATCCAGTCGTCACATTGCTCTGAGTGTTTGGAGCGCAGACTGTTCTTGTGTTTATCGACATACGGGGTCACCAAGGTAGAGTTCTGTAGAACTGTGTAGTGTGCTTGAGACCAAGAATATCCGTCCCTGCATATTATTGAGTCACTTCCAAGAGTGCCTTTTCCAGTCAGTCTCCCCTCATACCGCGATTTAGGGAGACCTATCTTCTTAAGGCCAGGAATGAAGTCAACACAAAACCCGATGACATCCTCTGTTTGATGGCCCATGGAGATGCTTCCTTCTGGCCTAGCGCGGTTACGGACATATTTCTTTAGGACTTCCATGAACCTCTCAAAGGGGAACATATTGTGTAGAAATACGGGCCCTAGAATGACAATATCGTCGACTAGATGAACTAGGACGTGCGTCATGATATTGAAGAAGGATGGTGGGAACACCAGCTCGAAACTGACAAGACATTGCGCCACATCACTCCTTAGCCTTGGTACGATTTCTGGATCTATCACCTTCTGAGAGATTGCATTGAGGAATGCACATAGCTTCACAATGGCTAATCGGACGTTTTCCGGTAGAAGCCCCCTCAATGCAACCGGAAGCAGTTGCGTCATAATCACGTGGCAGTCATGAGACTTTAGGTTCTGAAACTTTTTCTCTGGCATATTTATTATTCCCTTTATATTCGACGAGAAGTCAGTCGGGACCTTCATACTAAGCAGGCATTCAAAGAAGATTTGTTTCTCTTCTTTCGTAAGAGCGTAGCTGGCAGGACCTTCATACTGCTTCGGAGGCATGCCGTCTTTTTCGTGCAAACGTTGCAGGTCCTCCCGTGCCTTAGGTGTATCTTTTGTCTTTCCATACACGGCCAAGAAGCCTAGCAGGTTCACGCAAAGGTTCTTCGTCACGTGCATCACGTCGATTGAAGAGCGGACCTCTAGGTCTTTCCAGTAGGGTAGGTCCCAAAATATAGATTTCTTCTTCCACATGGGTGTGTGTCCCTCAGCGTCATTCGGAACAGCTAGTGCGCTGGGACCCTTTCCAAATATTATGTGTAAATCATTGACCATAGCAAGTACGTGATCACCGGTACGCATGGCAGGCTTCTTCCGGTGATCTGCCTCGCCTTTGAAATGCTTGCCTTTCTTTCGACATTGATGGTTGGTCGGAAGAAATCGACGATGGCCCAGGTACACATTCTTCCTGCATATGTCCAGGTATATACTTTTAGTGTCATCTAAACAGTGTGTGCATGCATGGTATCCTTTGTTTGTCTGTCCTGAAAGGTTACTGAGAGCGGGTCAATCGTTGATGGTCACGAACAGCAACACCTTTAGGTTAAATTCCTCCTGTGTGTGCGCATCCCATGTACGTACACCGTTTCTATTCCACAGCTGTAAAAGTTCTTCAACTAATGGCCTTAGGTACACAACAATGTCGTTGCCGGGTTGCTTAGGGCCTTGGATGAGAACTGGCATCATAATGAACTTCCGCTTCATGCACATCCAAGGAGGAAGGTTATACATACATAGAGTCACGGGCCAGGTGCTGTGATTGCTGCTCTGCTCCCCGAAAGGATTAATGCCATCCGCGCTTAAAGCAAACCATACGTTCCTTGGGTCCTTTGCAAACTCATCCCAATACTTTCTCTCGATTTTTCTCCACTGCGACCCGTCAGCGGGTGCTCTCAACTTCCCGTTTTTCTTACGGTCCTCACCGTGCCATCGCATCAACTTGGCATGCTCTCCATTTCTGAACAGACGTTTCAACCGTGGTATTATAGGAGCATACCACATCACCTTCGCAGGAACCCTCTTCCTGGGGGGGCTCGCCATCAACATCACCAGGGTCATCTCGTCTGATCTTATACCGCAATGCATAGCATACCGGGCATGCGCTCAGATCCTTGTATGCACCGCGGTAGAGGATGCAGTCATTAGGGCATGCATGTATCTTCTCCACCTCCAATCCTAGAGGGCATACGACCTTCTTTGTTGCGTATGTACTGTCGGGCAATTCGTTATCCTTTAGAAGCTTCTTCTTCAATATTTTCAGTAGCTTCTCAAATCCTTTGTCAGGCACAGCATTCTCTGCCTTCCACTGCAGCAATTCCAGTATGGTACCGAGCTTTGTGTTGCCATCTTCGCAATTGGGGTACAACCCTTTTTTGTGATCCTCTAACATGCGATCGAACTTCAGCTTCTCCTTTTGACTTTCGCATTGCGTCCTTGCATCGACAATGACCCGGCGGAGATCATCATCATCGGGCACATCGTTTGGTTCCTCTTGATCTTCAGCAGCTTCACCCGTTGCAGCATCATTGGGCACATCGTCTGGTTCCTCTTGATCTTCACCAGCTCCCCTCGTTGCAGCATCACCGTATTCAGGGGGCACATAGTTGTTATCGTACTCTTCTTCTTCGTCGTCTTCCATCATAACCCCTATTTCTCCGTGCCTCGTCCAAACATTATAGTGTGGCATGAAACCCTTGTAAAGCAGGTGGGAGTGAAGGATTTTTCGGTTAGAGTAAGACATCGTATTCCCACATTCAGTGCATGGACAACACATAAAACCATTCTGCTTGTTTGCCTCAGCCGCATCGAGAAACTCATGCACGCCCTTAATGTACTCGGAGGTGTGTCTGTCATCGTACATCCATTGCCGGTTCATTTGCGTGCATTATATATAATTAAGTGTCCAAATTAATAGAAGTTCATCATCACATTAAAACCAAAGTACTACATAGTTCTCATCTAACAACATATAGCTCTCCAGAGCATCTAATTAATTAAACCATACATTGAAACTATGTAAAACATTTCAATGCGAAAACAAATATGATCATAATCGCAACCAAGGTAACAATTGATCCAATGGCATAATGATACCAAGCTTCAGTATGAATGGCATATTTTCCAATCTTTCTCATCTTCAAGCGCATTGCATCCATCTTGATCTTGTGATCATCGACGAGATCCGCAACATGCAACTTCAATATCATCTTCTCCTCCTCAATTTTTTTTATTTTTTTCTTCAAGAAATTGTTTTCTTCTTCAACTAAATTTAACCTCTCAACAATAGGGTCGGTTGGAATTTCCGGTTCACATACATCCTAGATAAATAAAATATATGTCACGTTGGTCGGCATAATTTTCATAAATAATAAATGAACCAATAGTTATAAAGATAATATATGTACCACATCCGAATCATAGACAGGACGAGGGCCGACGGGGGCGGATACCAAAACCATCGCACTATATAAGATGAAATAATAAAAGTAAGAAAATAATACAAGTATCTATGTAAACATACAAGTAAGAATATTTTTTCCTTTCAGAAAGAAGATAAGAACAAGAGGCTCACCACGGTGGTGCCGGCGATGAGCTCGGCGCGGGTGATCGACGGCGGTGAAGACGGGGACGGGGCGTGAAGGACCGCTAAACCTAAACAAATAATGAGGAAAATGGAGTTTGAAGGTCGAGCTTGGAAAGGAGAAAGCTTAAGTAGTGTGGCTCGGGCATTCCATCGAACACCTTGTGTGCATAGGAGGTGAGTTAGAGCACCACCAAGCCCTCTCCCCCTCCGCCAGAAAAAACAGAGCAGTGTGCTCTGCTCTTACGCGAGGGGGCATATATAGGCACCTCATTGGTCCCGGTTGGTGGCATGAGCCGGGACTAAAGGGGAGCCTTTGGTCCCGGTTCAAGCCAGCAACCGGGACCAATGGTGGTGGGCCAGGAGCGAGGCCCATTGGTCCCGGTTCGTCCCACCAACCGGGACCAAAAGGTCCAGACGAACCGGGACCAATGGCCCACGTGGCCCGGCCGGCCCCCTGGGATCACGAACCGGGTCCAATGCCCCCATTGGTCCCGGTTCTGGACTGAACCGGGACTAATGGACTGACCCGGCCTGGACCTTTGCCCCCTTTTCTACTAGTGCTGGTGTTCCTGAGTGGTGGTGGTAGTGCTATCTGCAATTCTGCATGTCTTCCTTGTAACCGTGCAAATAAGTATATTTTGGATGTGATGGAGGACGAGGTGGTATATGCAGGACTCACGCAATTCATGCCTCGTAGAGCCTAATTTTCTCAACGAAGCTATGTGCATCAGAAATAAAAACACTCATATCTCTCGAAAATGAAAAATGAGAAAGATGACCCTGACATTCATATCTGTTTCAATCATCAGAAATAGGCACTGAGGTCCAAGGCAGGACATTGACCTTTGTGAGTACACTACCGAAGGCTCCCGCAGAAAAAAGAGAGAGTACACTACCGAAGGACCTACCACTTGACTTTTTGAAGAACATTACAAAAAACTTCTCCGATGAACGACTGATTGGTCAAAGTGCATTTGGAAATCTTTATAAGGTACATATGATTGAGCATTACCTCTTTTTTGTCTTTTCAAAAGTTGATAAAAAGAACAGTTATGCTGATGTATGTAACTATACTTAAACAGGGTATTATGCCAGATGGTAGGATGATTGTTGTTAAGAAACTTGTAGAAGATCCTCCAGTGCCGCTTGCTGAAGCATTTTCTAATGAAGTTCAAAATATCATGGCTCTCCAACACAAAAATATTGTAAAGTTAGTCGGCTTTTGTCATGAAGGTCAAAAGAAAGTAGTGCAGAAAGACGGAAGGTATATTTTTGCAGAGGTTTTTGAATCTTTACTCTGCTACGAATACTTACCTATGGGAAGTCTTCATAGTAATCTTTTTGGTACGCAATCCACTATCTGGCATATTTATGTTCTACTTTAGTTTCTTGTAGTATTATACTCTATCTAGATCTTTTGTTGGTTTTATGTTTCTTTAAATTTTGTACTCATATAAAGAAAATGGCAAAAGGAGGTGATAATATTGCATATTGTCAACTGAACAAGTCTTGTTGTACTTTACTGAAAGTTTGTCATTCGCCAATGTTTTTCGTGTTGTTAATACGTTAAGAGATAAATATTGTTGGAGGTCATAATCTTAGGGTACTTACATAATTTTTTGTATAACTTCTGTAGAATCCAATGGCATGGACTGGAACACACGGTTCAAAATAATGAAGGGAATCTGCCAAGGCTTACTTTTTCTACATAAAACTCTTATTATCCATATAGATCTGAAGCCTCAAAACATACTTTTGGGTGATGATATGGAACCAAAAATTGCGGGGTTTGGTACCTCGAGACCTTTCTATGAAGATACAACATGGTTAAATACCCACGATGTCGCGGGGACCTAGTAAGCCAGCCATAAACTTGTAAAATATTTTCGGTCCTTTGTCGTAATGTAAATTATATTTTCTCCTCTCCAGTAATGCTTATTGAACTCTTAATGCTGATTATATTCAGTGGATACATGGCTCCAGAATATCTACACAAAGGAGAATTCTCCGCCCAATCAGACATATATGCTTTAGGTGTACTAATCTTGGAGACCACTACAGGAAAGAAGAATGGCAAGAAAGACCCATCTGGAAGAGAATACATATATGAAGTAAGAGTAAATATTACTTTACTTTACACAGATCAAAATTTAGAAACTTCCGTTAAGTTTTAGCTTCTATTTTATCTCCAAGGATATCACATTCATGTTCTGTACGTGTATATAGGTGCAACTTAATTGGATGATTGATTATATAGCGTCCAAGCACTGTACGCTTGATGTAGATTCCTTGTGGCAGATAAGAGCATGCATTCTTATTGGACTAAAATGTGTGCATGCTGATAGGAAGATGAGACCTTCCATACAAGGCATTGTTGACATGCTTGATGGACGGGCATGCTCCAGCAAGCCTCTGATCGTGCCAGAACTTTTGGCATGGTCCAGTAGGCGTCTGATCATGCCAGAACCTTTGGCATGGTCCAGTAGGCGTCTGATCGTGCCAGAACCTTTGGCATGGTCCCGTAGGCGTCTGATCGTGCAACCTCCAGAGCTCCGCTTCTCTTTTGAGCCAAAAAGGTTGATCTCCTGCTCGTTTTCTCTAACGAACACAACAGATGGTCATATCGCCTTCATGCTTGTAACGGAAAATCCGAGGATATACCTTACAAAGCTACCACTTTGCGGTGTTGTGCCGCCAAATCACATCTACACCATAAATGTGACCATGCGCGAGCATAAGGAATCAAGAAATGGCGAGTTTCTGACCCTCCGGAGCGGTACGGCGCGTGAGGAGCAACTCACGAATGCCCACCCAGATTCCTTAGCCGGTGATGAGGTGAAAGAGGTGAAGCTGTGTGTTGTTTGTGACCCACAAGAGGGTACAACCTCAAATCAGGCACGTCTCCTTTTGGTTTTGTGCTTTAGATTGGGTGAAAAGACATGTCATATATGTTCACTGATGATGTGTAAATTGTCATTCTTAAAATTCCTTATCCAATTTTCCTCTGTTTGTTTTGTGTGACAGTCGATCCAACCAGCAGCAGAGGTATGTTTTTTGTTCTTCTTTGTTCTGCTTTGTGCTTTTGTTTGGGAGTTTCTAGTAGCTTAATTAGCATGTAGAGGTATTTCTGTAACTTTGTTGTTCGGTGCTCTCTTGAATCATCAGGTCATAGCCAGTCAGAACTATCGGCTGGTGCTGTCCGTAGACGTGCACCCAAATAAACCATGGTGAGTACTTCACTTAATTCGTGTGGGCGTCGACATATCCTCTATATGCACGTTAAAACTTTTCGGGTTGTGCAATATAGGATCTTGACAAGCAATCGGAGGGGTTGTGTTTGCATTTGGAACTACCAGACCAAGGTATTGGTTTGCTGGGCTGCTGTGTACTCTGTGCTAAAGTAGTGTGCCATATCGTGTTGCGCCATAAAACCTTTTTTTTGGAACTGATCAAATAATCTCTTTTGCCATGCAGACAGAGGAAAATTCCTTTGAAGTCAGCGCAGAGGAACCAGGCATGCCTTCTTATCGGCTTCCCTATTCACCTTCCTTTCACCGTGAACTTGAACATGAAGGCATGACCCACTGCACTGATTCTTAACCTTTCCAACTGCAGTATATTCGGCAACGTTCATTGAATGAGAGGAATGGCTCGTGGCTGGTGGTGGAGATGGGTACATCTACGTGTACAGCTATGACACAATGGAAGAAATCAAGAGCTTCGAAGCTCATGATGGTCGTCACATCAGGTCTTTGGCTGCAAATCCAACACATACGTTTTTGCTGTCGGCATCAGATGACCAAATGATAAAGATCTGGGACTGGAAGAATGGCTGGAAGTGCATGCGGACGTTTCTAGGGCACGGTAAATGTGTCACACAAGTAATGTTTGATCCAAATGACAGCACCAGATTTGCCAGTGCTTCTTTGGATCACACGGTCAAGGTTTTCTTTTTCTCTTCTTATTTCAACTACCAAGTAACTAAATGGTTCTTACATCAGAGCTACTTACGTTTGCAGTGCCTAATTTTTGAGATTTACAGATGTGGGACATTTACTCTCCAACGTGCAATGCCACGTTAGACGGACAACCTGATGGTGTGCTTTGCCTCCATTACTTCACATATATGAATCAGCAGCTTTTACTTTCTGGATCTTTGGATGGCGCTGCAAAGGTATTACACATTCTTCAAATTAGACTAATGCACTCTGTTTCTATCTGCATGCTAAGTTGTTCTCTTGTTTTCTTGTCCGATAAGATCTG